>NC_082677.1:62664732-63009732 GCF_025265405.1 Mesoplodon densirostris | reverse complement strand
TCCCGAGCGCCTGGCCGGAGAGAGCAGGGCGACCAGGGGAGCGGTGCGGCCCGGGGCTGGTCCCCCGGCCCCCTCCTCCCGGGCGGGAGCGACGCCGGGGTGCGAAGTGGGGCGCAGCGAGCGCGGCGGGCCGAAAGGGTCCCCGCGGACGGCCAACATTGATTTCCTCCGGGCCGACGGCGACGGCGCGGGCGGCGGCGGCGGCGGCGGGCTGCAGCCGCGGCACGGCGAGAGCATGTCCAAGCCGGTGGACCACGTCAAGCGGCCCATGAATGCCTTCATGGTCTGGTCGCGGGCTCAGCGGCGCAAGATGGCCCAGGAGAACCCCAAGATGCACAACTCGGAGATCAGCAAGCGCCTGGGCGCCGAGTGGAAGCTGCTCACCGAATCGGAGAAGCGGCCGTTCATCGACGAGGCGAAGCGCCTGCGCGCCATGCACATGAAGGAGCACCCAGACTACAAGTACCGGCCGAGGCGCAAGCCCAAGACGCTGCTCAAGAAGGACAAGTTCGCCTTCCCTGTGCCCTACGGCCTGGGCGGCGTGACCGACGCCGAGCACCCGGCACTCAAGGCGGGCGCCGGGCTGCACGCGGGCGCGGGTGGCGGCCTGGTGCCCGAGTCGCTGCTCGCCAACCCCGAGAAGGCGGCCGCCGCCGCCGCCGCGGCTGCCGCCCGCGTCTTCTTCCCGCAGTCGGCCGCCGCCGCCGCCGCAGCCGCCGCCGCCGCCGCCGCCGGCAGCCCCTACTCGCTGCTCGACCTGGGCTCCAAGATGGCAGAGATCTCGTCCTCCTCGTCCGGCCTCCCGTACGCGTCGTCGCTGGGCTACCCGACCGCGGGCGCGGGCGCCTTCCACGGCGCGGCGGCGGCGGCTGCAGCGGCGGCCGCGGCCGCCGGGGGGCACACGCACTCGCACCCCAGCCCGGGCAACCCGGGCTATATGATCCCGTGCAACTGCAGCGCGTGGCCCAGCCCCGGGTTGCAGCCGCCGCTCGCCTACATCCTACTGCCCGGCATGGGCAAGCCTCAGCTGGACCCCTACCCCGCGGCCTACGCCGCCGCGCTATGACCCCGCGGGGCCGCCTCGCGAGGACCGGTGTGCGCACGTGTACATATGTATAGGTACGAGCTCTGCGGCCTCCCCGAGCGCCCTCCCGCGACGGGGGCCCCGGTTTGTATGTACATAAGATGTATAGGTGCCAGGCGGAGGCAGAGAGACCAGTCGGGGCGCGAGTGGCCGAGCGCGCGAGTGCGCGGGCGAGTGTGCGTGTGAATTCACAGGGTCATTTCAGACTGCACCCCCGGCAGACAACTTTAAAGAGGGCAGTTGTATCTCGCAGCAGTTGATGTTTGCTTTGCACTTCGGAACCTGTTGCGTTATGGCCCACAGAGGTGGAGGAGTAACTTTTGGATATGTTGGGCTTTCCAGCTTTCTTTGTTGGAAGTTTATTGTCGGTTTTGTTTTTGTTTCCCATTATCTTTCTTTTATTGTTATTATTCTTTTCTCCTGGTCGCTGTTGCATGCACTCTTTTCAAATGTTGGGTCTGAAATGGTTGGCACAAGGGAAAAGCTGATCTGTGTCATTAGTTTTTCGGAGCGGGATGGCTCTGAACAGCCTTGCTCCCTATTTGTACCATTTGAACTTTGCAAATCTCTGTTCTCTCAAGCAGAACCCCCAGGCCGGATCCATTCTTGACCAGTGACCGGCTCGAATCTGGCCTTTTGTGTGTGAGATGATCACGGTTTCTTTTGTTTATCATAGCATATGCAAATCAGAGCAAGAGCTCTTTCTCAAGAGCAAGGACGGCAAACAAGAAATATGTGTGAGATGAAAAGTTGTCATTGGATTTTCTCCCTTAAAAAACAAACAAACAAACAAAAAACCGCTAGAAGTCTCCCTGAGTCCACTCGCTTGGATTTTTGACACAGTTTACACAGAAAGAGAAAAGGCATTATTCCTATTTCCCCCTTATGACTTGAGTTTCACTTTAAGATTGTAAATGTGTATATGTCCTTGAAAACATTAAGTCTGAAAATGTGTTATTTGCGTTGCCCTAAATCTGAGTCGGTTTTAGACTCTAAAACATTTTGAACAAATGTCAGTTAACTTTTAAAAATTGCGGGGCTATTTCAGAACCGCAATTTTATCTAAGATTAAATCAGACTTTTTTTGTCTGAGTGGTAATTATATATTTATTATTTAGCAAAACAAAACAAAACCCAGAATTGTTTTGACAGATGCCTCTCTGTTTCAGCTAGCATTTCTCCAACTCAAACCGTTTAAATGTGTTTTGGACTTCCCTCCCTAAATAGCTTATTTTTTAGATCACCTGCAATTCATTTGCAAAATATGATAAAACACATTTTAGAGAAAAGAACCTCATTTGTAGCTTTTTTTCTTTTTAAATGTATATATTTTGACTAATGTTTGTGAATGAAGTTGGCTAACATGTATTTAGTTTCATTTTGGCTTTATGTAATATAAAGTTTTAAAAAGTTTAAGTATTGGTTTTAACCTTTATGTGTAAATGGTTTTCTTGTGTGATCTTCTAATTTAATATTAGACGTCTAAGCTATATCTGTAAATTAGAATCCGACTATCACTCTGTTCATTTTTTTTGAACAAAGAGTTTAAATAAAGCCTGAACCAGGGAAAAGAGAAAATCCTTTATTTCTTGTTGAGTTCCTAACAAGATTTTTATCTGAATTGCCCTTACGTGCCTGGTCCAGGTGAAGTGTAAGGTATCCTCCAAAGGCAGCCTTTGTTTCACTTTTGTATAGATTTACTAGGAAATCTAAATCAAGCCATTGTTATTCAGAGCCAAAAACCTGATTTATCACATTTTTAATCGTGAATAGGAAAGAAGATAAAAAAAAAAAACCAAGTAGTTGTATTATCTTGGGGGGGGGGCGGGGGGGCAGGGAAGGCATTCATGAACCAGTAGAACGGAGCCCATTGAAAACATCCAGACCGTTTAAAGCATTTCACTAGTTTCCAGTAACATTTTAAGAGGAGAAAGTTGCCTGACCACTTTATCCTGTTAGTTGGAGAGCTCCACCGCTTAAATCAGTGTAATTTGTTCGTGTATCTCTGGCATATTCCTTATTTACACCTTAAGAGTTTAGTTGTAAGGATAATCACTGCTAACGACATTTTACAACTCTGGGCCTCTTTAAGGCTTTATTCTGTCATGCTAGTGGCATTAAAATAGAAATATAACAAATTCTAATGGAGAGGGTTGAATTTCCAAGGCTGGACAAGTTTCCACTGGAGAAAGGTTTGAAATCGTAAAGGATTTTAATATTAGAAAAGAAATTATAGGGCGCCAGGAAGAATATCAGAGAGAAAAAAAAATTAACTGTAGGGACATCTTTATTTTCGCCCCACCAAGACAGAAATTCTCAAGATACGAGACTCAACTAGTCCTAAACTAGTTTCTCTACAGACAGAGATCGTCTCCGGAGCTCCACGTCTTTATAAGCTATCCAACTCTTTAAAGTCATTGTTTTCCCCCAACGGAATAATATTTTAAGAACCATGAAAAGTTTTGGAAATGTGAAAAATAGGCTCTGCTGGTTTGACCCTGATTCACTAATTAAAACGATCCCTCTCCTGTTATTCCCCGAGCTCTTTGCAATATTATAAGTTAATTCATATGGTTCTGAGCGATTATGCAAAACTAATTTGGACTGTCCAGGGGTAATTATCCCTGACACGGTTAATTAAATCCTTTCAAGGCTTCGTCTTTCCCTTTTGTAGCAGCCCATCACTTCTCAACACGGAACTTCCTGCGGCTCGCTGGAAATCACCCCAGTCCTAAATCTTTAGTCACCTCCCAGAGCTTTCCAGCTCGGCCCCGCCGGCCGAAGATTCCCCGCCCCCTCCCGTCCCCTCCCCTTTCCCTAATGATCGGCGTTTTCTGGGAGCAACGCTCCGGAGTGTTGATGAACGAGAACAGGACTAGAAAGACGGGTGAGGGAGGGGGGGAGGATGCCGCGGGTGAGCACACGGGGTCACACAGCCAACAGATTGCGCGGCTGTCTGAGTAGTCCTACCGGGGGGACTGGTTTATCCCCCCCACCCCGACTCCAGTGGTCTTGCTAACAAGTTGCGCCTGGAGAAAGTCTCCCTCGGAGTTAGACTGTGCAGAAGTAAGGGGGCGCGACTCGGGGGCAAGAGGGCGTGGAGAAAGGGCCGGGTGTGTCTGTGAGGGTCACAAAGTGACCCGTAAATACAGCCCTCGGACTAGGCAAAGAGCTGCTGCGTGCTCGAGATCTGTCTCTCTTTCTCCATCTCTATCTCTTTCCCCTCTTCTCTCCTCTCCTTCTTCTCTTCCTTCCCTTCCTTCTTTTTGCTCTTCTACATTTCCGTTCCTCTTTAAGGTTTAAAAAAACTACGACATTCCTTAGGTAGTCTCTCGGTTGCCTAACGGCTTTAAACAACCCTCACACCCGAGGGGCCAGGGGTGTTGCCCTCGGGCTTTGAGCAAACAGGTGGAATTGTTCTGTTGCAGCCGTAAGGACCAGAGCTGGGGGACGCTGCCGTGCGAGGGATGGCTTCCAGGGAGCAGTGGGGCTGGCTGCCGTTGTCACTTCATTTGACAATTTCCTCCTCTTCTCCCCCCGCACCCGAAGAAAGTAGAACGAAACAGCATGGATCTCTCTCTCCCTCCCCGGCTCGGGGTAGCCTAGGCGTGGGGCGCAGAAGATGGAGAGAAGATTCGACCATCTTCTCTGAGAGGAGAGGGACCCGCGCGCCAGCCAATCAGAGCGCGGCTCGGCCGCTCCCCGCCGCCGCCGCCGCACCCTCGGGGAGAGTGAAGTTCCCGCAACTGGCCCGCCCGAAGGATGCGTGTCTTTCTTGTGCTCACAGCCCAGCGGAGGCAGAGAGAGCGCCAACCAAACTTTATTAATCTCTCCCCGTTCTTTCTCTCTCAGCCCAGTGCATCTCAAAGGTCAGCCCTCTTCTTTTAAAAGACTGATATCATTAATTCACTGACAATCCCTCCCCCCCCCCATTCTTTTTTTCTGTCTTGCAGGAAAAAGAAACGGGGGGGGGGGAATAGTGAAAAGAGGTTTTTTTTATCCTTTTTTTTTTTTTTGTCCTTCAGTGGGAGCGTTTAGACAGTCGAGGGGGTTTTGTCCAGGAACAAAACGCAGGGTTGGGAGGTTTTGTGAGAGCGTTGTTTGTTGAAGTGGAGCTAAGAAAAAGCGGCGGCTTTCTCCTCATTGTGAAGAAACCAATCAGTGGTATTTGGAAAACTGTTAGCATTGTGCACTTCTTCTGTGTCCATTGTGAGGCGTTTCTTTTCACAAGGTTTTTTTTTCAGCCGATCCAGCTGGCCGGAATGAATAGCGGTGCAATGTGTACACGCTTTGTCCCTCCGGCCTTCAAGTAGCCCCCATTGAATAGACTAAGTTGACACTGCGTGACAGTGAAACAACATAATAAAAAATACATGAGCCCCTGAATAGGAGCAGGCGCATAAATAAATAAAATGGGTGACCAAAACTGGATAAACTGAATGACAAAACGGTGAAAGGGGAACAAAAAGATATTTAACACGCTACATTAGCATTAGAATGCGATCTACAAGGCAGAACAATTGATGAATAGGTTTACCGGCCAAGAAAGAAATGGACTAAATGCCCTTTGAATAGATATGCTTTTTGCAAGGGCTTTGAATAGATATGCTTTTTTTTTTTTTTTTGCAAGGACTGAATGGGAAAAGGTAAAGATGAAGCTATGCAAATGAGCGGGGGAACTTTTTATATATATTCTTTAAACACACACACACACACTGCGGGAGGACAGGGCTGCCTCGGGGTGTTTATAGAAGCAATAATTGCCATTATTAGCATTGTCTGCAACAGATAGAAATTGAACAGGTTGGGATAATATAGGGTAGCAGTAATTATTCTTCTAATTAATGGTCCTTTGCTACTTTAAAAAAAGAAAAAAAGGAAAGAAGTAAAAGTTATGCAGAAGTTATGTGTCCTGTGTCCCTTCGCCCAGCGTTGGAATCCGTGGAGCGGCGAGTCCGGCCATTCCAAGATGCATTCTGATTTTAGAACATTCCAGGGAGCCAATCCTTAGACTCAGGGTTTGGGGCCTGCTTTCCATTTATACTGCGTTTTTGAGAGTCTCATACAGTGTCTGGTACATGGTAGGTGCTGAATGAATAGTTGCGGAATGAATGAACGCATGTAAGTTTGATGGAGGAACCCTGGCCTCCTATGGATGTCGGGGAGGAGTCATACAAAGGATGGCTTTCGCATTTCACCGCCCCTAACCTCCACCTTATCTGGGGGAGCGGTCCAAATCCTGAGGGCTTTTGTCTTCAGCCTACCTGGGCCGCTGGAAAAGATGTGAAGACCAAACAAGTGACGAGCAACTACTGCCCCCCCCCATTCCCCACTCTGTCTTCACCCCCAAATCCGCCCCAAAGCTTGTGAGGAGTCCCATCTGGCTGCGTAGAACATTGGACCCACCCCCTTAAAGAATTAGAATACACTTAAAGCTTAGCTCTTTCTCGCGGGCTTCTCCCCTTGGCTCCTACCCCCTTTTCCCCTCCTGGCTTGTAAGCCTTTGACTGAACCCCACACAACAGGGAACCTCATGCCTGAATTGCTGGCGGAGGCAGGGCGCGAACCCGCGGAGATCTGCGCTGTCCTCAGGCTCCCTTCGCTGCCCCGGAGGCGGGCGTCGGTAACCTTGTCAGTTGTTTTATGTTCAATGGTTGACCGCCAAGCCTGCCCGGCTGCTGGGCCACCCAGCCGTCGAACTTTCTAGCGGCTTTCAGCGCTGCGCAAACTTAAATGAATAATGCAAATTATAGACGGCCCAGCTGACACGTCCCTGCGAACGCGCGTAGGTTCAGAGGGCGCTCTGAGTAGCAGCTCTCCCGACCTCCCCGACGGCCGGCGGGAAGCTGGGTTCTGAGAAGCAGTGACAACTGCTTCTGAGTTGTTGAGACAAAAGGCGGGGGGGTGTCCCGAACTTTAAAAGCAGTGTTCTCCCCACCCCCCCACCCCCCGCTTCTTCTTTTTAAAGAAGCAGTTGAGCCTTACCAAGTGACGGGGGTCGCGCGGAAGCCTCGCATATTTTAAAGTGTAACCCGAGCCTTCGCGGTTTCGGCTCTACTTAAAACATGCAAGTTCCTAGAAACCGACAAATCTGAAAAACTTGCGAAGGGCTCTATCCGGATAAACCCGTTGGGAGTCACTTTGAGGAGATAAAAAGCACAGAGATTGGGGTGATGGGCAGTTGTGGGAGGCAGTGTCCTGTTGTTCCAGGTTCCAGGTGGCCACTGGGCCTTTGGAAACGGCCTCGGCGCAGAGCAGGGAAGTGGTACCCACTAGGCAACGACTTCAACGCCTCCGTTTTTGTGACCGCCCCCCCGCACTCTCCCCAGCCCCTCACTGCACGCTTTGTCAGGTAGACTCCACCACCCTTGCCGAGACTGCCCCATCGTTCACACTTGACTGGAGGAAATAAAATCGGCTTTGGTTTTTTAATTCCTTTTGAAGATTTCTCTACCTGATTTCTACCTCCTCTGGGCTCCTTGCTTGATTGGGGGAGGAGTTATTTAGGGACTTTTTGACGAACAGAAGAAGTTTAGGTCCTAATTGTAAACACCCCGTTGCTCTCCTTGAATGTATTTATTATCATATTAGCCGAAGAGTTGGAGACACATGGCCTATTACTCATTTCAAGGTTCTAGGCAAAGAATTCTGCTACTGAGATCGACCAGTAAAACCAGATTTCTTAAGGGAAATTACGAGGACGTCTTCAGTCTCTCTTCACAAAATGATATTACTGGATTGTCAGTTTCATTTGAGCACCCTCCTCTCTACCCACCTCACCCCAGCATTTTATTTTGGGATCACCCCAAGGTAATTAGCCACTCGCAGAAAGCTGGAAATCCCGAAAGGAGAGGCACAGCTGAGGATAACAGAGACCAAGTGAGGCTTTTCAGATCGGTTGCTCCACGGGGGCCATCTTTTCATAAGGTCAGGAGTGGAGAGAAGTATGTTTGCAGAAGACGGAGTACCTTTAAAAGGGCTCTCAGGGGGTGGGGGGTAAGCTTTTTGCTTCCTACAATGTCACCACGGTGACATCCCCAGGGAACCCAGCCTGTCCTCCATGGAGTCCCCTGCAGGTACTGCCACTGAGCTCAGGGGACTCTTTAGTTCCTTTCCCATTTGCCCTGTGGGTATTTCATGTCCAAAGCTCATACACGTGCACATACTAAGAACACGCACACACACACACACACACACCTGGTTTGGAGCGGACCCCGGTTTATGTATCACCAGATGGTAAACCCCGAGCTTGGGTGTAGTCTCCGAGATTCCGGCAGACGGAAGGTCTATGCGGGCATCAGGAGTCGGGGGAAGTTGTGTGGGATTAGAACCGCGCTCAAACACACGCGAAGTCTTTTTAAATTATTATTATTAATATTTTTAAATTAACTGTATTTCTAGAACACACGCGAATTCTGCCCAACAATCGTTTGCGCATCCGCTCTCCCTCGCTCTCTCCCACTTGGCCGAAGTTTTGGTAATGGTGTTTGTTTTGAACTGGATCATCTCAGTGGCCTAGATGGCCTCCCTCTGCCTGCACAGACCGGCTCAGGGACGGGGAGTGAGACAACGCACGTAGAGCCTGGGAGGGGACATGGAGAACCTCTTCAGGGAAGCATAGGAAAAGCGGGTGCCGGGTGAAACGGAAGGAAGGAAGGAAAGGGAGGATAAAAGAAAAAATCAGGACGAGAGAAAGAACTGCCTTACTACTGACGCTCCCTCTTGCCCTCAGGTTCAACACCTGGGGAAGGTGCTGCCAGGGCTGATGAGCGACGGGACACGCCGAACGGCAGGAGGAGGTGAAGGACCGCGGACCTCAGCCGCCCCCGACCCTACCTCCTCCGCAAAGCCCCTGCTGGCTCAGCCCCAACTGGGAAAAGAGACTGCCCCCTCGGGGAGGGAAGGCACCGGGAGGCGATGATCACGCGGGCTCTGGAAGCTTCCGCGTGGCACGGGGGGATCCGGAAGCAGGGGAGGGTCCTGAAAGTGTCCTCACCCAGACTCGGTGACCCCTCCTACAGCTGGAGGGAGTCACGTTAGAAAGACGAATCTCGAAAATTGGGGCCAGCCTCTCCCCCACGATATTAACTCCCGCGAGCCCACGGTGGGAAACTGACTCCCTGCAGCCTGAAACTTACTTAAGGAAATTAAATCACAATTACGAGGCGACTTTAGAAGAGGGGTCGGTGCCAGCGAGGGACTGTGAAACTCAAGCTCCTTTTCCTTCCCGGGAAATCTGCCCCCGATAGACCCTCAGGACTACCAAGGAGCTCGTCCCCAGCTCCATCGGTGAGACAAGAGCCAGCGGCAGAAAAGAGGCCCTTAGCTAATGGCCCACCGGCTCCTCAGCCACCGCCCCGCCTCCGGCTGCTCGCCGCGAGGGCCAGGGGGACACAGGCGCCCACAGCTTTGCCCCAGACCGAGGCTTCTTTGCGCTTCTGGATGCCCACTTGCTATTCCTCCTTTTCAGGGGCTCGTTTTTCTCCTGCAAACCTAGCCCTGAGTAAGTAGTTAGAGCGGCTGATTAATATGTATTCAAACGGGCTGTTTAAGGCGGCGTGAATAAACATGAGCCCGCGGCGGCGGCGCCCAGCCGCTTGCGCTTGCCTCTTCGGACGCAGAGAGCTGGAACAGGCGAGGCTCGCGTTCATGATCCGGCGGGGACAGAGGTCGTCCGAGCCAGCCCGTCATTCTGCGTCCCCACGCCCGGGACACGCCCCCCACCTGGGTGCCCGATGCACGGCGGACGGCACAGACCGGCGCGCACCCACTCCCCGGGGGCTTGGCATACCGTTTCCTCTCTTTCTAGAAAGCTGCCTCGACCTCTGTTACAGAGGTGCGTACTTTGAGAACCTGGAGGTGGGGGACGCGAAGGGTGCTCGCCTCACCCCTCAAGTTTTGGGCCAGGGTTACCCAACGCGAGTCTCTGCGCAAAACCGGGGGGCCCTGACCGTGACCTCGGGTGCGCAGGATGGAGGTCGTGACCCACTGCGGGAAGGAAGACGTCGAGCTGCGGATTCGAGGGAGGGGACCTCTCGCAGGAGATGGTGGATTTCTGATGTTCGCGAGCGGATGCGCGGCCGCGGGGAGTAATCACCCACCCAGTGCACTTCCAAAGCCCCCGCCATCTCCCGCTCGGAAAACTCGCCCTTGGGCCTCTTTGTTTCCCCGGAGCCGGGGCGTCTTGCCCTGGCCAGCTGTGAGACGTGCCGGAGCTGAGTGTGCAAGTAGGCCTCGCAGCCCACGGCACCAGGTCCGTCTCCTTGCCTGCACACACTGGGCCGCAGGCCTGGGCCGGGCCTGAATCGGCGCCCCCGGCCCAGAGCAGCCCCGCGGCTCAGGAGGAGGAGGCTGGGCGTGCCCCTGGCCCAGGCCCCGGGGATTTAGCCGGATCCAGGCCTCGGTGGGCCTTAGGCCTTCCTCCAGCCTCAGACTCACGCAGCTGCGGAAACGCCAGCGCCCCACGTCGCACCCAGGCTGCCACCTTCGCCCCGACCCTCGAGCAAAGCAAAGTCAACTTCCGCACCCCCCAGGGCCACGCGCTCCGGGCGCTGTCTCTGCGGGGCGCAGAGAAGCGCTGGAGGGTGAGAGGCGCCCTTCGCGCGACAAGGACGCGCAGGTGGTTTCCGTGGGTGGGGTGCGCTCCCACCCAGAGCGAGCGCGCTCCTTGGGGTTTTTTTCCCCTAGAGCTTGTCCGAGGTCAAGAGAATGAGGCCCATAAGAGCAGGGTTTACCTTCCTGCTAAAGCTTGGGGAGATCAAGCCCCAGTTCCCACCCCATCACAGGGCCCGCGGCTTTCTCGAAAAGTGTTCGTGAAAATGACTTGTCCGCTGCTACAGGCTTGGGGCATCTATTTACCACTCGCCCCAGCCTAGGTCCTGGGCCAACTTCACCAGTGAAGTGAATGTAAAGGACACTCTAGTCCGCGACTGGAGGCTCTTTTTCTGCAGGAAGAACAGGGTCTGGCAGCTCTGGGAGGTAGAACAAGACTTGGAGGAGGTCTGGAGAATTCTGGATGGTTCTGTCGGCTAAGGAGTGCTCCCTGCTGGGAAAGCTCTCTTAGGAGAAGGTCTGGAGTGGGTGAGAAGTAGGCATTTGGGGTCCTGGACTAAAAGATGGGGAGCGGAGCCAGACAGAATACATGTGGGAGAAATTTCGTCTGTATAAGAGCGAGGCAGAGAACCCTAAGTCATCCGGGGATGGGAATGAGCCCCCAGTAACAACTGCTGTTCCAGAGCTCCTGTTTTGTGCCAGTGAGCCTCTCAGATGTCCAGGGTCAGGAAGCACCGTCTTCCTGTGAATGGCGCCCCCTGGGAGCCATTTCCCCAGTTTCTCTCTAAAACCTTCCAGTACTTCCTATGTACAGATGGGAAGCGAGGGGGGCGGGGTGGAGTTTTCCCACGGTAAGTAGTGGAGCTGGGCCTCTAGACCGTATTTGGCGGCCCCAGAGCCTAAACGCTTTTATTCACCTTGCTGCCTCCCAGTATAGAGCTAAGGAAGAAACCTTCCATATTCTTAGCAACAATAAGATTTCCTCCCCTGACAGCCTTGAATCAAAACCGAAGCCCTTGATAATTTGCTGTTTCCGGTGTACCCCACTCTCCAAGTTGAAATCCACTCTGTCATGACTGCTAGCAGATCGGTCTGGGGATGCTGTCAGTGAAGATAAAATGTTTGTCTCCCTTTTCTGCTTTAACAAAACAAACCATCAAAAAGCCTTTCCCCTTGAACCACAAATGTTCAATGGCAAAAAGGCTTCTGGTTTAATATGACTTTTGAAAATGGGAGAAACCCATGCCTGAAAACCCAGCTAGGGAGTGGGTCGCTCAGATGATGCCTCACCTTTTCTTCTCTCCCCATCTCCTCTGTGTTTCCTTCTCCTGCTCATAGTTCCTTGTGGGTTTTCTGACATTTTTCTGAGTTCAGGTAAGTAAAACTCTTAGCACATCCTGGTGTGATGCTTTAAATGCTTCGTTGTTAAGGATGTGAGAGGGTAGAGAGCTGTGTTGTGCTGGATGGAGAATCCTTCTGGCTCTGCTCAAGGATGCAACAGAGGAACAAGGGAAAAGGAGCCCTGGCTCCTCATGTCATCTCCTGCCATTTTCCAAGGTGCTCAGTGCTAACGAGCAAATACTTTCACCCCCACCCTCACAGTTACCTACTTACGAGCTTCTGTGTGCCTTCAAAAGCTTCCTTCTCTCCTGTGACCATGGGATGAATAATCCTCGCTCCCAGTGGGGGCTGCCTTCTCTACTTGGGCACAAATCTCATCCCCTCTCTGGTAGGCAGCCTTTCAAATGCCCCCAGTGATCCCCACATCCTGGAATTCATGCCTCTGTGTAAACCTCTCCCTTAGAGTGTAGCCTAGAGCTAGTGAATTGCTCCTAACAAATAAATAAGGCCAAGTGATGGGATGGCACTTCCTGGTTAAGTTGCAAAACAATGACTTCCCCTTCTTTCTTTCTCTTAGCTCTTGTTCTGAGGGAAGCCAGCTGCCATTTCGTGAGCTGCTCCATGGAGGGGTCCTTGTGTCTCTGGCCAAAGGCCAGCAAGGGCCTGAAATCTGTCACCAGTAGACTTGAGTGACATAGAAATGGCTTCTCACTTGGTTGAGCCTTGAGATGATAGCAGCCATGGCTGACACCTTGACTGTAGCCTGGGGAGAGACACTGAGCCAGGGGACCTCAACAGGTGCTCCTGGAACCCTAACCCACAGAAATCATGAGATAATCAACGTGTGTTGTTTTAAGCCATTAGGTTTGGGGATGATTTGTTATTCAGCATGAGATAACTAATACACCACATAACATACTAGATATGGCTCCAGAAAATCTCTCCCCTTTACTCTTGCAATGTCAAAAATTTCCCTCTACTAAATCATTCTTGTCAGTATATCCTCTCATTAAAAAACAAACAAACAAAAAACCTCTCATGACCCCATCTTTCCCTCTAGCTACCACTTCTCTGCTCCCCTTTACAGTGAGTTGATTAAAAAACAAAAGATAACTATATTCCCTATCTATAATTCCCTGTTTCCTCTTTTCTCTTAAACTCTCTCTAGTTGGGGTTTGTCCCCCTCCTCCAACACCACTCCAACAAAATCTGCTCTCATCCAGGTCACCAATGACTTCCTAAATCAAACGGTCAGTTCTCATCTACCTTGATCTACAGCACTTGACAGAGTTGGTCACTCTCTCCTCCTAAAAGCTACTTGGCTGCATGGGCACCACACTCACCTGGTTTTTCTACTTCCTCGCTGGATACTCTGCCATTTTCCCTTCCTGGTTCTACTTCTCTCCAACCTCTTATCAAGTTTTATCAGGAAAGATAGGACCTCTTTCACTATTCTCTGCTATAGACTGAATGTTTCTTTCCCTCCCAAGTTCATGGGTTAAATCCTGATGCCCAGTGGGAAGTGATTAGTTTATGACGGTGGAGCCTTCATGAATGGGATTAGGGCCAAGAGATTCCAGAGAGCTCCCTTGCCCCTTCTGCTATGTGAGGACACAGCCAGAAGACGGCTCTCTGTGAACCAGGAAGTGGACCCTCACCAGCTGCTGAATCCGCTGGCATCTTAATCTTGGACTTCCCAGCCTCCAGATCTGTGAGAAATAAATTTCTGTTATTTATAAGCCACTCAGTGTATGATATTTTGTTATAGCAGCTGGAACTGATTAAAACATTCTTCAATCTGCCAACAAACTGCAGTTCTCTTCTTTTTTTTTTGAATCTTATTTAATTTTTATACAGCAGGTTATTATTAGTCATCAATTTTATACACATCAGTGTATACATGTCAATCCCAATCGCCCAATTCATCACACCACCACCACCACCCCCTCGCTGCTTTCCCCCCTTGGTGTTCCATATGTTTGTTCTCTATATCTGTGTCTCAATTTCTACCCTGCAAACTGGTTCATCTGTACCATTTTTCTACGTTCCACATATATGCGTTAATATACGATATTTGTTTTTCTCTTTCTGACTTACTTCACTCTGTATGACAGTCTCTAGATCCATCCACATCTCAACAAATGACCCAATTTTGTTCCTTTTTATGGCTGAGTAATATTCCATCGTATATATGTACCACAGCTTCTTTATCCATTCATCTGTCGATGGGCATTTAGGTTGCTTCCATGACCTGGCTATTGAAAACAGTGCTGCAACGAACATTGGGGTGCATGTGTCATTTTGAATTATGGTTTTCTCTGGGTATATGCCCAGTAGTGGGATTGCTGGGTCATATGGTAATTCTATTTTTAGTTTTTTAAGGAACCTCCATATTGTTTTCCATAGTGGCTGTATCAATTGACGTTCCCACCAACAGTGCAAGAGGGTTCCCTTTTCTCCACACCCTCTCCAGCATTTATTGTTTGTAGATTTTCTGATGACGGCCATTCTAACTGGTGTGAGGTGATACCTCATTGTAGTTTTGATTTGCATTTCTCTAATAATTAGTGATGTTGAGCAGCTTTTCATGCGCTTCTTGGCCATCTATATGTCTTCTTTGAAGAAATGTCTATTTAGGTCTTCTGCCCATTTTTGGATTGGGTTGTCTGTTTCTTTAGTATTGAGCTGCATGAGCTGTTTATATATTTTGGAGATTAATCCTTTGTCCATTGATTCGTTTGCAAATATTTTCTCCCATTCTGAGGGTTGCCTTTTCATCTTGTTTATGGTTTCCTTTGCTGTGCAAAGCTTTTAAGTTTCATTAGGTCCCATTTGTTTATTTTTGTTTTTATTTCCATTACTCTAGGAGGTGGATCAAAAATGATCTTGCTGTGATTTATGTCAAAGAGTGTTCTTCCTATGTTTTCCTCGAAGAGTTTTATAGTGTCTGGTCTTACATTTAGGTCTTTAATCCATTTTGAGTTTATTTTTGTGTATGGTGTTAGGGAGTGTTCTAATTTCATTCTTTTACATGTAGCTGTCCAGTTTTCCCAGCACCACTTATTGAAGAGACTGTCTTTTCTCCATTGTATATCCTTGCCTCCTTTGTCATAGATTAGTTGACTGTAGGTGCATCTCAGGGCTTTCTGTCTTGTTCCATTGATCTATGTTTCTGTTTTTGTGCCACTACCATATTGTCTTGATTACTGTAGCTTTGTAGTATAGTCTGAAGTCAGGGAGTCTGATTCCTCCAGCTCCATTTTTTTCCCTCAAGACTGCTTTGGCTATTCAGGGTCTTTTGTGTCTCCATACAAATTTTAAGATTATTTGTTCTAGTTCCGTAAAAAAATGCCATTGGTAATTTGATAGGGATTGCATTGAATCTGTAGATTGCTTTGGGTAGTATAGTCATTTTCACAATGTTGATTCTTCCAATCCAAGAACATGGTATATCTCTCCATCTGTTGGTATCATCTTTAATTTCTTTCATCAGTGTCTTATAGTTTTCTGCATATAGGTCTTTTGTCTCCCTAGGTAGGTTTATTCCTAGGTATTTTCTTCTTTCTGTTGCAATGGTAAATGGGAGTGTTTCCTTAATCTCTCTTTCAGATTTCTCATCATTAGTGTATAGGAATGCAAGAGATTTCTGTGCATTCATTTTGTATCCTGCAACTTTACCAAATTCATTGATTACCTCTAGTAGTTTTCTGGTGGCATTCTTTAGGATTCTCTATGTATAGTATCCTGTCGTATGCAAACAGTGACAGTTTTACTTCTTCTTTTCCAATTTGTATTCCTTTTATTTCTTTTTCTTTTCTGATTGCGTGGCTAGGACTTCTAAAACTATGTTGAATAATAGTGGTGAGAGTGATCATCCTTGCCTTGTTCCTGATCTTAGAGGAAATGCTTTCAGTTTTTCACCATTGAGAATGATGTTTGCTGTGGCTTTGTCATATATGGCCTTTATTATGTTGAGGTAGGTTCCCTCTATGCCCACTTTCTGGAGAGTTTTTATCATAAATGGGTGTTGAATTTTGTCAAAAGCTTTTTCTGCATCTATTGAGATGATCATATGGTTTTTATTCTTCAATTGGTATTCTTCAATTGGTATACACCATATTCTTAATATGGTGTATCACATTGATTGATGTGCGTATATTGAAGAATCCTTGCATCCCTGGGATAAATCCCACTTGATCATGGTGTATGATCCTTTTAATGTGTTGATCAATTCTGTTTTCTAGTATTTTGTTGAGGATTTTTGCATGTGCATTCATCAGTGATATTGGTCTTTAATTTTCTTTTTTTGTAGTATCTTTGTCTGGTTTTGGTATCAGGGTGATGGTGGCCTCATAGAATGAGTTTGGGAGTGTTCCTTCCTCCGCAATTTTTTGGAAGAGTTGGAGAAGGATGGGTGTTAGCTCTTCTCTAAATGTTTGATAGAATTCACTTGTGAAGCCATCTGGTCCTGGACTTTTGTTTGTTGGAAGATTTTTAATCATAGTTTCAATTTCATTACTTGCGATTGGTCTGTTTATATTTTCTATTTCTTCCTGGTTCAGTCTTGGAAGGTTATACCTTTCTAAGAGTTTGTCCATTTCTTCCAGGTTGTCCATTTTATTGGCATAGATTTGCTTGTAGTAGTCTCTTAGGATGCTTGGTATTTCTGTGGTGTCCGTTGTAACTTCTCCTTTTTCGTTTCTAATTTTATTGATTTGAGTCCTCTCCCTCTTTTTCTTGATGAGTCTGGCTAATGGTTTATCAATTTTGTTTATCTTCTCAAAGAAACAGCTTTTAGTTTTATTGATCTTTGCTATTGCTTTCTTTTTTTCTATTCCATTTATTTCTGCTCTGATCTTTATGATTTCTTTCCTTCTACTAATGTTGGGTTTTCTTTGTTCTTCTTTCTCTAGTTCCTTTAGGTGTAAAGTTAGATTGTTTATGTGAGATTTTTTGTCCTTCTTGCAGTAGAATTGTATTGCTATAAAATTCCCTCTTAGAACTGCTTTTGCTGCATCCCAATGGTTTTGGATTGTTGTTTGTTTGTTGTCATTTGTCTCTAGGTACTTTTTGATTTCCTGTTTGATTTCTTCAGTGATCTCTTGGTTATTTAGTAACGTATTGTTTAGCTTCCATGTGTTTGTGTTTTTTTACATTTTTCCCTGTAATTGATTTCTAATCTCATCGTGTTGTGGTTGGAAAAGCTGCTTCATATGATGTAAATTTTCTGCAGCTTGATTTGTGACCCAAGATGTGATCTATCCTGGAGAATGTTCCATGTGCACTTGAGAAGAAAGTGTGATCTGCTGTTTTTGGATGGAATGTGCTGTAAATATCAGTTAAATCTATCTGGTCTATTGTGTCATTTAAAGCTTGTGTTTCCTTACTAATTTTCTTTCTGGATGATCTGTCCATTGGTGTAAGTGAGGTTTTAAAGTCCCCCATTATTATTGTGTTACTGTCGATTTCCTCTTTTGTAGCTGTTAGCAGTTGCCTTATGTATTGAAGTGCTCCTATGTTGGGTGCATATATATTTATAATTGTTATATCTTCTTCTTGGATTGATCCCTTTATCATTATGTAGTGTCCTTCCTTGTCTCTTGTAACATCCTTTATTTTAAAGTTTATTTTATCTGATATGAGTATTGCTCCTGCAGCTTTCTTTTGATTTCCATTTGCATGGAATATCACTTTCCATCCCCTCACTTTCCGTCTGTATGTGTCCCTAGGTCTGAAGTGGGTCTCTTGTAGACAGCATATATATGGGTCTTGTTTCTGTATCCATTCAGCGATCCTGTGTCTTTTGGTCGGAGCATTTAATCCGTTCACGTTTAAGGTAATTATCGATATGTTTGTTCCTATTACCATTTCTTAATTGTTATGGGTTTGTTTTTGTAGGTCGTTTTCTTCTCCTGTGTTTCCCACTTAGAGAAGTTCCTTTAGCATTTGTTGTAGAGCTGGTTTGATGGTGCTAAATTCTCTTAGCTTTTGCTTGTCTGTAAAGCTTTTGATTTCTCCAACAAAATCCTTGAAAAATCCTTGCCAGGTAGAGTAATCTTGGTTGTAGGTTCTTCCCTTTCCTCACTTTAAATATATCATGCCACTCTCTTCTGGCTTTTAGAGTTTCTGCTGAGAAATCAGCTGTTAACCTTATGGTAGTTCCCTTGTATGTTATCTGTCGTTTTTCCCTTGTTGCTTTCAATAATTTTTCTTTGTCTCTAATTTTTGTCAGTTTGATTACTATGTGTCTCAGCGTGTTTCTCCTTGGGTTTATCCTGCCTGGGACTCTCTGCGCTTCCTGGACTTGGGTGGCTATTTCCTTTCCAATGTTAGGGAAGTTTTCAACTATAATCTCTTCCAATATTTTCTCGGGTCCTTTCTCTCTCTCTTCTCCTTCTGGGACCTTTATAATGTGAATGTTGGTGCATTTAATGTTGTGCCAGAGGTCTCTTAGGCTGTCTTCATTTCTTTTCATTCTTTTTTCTTTATTCTGTTCCACAGCAATGAATTCCACCATTCTGTCTTCCAGGTCACTTATCCATTCTTCTGCTTCAGTTATTCTGCTACTGATTCCTTCTAGTGTATTTTTCATTTCAGTTATTGTATTGTTCATCTCTGTTTATTTGTTCTTTAATTCTTCAGGGTGTTTGTTCTTTAATTCTTCGAAGTCTTTGTTAAACATTTCTTGCATCTTCTCTGTCTTTGCCTCCTTTCTTTTTCTGAGGTCCTGGATCATCTTCACTGTCATTATTCTGAATTCTTTTTCTGGAAGGTTGCCTATCTCCACTTCATTTCGTTGTTTTTCCAGGTTTTTATCTTGTTCCTTCATCTGGTACATAGTCCTCTGCCTTTTCATTTTGTCTATCTTTCTGTGAATGTGGTTTTCCATCCACAGGCTGCAGAGCTATCGCTCTTGCTTCTGCTGTCTGCCCTCTGGTGGATGAGGCTATCTAAGAGGCTTGTGCAAGCTTCCTGGTGGGAGGGACTGGTGGTGGGTAGAGCTGGGTCTTGCTCTGGTGGCCAGAGCTCAGTAAAACTTTAATCCGCATGTCTGCTGATGAGTGGGGCTGGGTTCCCTCCCTGTTGCTTGTTTGGCCTGAGGCAACCGAGCACTGGAGCCTAACCAGCTCTTTGGTGGGGATAATGGCAGACTCTGGGAAGGTTCACACCAAGGAGTACTTCCCAGAACTTCTGCTGCCAGTGTCCTTGTCCCCACAGTGAGCCAGAGACACCCCTCACCTCTGCAGGAAACCCTTCAACATTAGCAGGTAGGTCTGGTTCAGTCTCCTATGCGGTCCCTGGGTCCCAATGTGCACACTACTTCTTTGTGTGTGCCCTCAAAGAGTGGAGTCTCTGTTTCCCCCAGTCCTGTCGAAGTCCTGCAATCAAATCCCACTAGCCCTCAAAGTCTGATTCTCTAGGAATTCTTCCTCCCGTTGCCGGACTCCCAGCTTGGGAACCTGATGTGTGGCTCAGAACCTTCACTCCAGTGCATGGACTTCTGTGGTATAAGTGTTCTCCAGTTTGTGAGTCACCCACCCAACCGTTATGGGATTTGATTTTATTGTGATTGCGCCCCTCCTACCATCTCACTGCGGCTTCTCCTTTGTCTTTGGATGTGGGGTATCTTCTGGTGAGTTCCAGTGTCTTCCTGTCGATGATTGTTCAGCAGTTAGTTGTGATTCCGGTGCTCTCGCCTGTAGTATACTTTTATGAATTTGTCTTGGAAAATAAATAAACAAATGGAACACAAGTATCTTGCCTCTCAATTCAATTTAATTTTAAAAAAATTTCAAAAACTATATGGATGGAGACAACATGGTATGAATGGAAGAGAACAAAACTAGAAGACAGAGATCTGGTTCCACAAATTTCCATTTATGTTACCTTGGGCAAGTCACTTGCCCGCTCAGAGTTTTTGTTTTCTTATCTATAAAATGTTGACCTTTCTTGACCTTGACCTTTCACTGATCCTCAGAATAGACTAGTATTCTCTCCCCTCCCAGAAACACTTTCTTCAACTTGCCCCCAGGACTCTGCTGTCTCTTGGCTTTCCTCCTGTCCACTCCTTTCTGTCTCTCTCTTTTTTTTCTGGCTTTTCCTCTTTTAGCTAGCTTTAAACATTACAGTGCCCCAGGGCTCAAGTCTTGAGCCTCTCCTGGTCTCTGTCTACACTCACTGCCTTGGTGATTATACTAGTTTTTAAAAATTACAGCATAATAAACTACCACAAACTAAATGGCTTATAAGGACACACATTTCCAGCTCAGAAATCCAGGTATGGTGTGGCTGGGTCCTCTGCTCAAGTCTCAAAAACTGAAGTCAAGGGGTCAGTTGCTCTGAGTTCTCATTCAGAGGCTCCAGAGAAGAATCTGCTTCCAAGCTCAGTCAGGTTGTTGGCAGGATTCAGTTGCATGAGACTGTGGGACTGAGGCCCGGTTCTCCTGCAAGCTGTCAGAGGGGAGCTGCTCTCAGCTCCTAGAGGCTGCTCATATTTCTTGCCACATGGCTCCGTCCTCCAACTTCAAAGCTGGCAATGGAGAATTTCTTATGCATGCAATCCCTCTTACTTCAGATTTCTCTCTTCTTCTGTCTCTGCCCTCTAGAGCCAGATTCAAAGGACTTATGGGATTAGGTCAAGCCCATTTGATTTAACTAAAAGTCAACTGATTAGTAACTGTTATTGACTGAATGTTTGTGCCCCACCCCTTCATATGTTGAATCCCTAACCTCTAATGTGATGGTATTTGAAGATGGGGCTTTTGGGAGGTAATTAGGATTAGAGGAAGTCATGAGGATGGGGCCCTCATGATGGTATTTGTGCTCTTATAGAAAGGGATGCTAGAAATCTTTCTCTCCCACAACCCCTCCACCTCTCTCACTGCCATGTAAGGATACAGGGAGAAGGTGGCCATCTATAAGCCAGGAAGGAGCTCTTCCCATGTTGGCACTCTGATCTCAGACTTATTTCCTCCAGAGCCTTGATAAAATTGATGAGAAAATAAATTTCTTTTGTTTAAGCCACCCAGTCCATGGTATTTTGTTATGGCAACCCAAGCAGACTAATAAAGTAACATTCATTACACTTACAAGATCTGTTTTGACATACACCATAACATAAGCACAGGAGTGAAATCTCATTTCACAGCTTCCATCCACAGTCAAGAGGAGGAGACTTTAAAAGGGCTATAGTATTGGGGTGACGTTAGAATTCCATTTACCACAGTAATCTCATCTAGTCTTATGGCTTTAAAAATCAGCTACATGCTCATGATTCTCAAATTTATTTCTCCAATCTAGACCTGTCCAATACTTAGACTAATCTATCTAACTACCTCCTAGACATTTCCACTTGGATGTTTACAGGCCCCTCAAACTTCACATAGATGCAACCAAACTCTCCATCCTCCCGCCCAGACTTGCCCCTCCCACAATCTTTCTCATCTCAGTTAATGACATCTCCTTCCTTCCAGCTGTGCAGGCCCAAACCCTTAGAACCATCCTTGATTCCTCCCTTTCTCTAATGCCCTACATGTCACCCATCAGGAAATCCTCTGGGATCTAGCTTCAGAAGTCCAAACCATCATCATATCTCATGTGAATTACTGCAACAACTCCTGCCTTAATTTTCTAGTGCTGCCCTAATCACCCCAATGTATCAACTTAAGACAACACGCATTTATTATCTCATAGTTGCATAGGTCAGAGGTCTTGGGGTTTGGCTGGGTTCTCTGCTCAGGTTCCCCCAAAGCTGAAATCAAGAAGTCAACTGACTTGGACTCTCATCTTCTAACTCCCTTAAGATTGTTGCAGGATTCAGTTGCTTCTCATGGTTTCCCATCAACAACAGATGATCAAGTCCACCTCATGGGCTGTATCTCCTTGACTTCTCTTTCTGCCACATCTCTCTGACTCCCGCTGAAGAAAACTCTGCTTTTAAGGGCTCATGTGTTTAGACGGGGCTCATCTGGACAGTTCAGGACAATTTCCCTATTTTAAAGTCCATAACCTCAGGACTTCCCTGGTGGTCCAGTGGGTAAGACTCCGACCTCCCAATGCAGGATGCCCGGGTTCGATCCCTAGTCAGGGAACTAGATCCCACATGCATGCTACAACTAAAGATCCCGCATGCCTCAACGAAGATCCCATGTGTCACAACTAAGATCCAGCACAGCCAAAATAAATGAAT
This sequence comes from Mesoplodon densirostris, assembly GCF_025265405.1. Lineage (NCBI taxonomy): Eukaryota > Metazoa > Chordata > Mammalia > Artiodactyla > Ziphiidae > Mesoplodon > Mesoplodon densirostris. The sequence goes on along the minus strand of NC_082677.1, from coordinate 62,987,566 downwards.
AAATAAATACTAAAAAAATAAAAGTTCATAACCTTAATTGCATCTGCCAAGTTCCTTTGGCCATTTAATATATATATAACATATTCCCACTTTCCAGGGATTAGGGGGTGAACATGGCGGGATCCTTCTACCTGTCCTGGCTCCTAAACTTCCTGCTCATACCCTTGTTCCCTTACAGCCTGTTCTCCAGACAGCGGACAGAGCTGCAATGATGTCCCATCTCACTCAGAGCAAATCCACATCTTCATAATGCCTCACCTGCCCTGCACAGTTTGGCTCCCCATTACCTTTCTGACCTCATCCCCCTCACACCTAGCATGCTCCGCCTTTTGGGCATTTGCCCTGGGCCTTCCTCAACTGCACGTTCTCTTTCCTTCAATATCTGCATGGTTCACCCTTCATCTCCTCAAAGTTAGTGCCAAGATTCAAACTTAGTGAGGTCCTTCCTGACCACCTATTTAAAACGGCAACCTCCAAATTCCCCAGGACTCTCTTATTCCCTTTCCAAGCTTTATTTTTCTTCATAGCACTTTTCACTTTTGAATGTAGTATTTTATCTATATTTGTTTATTGTAAGCACCAAAGCAAGCCCCATAGAGATTTTTTTGGTCCATTTTGTTCACTGCTTTATCTCCAATGCCTAAAACAGTGTCTGACACACAGAAGCCACCCAGTAAAATTTGCCAGTTGATTGAATACAGGAGTATAAAATGAGGATAGTAGCCTGCCCTGCATAGAGGGTTGGGGACTGGGGGAAAGGGGTTGGACCTTACATATTATGGTGTGGCCTCTGTCAGACAAAACTGTAAGCTCCATGGGGACCATGCTGGTGTCACATCTGAGGACCTGGTGCAAAGCAGATCCTCAGTAAATGCTTGCTGACTAATGCTGATGTCACTATGCTAGATTCTGCAAGTACTTTATCTCAAATGACCCGTACTCCTGTGGATTATTATTAATTTCATTTTACCACTTTAACCATCTTCATAGAGTGAGCCAAATGAGACAGTGTGAGAGTATGCTGTGAGGGGTCAAAGTATCTGGGTCATCCAGTCCACCTCTACATCACATGCAGGCTTCCCCTCCACAAATGTGCACATTTTTGAAAGCATTAACTGTTGAGAAGACAGCATGGCATGGTAGCAGGAGTGTGGAGTCAGCCAGGGAAAGGTCTGACCATTGTCTCAGCCACTGACCACCTGTGTGACCTTCGGGTGGTTACATAACCTTGCTAAGCCTCCATTTCCACTTCTTTAAGTACAAGTACCTTGTAGGGATACTGTGAGGATTAAATGAGGTAACACAGGTGAAATACCCAGCAGAATGCCTGCTATTAAGCAGGTACACAACAACGTGAGTTTTCTTCCTTCCTTTACGAGCCCAAATCCACCTCTCTGTAACGTTTACCCTCTGACGCGAGCACTGCTCTTGGGAGCAGTGGAGAATGAAACAGCTCTCTTCCAAATGGCTTTTGAAGGCAGTTATCATGTTCTTCCTCAATCTTCTCTTTCTAAAGGTGAAAATACTCAGTTCATTCAACCATTCCTTCTGAAAACTGGTTTTGACTTCTAAATGTGTACTAGTTTGACAACACAGCTTCTAAAATGTCCTAGGGAAGACTTACGTTAGAATCTAAGTTCCATGGAGGCAGGACTTTTTTTGCCTGTTTAGTTCCTAATGTACCCCCAGCACTGGGAAAAGTGCCTGGCACACAGTAGGCCCTCAATAAATATTCATTTATTTAAATGATGGACCTCCAGAGGTGGTCTCTATGGCCCTGTTCTGAGCGTCATTCTGCTTTTAATGCCAGCTGTGCTTCTCAAGTCTCAGTGGGCTCTAAGTAAGTGGGAATCCACTTCAAACTAGTTTTTTAAAGATAATTTCTTGGACAATACCCTCAAGGTTTATCAGTTAGAAAACGTGAAGTTTGTACCACATGATTCTCAGGGACCCTACTAATTCTAGATTTGGTGGTGGCCTCTTTTTTAAAAATTGAAATATAATTCCCATAACATAGAATTCACCATTTAAAGTGTACAATTCACTGGTATTTAGTATATTCAAGGAGTTGTACAACCATCACCACTATCTAATTCCAGAACATTTCCATCACCTCAAAAAGAAACCCTGTACCTATGAGCAGTAGGTCTCAGTTACCTCGTCCTTCCATCCCCTGGGCACCACTAATCTACTTTCTGTTTCTCTGGATTTGCTTATTATGTCCATTTTATATAAATGGACATAATGCAATACATGGCCTTTTGTGTCTGGCTTATTTCATCTAGCATAATGCTTTCAAGGTTCATCCCTGCCACATGTTTTCCTTTTTATGGCTCAATAATATTCCATTGTATGTACATATCATATTTTATTTATCCACTCATCTATTGATGGACATTTGGGTTGTTTCCACTTTGGGGCTTTATTAATAATGCTTTTATGAACATGTATGTACAAATTTTTGTGTGGATTTATGTTTTCAATTTTCTTGGGTATCTCGGAATGGCAATGATGGGTGATAAGGTAACTAACTATATGTTTAACCTTTTGAGGAACTGCCAAACTGTCTTCCACAGTGACTGCACCACTTTGAATTCCCACCAGCAATATATGAAGGTTCCAATTTCTCCACAGCTTTGTCAACACTTGTTATTTTCAGTTTCTTTGATTCTAGCCATCCTAGTGAGTGTGAAATGGTATCTCACTGTGACATTTGATTTGGTTGTCTCTTCTAAGTCCAAAAGTTTAAAGAAGCTCCCTCCAGGGGCTTTCCTGGTGGTGCAGTGGTTAAGAATCCGCCTGCCAATGCGGGGAAGACAGGTTCAAGCCCTGGTCTGGGAAGATCCCACATGCCTTGGAGCAGCTAAGCCCGTGTGCCACAACTCCTGAGCCTGCGCTCTGGAGCCCGCGAGCCACCACTACTGAGCCCGCGTGCCTAGAGCCTGTGCTCCGCAACAAGACAGGCCACCGCAGTGAGAAGCCCACATACCACAATGAAGAGTAGCCTCTGCTCGCCGCAACTGGAGAAGCCCTCGCACAGCAATGAAGACCCAACACAGCTAAAACTTAATTAATTAATTAAGTTTTTAAAAAGATTCTGATTTCAAACTCCACATGATAAAAAAAAAACAAGATGCTCCTTCCAAATGTCCATATTTTCCTCTTTGCCTTAATAGTAGTCACACTTTTGTTCAACAATTCTTTTTTTTTTTTTTTTTTTTTTTTTTTTTTTTGCAGTACGCGGACCTCTCACTGCTGTGACCTCTCCCGTTGCGGAGCACAGGCTCCGGACGCGCAGGCTCAGCGGCCGTGGCTCGCGGGCCCAGCCGCTCCACGGCATGTGGGATCCTCCCGGACCGGGGCACAAACCCGTGTCTCCTGCATCGGCAGGCGGACCCTCAACCACTGCGCCACCAGGGAAGCCCACAACAATTCTTAAAGTTAATTTATGTTTTCAACCTGCACCACTTCTTAGAGTAACAAGTTTGTTAAATGTATTCTCTGCCTAAAATAATGCTTGCTTTTGTCACTAAAAAAAAAAAAAAGAATTAGTTCAACTTTCACCAGTTATGCCTTAGTCTTAATCATCCATTAGTTGAGGGTTTTATACTCAACACCTCCTTACTCGTCAAGGTTCTGGGGATCTAATGTGTCCCTCTAGGGTTTGTCTACCAAGAACTCTCAGTTTTTCAGTGCGCTGTGGACTCTGGCTGCAGGGAGAGGTTCTAGGTCAAAACTGAGATGCGAAGAGGGCAAAGAGGTGCCATTCATCCCTACATAACTTCTTGTTGAGATAAAAGCCAGGCCTCAGCCAAATAATCCCGGACCACAAATTCACAGCAGGGAAAGAGCAACCAAAGACCACACACAATTAGTGTGACACAGTGGCTTTCAGTTGGGACAACTATGCCCCCCCCACACCCGGGAGCATTTGGCAATGTCTAGAGACATTTTTGGTTGTCTACTGGCATCTAGTGGGTAGAAGACAGGGATGTCGCTAAACATCCTGCAATGCACAAGTCAGCTTCGGACAACCAAGAGCTACCTGGCCCCAAAGGTCAACAGTGTAAGGTTGAGAAGCCCTGGTGTAATAGGATATCAAAGAGGACTTCTCCTAGCTTTGATTTTCAGTGTATTTTGCAGGCTTTGGTTGACCTATTTGGTTCAGCCTCTCTAGTTGAGGCCCCAGGTGACAGTGGAAAACAGATTTTTTTTTTTTTTTTTTTTGCGGTACGCAGGCCTCTCACTGTTGTGGCCTCTCCCGTTGCGGATGGAGCACAGGCTCCGGAATCACAGGCTCAGCGGCCATGGCTCATGGGCCCAGCTGCTCCGCGGCATGTGGGATCTTCCCGGACCGGGGCACGAACCCATGTCCCCTGCATCGGCAGGTGGACTCTCAACCACTGCGCCACCAGGGAAGCCCCGAGATTTTCATACTCTTATTAACAAGCAGTACTCAAAATCCTGTCAGTAAAGTTAAAAGAAAAGAAGAAAAAGAAATCCCACCAGTGACTGCAGTGAGCTCTAGCCATCTATTGATAGGCTCTACAGGGTAAGTAGAGAGGTTTACTTGTGTGTGTGTGTGTGTGTGTGTGCGCACGTGTGTGTGTGCATGCTATGTAAAAATCACTATCATGTAAAGAAGTGTATCTGGACAAAAAAAGAAGGAAAAATATTATAGAGATGCACCTGGCATTTAATTAATAAAAATGTTATTTTTCTGTATTTTGTTGTGCATGGGATTTGTCAGACTTTTAAACTTATAACTTATTTTATGATTTCTCATTGTAAATAGATATTTACATTCACACCTACTTTGTATTAACTCTGCATGATTTTTCTTGAAAAGAGCCCCCAGTGGTAGGGCCCTCAGGTCCCACAGTGATCTTCACCACCACAACGTTCTGCCTTTCCCCACCCACCGGCCACTGACTTGCTTATAATTAAACCCCATCCTCCCCTGCTTGAGCTCACTGCACGCCAGCTGTCCTCCCCACACCACAGATGCTGCTCCAAGGATTACCAACAACCTCAACTTGGCAACTGCAAGCAATGGTCAGCTGCCAGTCCTCGTGCTGCTCAACCCTCTGCGGCATTGTACACGTTGCCCGCTCCCTCCTTCTGGACCCTCTCCTCTTGGCTTTCAGACACCACACCCTGCTGGTTTCCTTTCTCCCTCTCCATCAGCCTCGGAGGCTGCGTCTCCTCCCTCACACCTCTACTGCATCTTCTTATCGCCTCCCTCTGCCATCCCTGTCCAGATGATCTCATCCAGTCCCATGGCTGCAGGAATCCACACAGATTCCTGCAGTCCTCAAGTCACCAGCCCTGATGTGTCCCCAGAACTTAGACTTGTTTATCCAGTGTTCTGCCCGACATTTCTCTCTCTTTGCACAGCTCATAGGCATCTCAAGCATCATGTCCAAATTGAACCTTTGATCCTCTCTCCCACTTTGACCTGCTCTTCCCCTCCAATCCTCCTCATGACAATAAAAGAAACTACCATCTACAGTACCTGGATGCTCAAGCCCCAAATCCTAGGGGTCTCCCTTTCTTTTAATCTCTAGATCCAAATCCCTTAACAACTTCTCCTGACTCTTCTTCCCAAACGTATACAGGATCTACCCACTTCCCTCTAGCTTCTCTCTCCTCTTACCTGGGTCACTGCTGCAGTCTCTGGACTAGTCTCTCTGCTTCCACTCTTGCCCTGCCGCGATCCATTCTCCACATGGCACAGTCAGTGTAAATCAGATCATGGTTTCCATCATACTCAGAGTCAAATCCCCTGATCTGCCAGACACTAGCATCCCCATCTGAGGCCCAGCTTCCGCATCTCTCCTGCTTGCCCACGTGCTCCAGGCACACTGGCCCTTCTCTAAGTGGGACACACCAAACTCATTATGCCTTAGAGTCTGCACTTGCTGTTCCCTCTGCCTGGAAACCTCTTGCCCATGATCTTCTCATGGCTGACTTCTTCTCACTCTGGTCATCTCTTCAGAGAGGCCTTTGCCAAGCAGCCATTCGACCCTCTGCCACATAAACCTATTTTAATTCTCTTCAATGCACCTATTACTACCTGATACATCGTTATTTATTTGTTTATTTATTTATTTGTCTTTCTCCCTACTATAATGCAAACTCCATAAGAGCAGAGACTTTGTATGTTTTATTCACCCTGTGCCTAGTACATTCAATAAACATTTGAAAAAACCAATGAATGGGACTTCCCTGGTGATGCAGTGGTTAAGAATCCGCTTGCTAATGCAGGGGACAGGGGTTCCAGCCCTGGTCTGGGAAGATCCCACATGCTGTGGAGCAACTAAACCCGTGCGCCACAACTACTGAGCCTGCACTCTGGAGCTCTCGAGCCACAACTACTGAAGCCCGCGTGCCTACAGCCCATGCTCCACAACAAGAGAAGCCACCGCAGTGAGAAGCCCTCGCACCAAAACAAAGAGTAGACCCCGCTCTCCGCAACTTGAGAAAGCCCACGCGCAGCAACGAAGACCCAACGCAGCCAAAAATAAATAAATAAATTTATTTTTTTTAAAAAGTGAATGAATGAATGAATCCCTGTTTTACAGATGGGAAAACTGAGGCACAGGGTTAAGTCCCAAGGTAATGGTACCACGACTATAGGTGGTAGAGGCAGGGTTAGAACCCAGGCAGTCAGTCTTCAGAGTCCATGATCTTAACCACTAGAACATCCTGCTTTTCACCACCCACTAGGCTCAGACCTGGTTATAGAGACCAGGAGGGCAGGAGGACACAGGGTGGGTCTTCTGTCTTGGAACCAAGGGAGACAGTTTCTGGAACACAAGGAGATGAAACAACCTAGTGGGGTCTCTTCTTAAATACTAGAAGGTGGAATATGAGTGAATTTACAGAGCCATATGCAATCCACTCCTGTCCTGCTAGAACCGTAAAGCCTGCGGCTGACTTTGACAAACCTGCTCATCAAGGCTTCCCAGGGATTCCGAGCAGACACGAAAGTCACCCTCATCTTCATCAAACTCAAAACGAAATAAAGTCCGCTTCACAGCAGCAGTGTAAAGTCGCCTTCGGGAGCCAGCTGGGCCTGCCTAGAGGCTGCCGGTTTGGGATTTCTAAGGTTGCCTCCCAAGGTGAGTGTGAGGCAGCTAGGAAGCCAGGGCCTGTTCCCTGCTACACGCCCTACACCATGGTTCCCTGAGGAAGGAATTTCCTTCCCCTTCGAGCAGCACACACTTTCAGAAAGTGGTCTCAGGGTTCCTGAGTCTGAGGTAATTTGTTTTTGCTGTATTTGATGAAATATTGTGGCCTATTCTTCCCAGGGCCTCAGTCACTTCCTGAAGTTAAATTTGCCCGTGGAGCAGCTTTCTCATAGAGTTAATGTATAGAGGCTCCACTGGGGAATGAACTTTTGTTAATTTAAGTACTTCACAGTATCTTCATCCCACTCCACCTCCAATGTCCCGCCCCCGCCCCCTGCCTGCCAGTAACTAGCTGGTTGGGGTTTTTTTTTCCTTTTTTTTTTGCTGATACCTAATAAAGTAGAATGCTTTTCACGCGTTGTAGACATTCTCCTTGTGTTTTCTGCTCAGCATTTGACAATAGTAAGGAAGAATGAAGGGTTATATAGATCCTCGGAATTGAGTATTTTCAAGCTCATGGCTTGGAGAAATTACTAATCATTTTAGCAAAGGTTATGTATTTGGAATCTTTTGATTTAAATGTAATTTCTGTGAAATGATAATAATTCAGCAGTTAGTAGAAAGAGCAGTAAAGCCATATATCAAGATTACATTCCAGCCCTCTATGATTCCTATTTCTGACATACAATAAAGAGCAACATATTAATAAAAGAAATTCAGAATTTATTTTCAACCAAGAACTACTGAAAAAAGGTTATTTTTTGACCTTTGTCTTTTTTTTTTTTTTTTTTTTTTTGCTGAAGGAGAACTAAGACCAAACTATCAACCTTGGTAAACTTGAATGTCTTCTATATGTTGCTTAGGAATGATTATTATTAGAAATAATAATAATAATATTACTATTATTATTAGAAAGCTAAAACATATACAGGTGTATGTACTTTAATACTGGAATTTAAAAGTCAATATTTAAATATGGAGAAAGTTAAATCTTAGGCATATCAGAAAATTTGGGATCAACTGAGATAAATTTAAATTAAATGTGTGTGTGTGTGCAAGTTTCCCCTATTTTTTGAAGGTTGGAGCATCCAGCATACATTTACTGATAAGGGCTTCCGAAAATCAAGGGCTAAGGTCATTACTGGGAAGGTCAGAGGCAGTGTTTCAGTTGAGTAGAGAGACCCACGGAACAGTGCACAATGTGTAACTATATTCATCTCAGTCAAAAGACAACATGAGATTTCAGACTTGGAAGGGCCCTTAAAAGTCATCTAATCTCACCACCTTGTATTCAGAAAAAGGCTCTACTGATAATGTGTTATCTTATGAGGGTGGAGGAAGGAGTGCCTCCCGAGCTGATCCAGTCTGGCTGGGTTGTGTGGTAAACTTCTTGATTACTTAATATTATCTGTTTTCTGCGAGCGAAAAGGTCTGATCACAAATAAAGCAGAACTCCTAGATGGGATCCTTTGTTAATTGCTTCAATTTAATGCATAGAATTGAGGAATTTGAGTGTTTGCTACATTCAGATGCTTCTTGAGTAAGGAGGGGTAGGGGGTGGGCAGGTGGTGCGGCCATAGAGATCTCAATGTTCCCTTCCAGGTTTCCTGCGGGTCTTGGGCAGCTGAGCTCAGTTAAAAGCTCACATCATCATTTCCCTAGTCCAACTAGAAATGACTCAAAATGCTGACATTCTCCTGGAGCATCAGTGGAGTGTACCTCTGCACGAGGGCAGGTACAAGCTCTGCGGTGGAATCAACAGAAGTGGACAGGAGTTCAAGCTCTTTGTGGCCAGATAATAACCAGATATGGTGGTCATAACTCCCCTGATATACAAGGATCCTGCTTGTGAAATGCCCTCACATTAAAAACGCCATGGGGCTCCTAAATTCACAGATGGCAGCAGACACTTCAAATCCCCCCTTGTTAAGTCTCACGCAAGTCTCATGCAAGCACTACTCAAATAAATGCATTTGTGAATTAAGAGGAGTCATTCTTCTGGACTTGGAAGCCAATTGTTTACCAGTTATCAGGTTAAAAAAATGTCTTTCCCTTGATTTTCAGATAGTGGCTGATTTGATTGACTTGTTCAGTCCATTGAATTTCATAGCCAAACTCAAACAATGACCACTAACGTCTGAATTGTGTGGGGAGGATTTTGGCAGCTGAGTCCACACACCCAAGAGCGAAGTCCAAAGCTGTTTTATTTCCGCACTGGTCACATTTTTATCCATAATGTCCTACTTTTTAAAGGAAAGGGCCAGTTGGCATTTAGTCTGGTGGAACTCCAGGTGGCCACATGCCACTGGTTATGTAGCACACATTAAAGGACGTGTGTACCTCCTCTTTCTGATTCCTTTTGCCAGAAGGATGCACTTTCCTGGTAAATGAAATTTGGGAACCTCTCTTCCCTCTAATTTGCATGAGAGAATTAGGCAAAGGGCCTACGAGGATCATGAGGGCTCTTGTGCCATTCACCTGGAGTCACAGAGCAGCTACAGAGCTCCATGCAGATAGCGCAATTGCCACCACGTTCGACATGGAAATTACTCTGTAATTGAACTCTATTAGACACTAAGGCTGAGCCTCCCTGAAGGAAGAAATCTGAACATTTGGGAATATTATCTGGGAAATTTAGCTTTAAAAAATATTCATTTGAAATATTGGAGTGATTTATTTAAAAGTACTTTCCCAGAAGTTTAAAATATTCAAAGGATGACCTGGATTCTTCCTTCCTGTTGATATGTAGGGACACATCTTATAATACACACATTCTATCCTAATTGCTTAGTCACTGAATTTCAGTTCTCTCTGGAGAAAGAAGTCAGCCTGCATCATAAAAGAGGAAAGTCTAGGTTCCTAGCCTGGTTGCTCTCCAGAGCCTCAGTGTTGCATCTCCACCTGCCTGCTGGACATTTGAACTTGGACGCCCTGTAGATATCGCAAGGCTTGGCTGACTCAGAGCCCCAACCTGCCCTCTGCTCCCAAATGGCTCCCCCTCCCAATTCAATGCTCACTGCCACCTTCCTTCCTTTTGTCCTGAAGAGCCATGAGCCCCCAAGGCTCACTGGGCATTCCCTTGCACTATCTCTCACACTCCACCCTTCCTTTCAATTCCCATTGCCCCCAGACCCCTGCTGCTTCAAGCCTGGATGATTATAATAGCCTCCTAACTAATCGCTTACTTGTTTCTCCCCCTCCAATTCACTGCTGCCACAGTAATCTCCCTAAAACACCACTTAATCATGCCAAACCCTTAATTAAGAATCTTCATTATCTCTTCATTACCACCAGGATAAAGTCCAAGCGCCTTAGTTTCCTTCCACTATCTGGCCTCAATCCACATTTCCAGTTTATTGCCCACTATTTCCCCACAGTCTTCGTAGACTCCACTAAAACCTGTCTAGTCACACCATTCATCCACCTGGAATGGTTTTTCCAGCCTGTCACTGAGATTTGTATTCATTCTTTGAGGCCCATGTCAAGTTCTCCTGCCTTTCTGTGAGGTTTCTTCCCTGGGCAACTGTGTCCTCCTGAGTTCCTAGAACACTCAATGTCCCAAGTCACAGCATACTATGAGTCATTATTTAGTTCTACTTTGACTATATGTGTCTTAAAATCAGGAATAGTTCCAGATACATATTTACATCTCCCTCTCATTAGAATCACCACCACCACTTACTGCCTGCCATCCCCAATAAATACCAATTATAGTGTGATCTGGTTATAAGATATTTGTAGTTTGATGGCCAAAGGAAATAACTGTTGTAGTGTGTCCATTGTGGTCCTTTATATTTGGGACAGCCCATATGGGTGACTGGCATGCTAGATTATAAAGGGAATTTATTTGGTGTGGACGGGGGCTCAGTTAAATTCAACCAATCCCAAAGAGATATAGTAAAGAAGGAAAAACGCTGGGGAAATCATTTTCAGGGAAAAATTGCACTACTCTCCACCTGTAAGGACTAAAGGATACAATGGAGGAGACCCTCATGCACAGCTGTAGAATGCAAGAGGATGAAGGGAAAGCAGGTACAGTTGTGTCCAGAAATGTGCAGCTCTGCCTTTCCTTGCATTTGTGCTAGACTCACCAGAGGAAGGCACAGTACACCAGGCATGGAGAAGCATCAGGTGATTCTCCGGATTCTCTTCTGCATTTTAGTTCTGATTACAATATAGATACCTTGTCCTGAAGAGGCTTTAGTGGCTTTTTAAAAAACAACCATATCGTGTCTTCCCTGCTCTGTTCAGCCAGGAGTGCATTTCATCTCAAGGGCCTTTCCCTCTTATGCTTCACCTCAACTCACTGTATCCCTGCAGGAGTGAAGTGTTCTCCTTGTCTCCGTGGAGTCCTGAGAATGGGCACTCAAAATCTCCCATGCCAGCATCACAGGAGTGAAAATTTTCCTTAGAGTCATTTGAATAGAGAATGCCTCCTTCCTGTCTTTTCTCACTTTCCTCCCACTTTTCACAGGGAAGAACCATGGGGGGGGAAAAAAAAAACACTTCACAAGGAAAGCAACACCAGATAGTTGAGGATGTTGGATCTTCTTTTTTCTTTTCTTTTTCTATCTCCACCCCAGCCTTTCTTCTTTTTAAACACATTTCACTGGGGAAAAGGAATCTGGGCGACTTGGGCATTAGCACTGTTTCTGGAAGCCAGAGGTGCAAATGATCACCTCTACAATTGGCATGATCCTGTGGGCACTAGCCAGAAGCTTTCCTATGTCATCTGTGTCCCTATGGACAGCTGTCACTCAAAGGGGCCCCCAAGGATGAGTTGATGCCCTCTGATCCACTTGTCCCATGTTTCCCAAAGGGTCTTAGAACAGGCTTTTTTTGTTTCTTTGTTTCTCCTAATAAAACATCAAAAATGGTATTTCAGTCAATGAGATCTGAGGTCACATTATGTGTGCAAGAGACCCAGAAGACATCATTTTCAAGAGCTTGAAATCATTTCAAGCAGGTGAACTGACACTCTCATGACTTGTCCCCAGGTTAAGGTGACTATAAACACTTTACAAATTACAAATACAATAAAGTATGTGGCTTATGGAAGTAATCTGTGTTAGAAGGTGTCTTAAAAGAGGTAAGTTTGAGTGAGATTTTGATGTAGATGAGAGAAAGTGGGAGAGAGTGGTGTATGAAAAGATAATGTGGCTGAGTCAGAGTAATTCCTATAAGGATGACGAGAGTTTGATTAAGACGAAATTCTGGATGAAAGTTCACTTTCTTATCAGGCTTAAAACACAGATTTAGTCTAATCTATCTTTACATCCGTGGTGACCAGCACAGTGCCAGGCACAATAAATGGGCAGCAAATGTCTGGTAAATTAATGTATGAAAAATTAATTGTTGCAGGATTAAATACATGTAGTAAAAAGTTAACTAGAATATTTCTCACTTTCTTCTATCTTGGTGTAAGGTTTTTTTTCCTTCCCCTATTGCCTGCTGCTGAACTTTTTGACTTTATGACAGGGTTGAGTGGCAAACAGAAATGCCCAGATTAGGGCTTCCCTGGTGGCGCAGTGGTTGAGAGTCAGCCTGCCGATGCAGGGGACACGGGTTCGTGCTCCGGTCCGGGAAGATCCCACATGCCGCGGAGCGGCTGGGCCCATGAGCCATGGCCGCTGAGTCTGCGCGTCCGGAGCCCGTGCTCCGCAGTGGGAGAGGCCACAACAGTGAGAGGCCCGCGTACCGCAAAAAAAAAAAAAGAAATGCCCAGATTACTATTATATGCACATCCATAATGTTCTACTTGACTCATGGAAGGTGTGTAACCAGAATGCATAATGCACTTTGATCCCTTCGTAGTAGAGAGGCTATCTTAATGCTTAAGAGAGATAATAACACCACTAAAGCATGTTTAAAAGCTTTTTGTTATTGGACGGAACTTCCAGGCATCTTCCAGATCATTTATGTTCTATAGGGAACTTCTCCATAAAAATTCAACTTAGGGACTTCCCTGGTGGCTCAGTGGATAAGAATCTGCCTGCCAATGCAGGGGACACGGGTTCGAGCTCTGGTCCGGGAAGATCCCACATGCCGCGGAACAACTAAGCCCGTGCGCCACAACTACTGAGCCTGCGCTCTAGAGCCTACGAGTCACAACTCCTGAAGCCTGTGCGCCTAGAGCCCGTGTTCTGCAACAAGAGAAGCCCGCACACCGCAACGAAGAGTCGCCCCCGCTCGCTGCAACTAGAGAAAGCCTGCGCGCAGCAACGAAGACCCAAAGCAGCCGAAAATAAATGAATAAATATATTTTTAAAAAATTTAAAAAAAAATCATCTTACCCAGGGTTTTTTCCCAAGTCAAAGTAACAGTTGTCATGACCCTTTCTTGTCTGGGTACAAACTTTATATAACGTAACCTCCCAGTTTAAAGAGAAAACTACAACAATTTCACTCCACTTGGAAGGTCATACATAGGGTCCAGAAAAGAAGTATGAATAGAACAATCATTAATTAGAGGGGAGACAATATGGAGGCCTTTCCCTCTGTGTGACCTTGGAGGTATCCATAGTAACTGTGTGCTAATTGGCAAACTGCATCTGCAGGTGAGGTGCGGCTGCCCCCTGACCTCCAGGAACACGAGCGCCACCTAGTGAGGAAATCCCACTTCAAAACTTTCAATTCTAACTTTATTCACTTCCCCTTGAAAATGATTACTAAGTTCACACAGACAGGTATATAATTTTAAATATTTTTAACAAAGAATCCTAACTCCGGAGTCAAAAGACTGAGAGTCAGGAAGTTTAAAAATCCAACCCAACACTTTGTATCACGATTTAAGATTTCTTTTCACCCATGTATACTTTCAAAAGTGCTGATATGCTGTTTTTCAAATCTAAAGAACACTTTCAAAACTCTGGAAGAAAACAAAAGAGGCATGGATGAGTGGGTGATAATAGGGTGCTGGGTGGCAGAAACGAGGCCTTTGACTATAGACTATGTTGTTTGTTTTCAAACCACATGAATGTATTGCTAATCAACAAATTAGGTTTAAAAAGAACAGTCAGTGTATATTCATGTTACAAGCATCTGTGTAGTTTCAGCAAAAACAGTATTACTTAGTTACATTAAAGTTATTTGCTAATTTGCAAAGAAAAATAATGCCTCCTCAAAAAAAAAAAAATAATGCCTCCTCGTCATGAGGTTAAAGAATTTTCTCCACGTAAAAGTACTTGCCTGCTAAATGTAGGAGGTACTCATAGAAACTTCATCTCAATCACACACACACACACCTCCTCGGAGTTTCTTACATCTTACATAGGCACACATCTCAGCTACTGATTTTTTTTTAAAACACTTGTGTCAATGGTACTCAACTTTCTTGAACAAGCTCTACCAAGTACTTTACCTAACTTGATCCTTGGACATACTAACTAAAAAAGTAAACGGATGTTAAAAGTTACAAAGCAAAGTTCAAAGGACATGTCCTTCAGGTGGCCACAATGGCTGAAAGAAGACTTCCATTTATCTCCTGCAACTTGGAGAGAAAAGACGCAAAGAATCCTGAGCCAAAAGCGGCTTATTGTCATGACAAAGATGGGAACCCAGAAACATAAGGCTGGCCTTGTCAATGTTCCTGTGATACCAGGCCACCATCAGTGTGTTCAGGATGGCAGACCACTGTAATGTCTTCCATCATGCCTCTAAAAGTATGACAGCTTACTTTGAGGTTATTTTATAAAAACCAGAACTGTCTGGTTAAAAAAATGTGAAAAATATCACATGGTCCTGAAGGTTTTTTGTCTCTATTTGTGATTTAATTTTTTCTGTCTACAGATCACTTTATGATTAGGTGAAAGACCCTGGAGACTCCACAATTGTTTCCACAAAATTAAAACAAAGCAATATACAAGCAAACTCGACAGCTTCTGCTAAGCAACTGGGTGCAATTTTTTCAAGTTCATTTTGGAATTCTGAACCAGATCTTCAGTGAATAAAAACCACAGAACCACTATATTTTAGTATATTTTGCATTTTAGATGAATATTTGGGAAAAAATGCATTTCTGTCCTATTTAAAGCATAATAATAGAAAATAAAAATACAGGTTTGGGATTTTGCATATTTTAACTATATGGACCACATATTATGGCCTAAACATAATCTAATTTTTTTTTCTTAAATTAATTTTTTATTGGAGTATAGGTGATTTACAATGTTGTGTTAGTTTCTGCTGTACAGCAAAGTGAATCAGTTCATAATCCAATCTTAATAGCATTTGTTGGTATACCTAATGCCAAGTTTAAGTACTATCTTTATATATATATATATATATATATATATATATATATATATATATATATAAACTATAGAAAATATTAACTTCAGCAATTATTATGTGATGTATGTTAACAATTTTTCCTTACTCATATTTCCTTCAGGAATTACACTGAATAGAGGCTGATAGCTACAAAAAAAAAGTTGAAGTAAAGGTGTTTGGAGAGTTTAGATACACGCATTTCTGTCTTGTACTGTATAAGCTAGTGATTTTAGCAAAAACTATAAAATGGGTAGAATCAGTGATGAGGCCATTATCCTGTAAAAATGGACTAAAATGAGAAATTTTTCATTTAACTGACAGTTATGGCATTATTTAAAAAAGGGAAAATATGTACAACGGCAACCGTTGAATGATATCCAATTTATAGCCCTAGTCACACGGCTACAAAGCTAAAAAGAAGTGAAATTGAACCATCTTACAGTAAATTAAACTCATGTCAATATCCCATGGCAACTGCTGGCCCAGCCATTCTCTTCATTCCATCTGAGTTGATCCAGCCCTAAACCTGTCTTGTTCTAAAATTGTTCTTACAGCAAGAACCACAACCCAATATTTGGTAATGAGTCATTAAGAAGGGAAAAAAACTCACAAAACAGTCAGAACATTTATTGGATTCTCAATTAGAAAATATTCGTCTTCTACACAGATCCACTAGAGACTGGACTTGAGGACACGGGGAGGGGGAAGGATAACCTGGGACGAAGTGAGAGAGTGGCATGGACATATATATACTACCAAATGTAAAACAGATAGCTAGTGGGAAGCAGCCTCATAGCACAGGGAGATCAGCTCGGTACTTTGTGACCACCTAGAGGGGTGGGATAAGGAGGGTGGGAGGGAGGGAGATGCAAGAGGGAGGAGATATGGGGGTATATGTATATATATAGCTGATTCACTTTGTTATACAGCAGAAATTAACACACCATTGTAAAGTAATTATACTCCAATAAAGATGTAAAAAAAAAAAGAACATATTCATCTTCTAGAGCTATTGGCAATATGGGAAAATCTATGCTATTTTTGTATATATGTGATTTTGAAGTTATTTCTCTAAAACTGCAAGGCATTTTGGTTTCTTAGTTCTTACAGCTGAGGAGAACCTAACATTCTCCATGAAACATTACACCTAGTTTCTTTTAAAAAATTACTGTATGTTATAAGACATATTTTACCACTTACTAGATGGGTTTACATGTCCAACTGAACGAACTATTTGCAGCTCACTTTCCAATTAATGGATAGGAATGGTGATTGTTTCAATTTGACCATTTTAACAACTAGATTGGAGCTAATAACCTTTCTATTCAGAATTTTACCTTAAACAAACAGCAGAGCTATTACCAAGATTATCTGAATGAGATAAATCTCTGGTTCATATATAATTCTTTGAACATCTACTTTCTAACATGTAATTACATACTATGTGATCTGAGATATTTCAACACTACTCTCAACATATTCTGTGAAAATTCCATTAACTTCCTAAAGCATCTCATTTTTCTCTGTAAACTTGTTTAAACTGTTAGCTATTCTATCATACAAATTAACTAGAAATAAGCGAGACAAGGACATTTTCTGTTTAACTTTCCCTTCCTCATTCATTTATTCATTCATCCGTTCAATGAATCAATATTTATTGCCTAACAAGTGCCAGGCACTGGATATTATGGCAGCAAACAAGAGACATAATCCCTGCCTTCATGGGGAAGATAGACTTGAATCAAATAAACACAAAAATAAAAATCTAGTTACAAAGCAATGTGAATGAGGTGAAGAAGAATGGGTGGTCTGGAGAATAATAGAATAACCTACTTACCTGGGGCCTGCAGGGGCCATCTTTGAGGAGGTGACATTTAAATCAGCTGAAGGATGAACCTGAAGCAGCCAGGTGATGAGTGAGGTGGGATTGGCTTTTAATAAGCAACAGGTAATTTTTTTTTTTTTCAGTACGCGGGCCTCTCACTGTTGTGGCCTCTCCCGTTGCGGAGCACAGGCTCCGGACGCGCAGGCTCAGCAGCCATGGCTCACGGGCCCAGCCGCTCCGCGGCATGTGGGATCCTCCCGGACTGGGGCACGAACCTGTGTCCCCTGCATTGGCAGGCACACTCTCAACCACTGCACCACCAGGGAAGCCCAACAGGTAATTTTTTAATATAAGTTTGCAATACTTGGAACACACTTCAACTAAGAAAGTATTTGTTGTTTCTCTGAAATCTGAATTTAACTGGGCATCCTGTATTTTATCTGGCAATGCCAGGTGGGCACCTGAGCACAAAGCGGGTGGGAAGGCTGCCACCACTTGAGAGGAAGTGAGGTGGCTGACATGAGGTGATGGATGGGGCAGAGGGTGAGTTGAGGTGGGAGAGCCAGGAGCCCAAGTGCTCTGTATGACCTACAGGTATCATTCTGTCATGCCTTCCATTTTGCCTAAAGCAAAGTTTTACAGCACACTAACCACAGGCTAATTTCAATTTAATATAACTTTTCAATTAACAGAAAAACCCGAGAAACATTCTCAGGAAATATATGTGCTGTAAACTCCAGAAAGATTTGCTTATTCTCTTGAAAGAAAGGTTAAATAAGGCTTCAGTGGATAAAGCATGTATATGTCCAATCTCTGCTTTCCACTTGGCTATTTCATCCTGAATTGGCCGAGTCTGTCATGGTATGTGCAGGGGGTCCTGAATGATGCTGTCTGGGGAAACCTATTGTACTGGTGGGCTGAGGTGTCCTGCAGAGGCATAGGATTCAACTCTTGTCTATTAAATGCTGTCCATTTCTGCCCCCTTAGGTATTCTCACATAAACCTCTCTTAGTAGCACACGTAACGTGGCCTTCTCAGATCTCTGAGTCAAGTAAACATGTTAGCTTCTGTTTTACAATTTCTACCTGGTGTTAGAAATTATACCATTATGTAACCTCCCCTGCCATCTTTCCCCCACCCCATCAAAAGTGTGTACAAGTGTCAAAAAGTTTGTTTATCATATATTCCAAATTCATTAACATTTAGCTGGTAGCTTTTTGTCAATATACAATTAAATAATATAACAAAGTCTTTTGCCCCAACCCTGAAATATTCTAGAAGATAATAGAAAACTCTGCAAAGAACGAAACTGTCTCTACTCTGCAAAGAACTAAAATACAATGATGTTAACACTAGCTGCTACGAAGTCTCCTGGCTTGTCATATGTGTGCATGCGTGCTTCTTCCATAATTCATTCACTCAATATAGATAAAGCTCTCATGTGCTACACAAAGTATTTTCTGGCACTTTCAAAAGGAAGATCAAATAGAGCCTTATTAAATTTACTAAATAACTCAGGCATTGAGAGTCTATCAAGTTAAAAACTAAGCACAATGACAAATTCTAGGGATACTTATTGAATCACATTTAGAAAGAAAGATGAAATAATACTGGAAATTCAAAGAGTCCCTGAAGAATAGAGTTTAAATAGTTATAAACTAAGGGTTACAAATCCCATTTCCTTTTAAGATCACCAAGGGTGTCTTTCTCAAAATACATGTAAGACCTGTAACCTCAAAACTGCCTTCAGCAAAAGAAAAAACCAAACACACATGAAGTAACCCACAAAAAGAAATCTGAATTTCATATTCCTTTTGGGAGGTATGCTAGCTTTCTAAGGCTGCTGTAACAGAGTACCACAGACCGGGTGACTCAAACAATAGAAATACATTGTCTCACGGTCTGGAGGCCAGAAGCCTGAGATCAAGGTGCTGGCAGGTTTGGTTCCTTCTGAGGCTGTGAGGGAGAATCTGTTCCAGGCCTCTCCCCTGGCTTCTAGTGGTTTGCTGGCCATCGTTGGCTTTCCTTGGCTTGTAGATGTGTCACTCCAATCCTCTGTCCTAACCTGGCATCCTTCTTGTGTCCTCAATCCTCTTCCTGCCCAAATTTCCCCCTTTTATAAGGACACAGTCATACTGGAATAAGGCGCACACTAATGACCTCATCATAACTTGATTATCTGCAAAGAACCTGTTTCCAGATAAGGTTACATTCACAGACACTGGGGATTAGGACTTCAGCATCTTTGGGGGGAACACAATTCAACTCAGAATAAGGGGTATTGGACAACAATCCAAATACCTCTGGGTTTAAAAAAAGGAAACCATGCTAAGCTAGTACGATTTGCTTAGCCTCAATTTTGATTCATGAACAGTTGATGTTTGGGTTTAAAAGCATCTTAATCTAGACAGTCACAGGAAGGCAAGTGTCACACCACAGGACACAACACAAGATGCTATTAGATCAGACAGCCATACGGGAGATGATTACAACTCATTTTCCTGACCCAGTGACCAAACATAAATTATCAAAAGCTTCAAAAAGATTGATTTAAAAAGCTACTAGTAAGGTCTGATTTTGACAAGTCAAGACTCCTTATAAAGACATTGCCTAGTTATGTGGTGAAAAGGGACACAGGACAAAGCAAGAGGCAGAGTTCTGCTTTCCAGTCACGGGTTCCTCAGATAGCTGGTAGGTTTAGGCAGATAATTACATTTGCCCTTGTATTTGTGGGTTCCGCATTCTTGGATTCAACCAACCATGCATAGAAAACACTCAGGAAAAAAAAATTCCAGAAAGTTCCAAAAAGCAAAACTTGAATTTGCCGCTTGCCAGTAACTATTTACATAGCATTTATGTTGTATTAGGTATTATAAGTAATCTAGAGATGATTTAAAGTATATGGGAGGATGTGCATAGGTTATGTGTAAACACTATACCATTTTCTATAAGGGACTTGGGCATCCACAGATTTTGGTATCTGCGGAGGGTGGGGTATGGGAGGCTGGAACCAATCCCCCTTGGAAACGGAAGGATGACTGTAGCTTTTATCAGTCTCAGCATCCTCATGAGGGGGTCGGACAAGTGATCCCTAAATTCCTTCGCTGACTTTTGTATCCATCACCACTGCACACTGAACGACCTGGTGAGATACACCCATGCATCCCTGAGATGGGGCAAGAAGTAGCCCTTTCCAGCGCTCCAAGGTGAGATCCTCAGGCCCTAATCCATGCTGTGTGCACACTGTGTGCTCCACTGATTTAACTCTGACCTGCCAATAAATGCTATTTTCACTCCCACACACAGTGAAAGGATGGGGTGATGGAAGTGTCAAGGCCTTGATCACATGAAATGAAAAACATAGAGCAACTCTTACTAGGCAGCTTGTCCAGGTGTTCCTCTCATCTTGTAATAAATAACTTCCTCTCCACTCGCTCACCAGCACTGGGGAGTCACTCTGTGAACAGTCTTACAAGGGAAATGGGGGCTAAGGCCTTTGCCTTTGATAGCTTGGTTGACTTATGTAGAAGGTTCAACAAACAAAGGCATCCTTGAACTAAAAGGATCATGAACACATTAAAAAGTGTCCACGTAAGTACAGAGGAAGAGCCATTCCACAGAGCGGTGAGGTCCGGGGACACTGGCCACGTTCACCAGGATGATTCAGAGATGCCTGATGGTGAGGTTGAGAGGCTGACTTCTGTCTTTTCAGAACAACAGTCCTACAGAGCAGTTGGTAACACATGCATGTTTTTGTGACTGTGAACACACTGATGGCTGTCATTAGCCGAATGACTGCTTTAACAGGTTTTCACAAGGATTCCAGTTCATATCGACTGGAAAGTGTCTTGAAAGCCTCAGAAAACTACCCCAAATCTGGCTTCCCTTTGAATCCTTGAACACCTCCTCAAAACACACAGAATAGAACTGGACCCATGGACATCTATGGATGAAGAGTTGGCAAGACCCTCTCCTTTCCAACATCTTGGCAAGACCAGTTCTAGGATTTTTGAACAAAGGTCTGGAAAACTGTCTTTTCACTTTTATATTCCCGAACATCATTTGCTGAGGAAGGGTAAATCAGGCTTCTTGATGGCAATTACTCCAGAGAGGTGGACTCAAGTTAGGTTTGGTTTGGTGAATTTCTCTGAATTTCCAGAGGGGTAATATAAGAGCCCTCTCATATCAGAAGTAGTAGCTGCTGTTGTCCTATCCAGTACCACGTGTGAAGGGGTAAAGAACCTATTTCCAGATAGGAAGCTTCATAAAGCTTCCAGCATT
Source organism: Mesoplodon densirostris (assembly GCF_025265405.1). Lineage (NCBI taxonomy): Eukaryota > Metazoa > Chordata > Mammalia > Artiodactyla > Ziphiidae > Mesoplodon > Mesoplodon densirostris. The sequence goes on along the minus strand of NC_082677.1, from coordinate 62,966,057 downwards.
CCATGAAGGGAAATGATTCTTCTTTGCCTGGACGTTTAGACTGACTCTTTGGTTATGAGGATGGAACAGAGATTTTTCTCCGAGAACAAGTTGTTGGTTCCTGCTGGGTGAGAACATTGGAATGGAATGTCACTACTCAAATCAGTAAGGCTGAGATTGTCAAGTGATTTGTCCCCTGTCACTGAGATAGCACACTGATGCCTCTGTCAGGACTCTTCTGGCATATGACACATTGGAGAAATCAGAGTGGTGAGCATATGTGTATTTTTACACATACCATACTGTTAATAGAAAGGCACATGGTGTGGGAAAAAAATCTGCTGTGGGGACTCAGTGCAGTTTCTACTCATTGAAAATCTTGATCAGATGCTGAGCAATCCTGTGTCAGGCGTGATTTTGGATTTGCAATGCAGCTCTAGGCTTCATGGGCAGAAAACAGCCACACCAATATACACAGGAGTCCTTTATGAATCTCTGCGAATACAAATCCTTAGTCCTTTACTCCGACCAAGCTGGTGATGTGTTTCCTTCTTCAGTTGTCGTAAATGACTCTCAGCTACGTGTGTGTGCAAGTTACCACCTATACCTCCTCATTCCCTCAGCTTTTACCACAGCAGCGCCAGCCCCTGACTGCAAGTGCAACTTAGGGGGTGTTTTGTACCTAGAGAGAGCAGCACCCTAAATGTTGCTTTAGGGAGGAAGAATTCACGATCACTAATGGCCAGGCTAATAACACTGGGTATAAAGAAAAGCTGGGGTGAGGGAGGAAATAGTCCTTTATTGCCAGCTGATCTGCCCCGTCAGAGATAAGGGGATCCTTTGGGCTGGACAGTTGCATCAGTTGTCATCTTGGTTGCAGCTCACCCCTTGCCTGGTCCCATTTATCTTTCCCCTGATATTGTCCATGACTCAAAGACTCCTATCCACAATAGAGACTTCAGATAGGTGGGGAGGAGAATTAGGGGCTTGTAGACACCTGGTGATAGGCGACTTGGATTTAGGCTTAGACGTTATAGGATCTCCATTTTAAAACATCCAAATGTTCATTTTGTGCAGTTTGAAATGTGACTTTCAAAGATGACCCTAATCTCTGGGGAGTAGATAGTCCGTCCAACCGATGTGAATTTCACTAGACAGCCCGTTTTTGCTTCCCCGTGAGGAATTAAAGTAGATATGCTAAAAGGTTGTACCTCTTTCAAAGCCGATTCTCCCTGTAAGAAAGTGTTAAACCTCAGAAGGCGATGGAAATGGCTGATAAGGCGTCTGGTCGGTGCCACCGCCTCCGTGGGTGGCTGCTCTTTTGACACATCTGAATTCGGAGCCAGGGGCTGTTGGTAACAAAGTCTTATATACAAAATATCCGCTGTCAGAAAGGTTTGCAGTATAATGAACACCCTTATCATCCCTCGAATCTTTACAACAGCTTGGATGACTTTCTAATTGTGGCTTAATATAGTTAATTATGGCAACCCTTCCCCGTTTTCCAGGATGATGCATTAATATTACAGATCATTAATGTTACTAAATTGGCATAATGATATAGTAGATTTAACGTCCTAGTTACGTTAAGACCTGCTTTATAATTTGGCTCCTTTGTTATTTGCCTTACATAGGAAAAGTATGCAAGCAAGCCTCTTAACAGTAGGCTGCATGTAACTACTTGTGTCATTTTCCCTCATAAATTATTGATATAGAAAACCCCAAATGGAAGACTTCTTCATCTTCAGACCGTATGGGAAGCCAACATTTTCTTTCTAATATCCACTTCATCAGTATAAAAGTTAGAAAGCTGCAGCTCTTGAGCCAGGTTTTATAATTAGACAAGACTGTATTTTACATCTGCAAAACACTCATGCTTAGTGGGGAAAAAATGAGAAACGCGATATGTTCCATTCTGTTGCAATGGTTATACCATTTTAATCTCTTAAGTTCAATATATATCCTCTAGCAGGCTAGACTTCTAGGATTTCATTTTTAGATCCTTAAGGCTGCATATATCTGTCAAACCAACATAATGAATTTAAAGTGCTAATGCCTAGAAGACCAGAAAAACATTGAAATATATCCTTGGTTGATTAAATTACCACCTCCAGCTATTTTACATCCTTATGTCCAAATAGATTTTCTTTTTACTTACCAAGTGCTGGATCTGGAAGATGTGGAAGATGTAATTTTATGGTAAAAACATGCACGTGTCTTTAGACAAGAGCATTTTATTTAAGCATCTTTTTAAAGTCTGTAGAGTATTTCTGTGATAGGGCTTGCAATTTGATTATGGGGCCTTTCAATTATGCTCAACCTGTGGGTTAGCCAGTAACTTTCAAGTGTATTCTTGGAATGGAATTTATGTTAAACATCTGAAGTACTAATATTCAAATGTTCATGATAACAATATCTAAAATAATGTGAACTTGTTTTGCAAAAATATACAGCAACCATGAATACTAATCTTTATGTTAAAAAAGTTGTGTCTTCAGGAACTGCTTAGATTGACAGACTGACAACTCGAGATAGCAAAAATGACTCAGAGACATTCCTTTCTCCTAAACAGGGTGGCTTGGTCATTTAAGTAGTCTGTCACTTAAAAAGATGAGACCGGGTGCAAAATCTTATTCCTCCTTATAAAATGGGCAGTCAAAATAACCCTAGAAATAAAAATGCTGTGGACCTGAGTGGGGAGAAAATATTGGTTTTCCACTCAACTTTTACTGCTGGAATTTAAAGTAGAATCAAATCTGAAAGATTAGTCATGTCTTTCTATAGGCCTGTATTCAAAGACTTAACAGTACACTGCCTTAACCTGTACACACTTACCACGTGGTCTGGTTCAAACACATATACGAACATACACACTCAATTACACAATCACAGAACTCAAATATACACATACTTCAGTAATCGCCCTCACACAAAAGAAAAGTAGGAGCAAATGTAGCTGCAGGATGTGGGGCTCAATGTTCTATTGGAAGATGGCTCATTACAAGCAAACACTGTCCTGGCCACCAGGCTCTGGAAGGACCAATTCTGACCATACGTTCACTGTTCACACCCTTCCAAACCTGACCAAGGGGGTGAGAGAATGGTCCTGCCATTCCAAGGGGAAGTTTCTAGAACCTTGCAGTACTAACACATGGTGTAAAGACAGCGAGTATCAGTGGTTAGACATCGGGGTGCTGTGATGTCGGGGGGTGAAACTAAAGACCGAAATGAATGCAAAATAAAATGACAAGTATCAGAGGAAACAGGGGCAGGGACCGAAGGCAAGAGAGCAGATTTGTAGTGCTTTGAAATGAAGCGTTCTAATCCCTTCGACAATCCTGTTGACTATGAGCTATAGCACTAGGAGTACAACACAGGGAAAAAGATACATTGTGGGATAAACAGCTTCTTATAAGGTAAAACTGAATGGCCAAGATAGATGAATAAGGACACACAATGGAGAGCGAAAAAGAAATGAGTCAGTGGCAATACGAGAAAAAGGCAAAAGTGAACAGAGGACAGAAAGGCAGAAGAGAAAAAAAATGTAAATGAGTGAGACAAAAAAGCCAAAAGACAAAAAAGAAAAAGAGAACAAGAAGGGGAAAGAAGTAATATTTTCCTTGATAAAAATGCACAAAAGGGAAGATGAACTTTGTTCTTTTTCTCTTTCTACTCTCCTCTCTTTTTCTGCTTTTCGCCTCGCAGCACGCCAGCCTAAGCTGAGAGCTGTAATGTCATTAAATTGCAAATGCTTTTTCATTTCCGACACACACTGTTTACTTATCTGGCAAAAACATATGTTGGAAGGAATCCGTTAAATTCTGCCCATTGCCTTGGGTAAAAGTGCAATGGAAACGGACCCACCGAGCGTCCTCTTTCTTCTTCTTTAGCACTCCCCTTATCTACAAGACGGCTTCGCAGAAAACTGGCTAGTTCAATGAGAAATGAAGATACAGCGGGAGATTAGGGAAGAACACAGCACAAAATTCCTGGAGAGAGGGTCACTCCATTGCCAATGATTTCACTCCTCTAGATCTGCATAAATGACTATTTTTAAGGCATCTCCGAAGTCTGTATATTTTTCTCACTCTGTCAAACATTTAATTTCACGCCCCGTGTTCTGAATATGCTAAAATGCATATCTCTGATGCACCTTTAAGCCAGAAAAACGAATGCAAAATTGAAGATAAAATGATGTGATTTGCACTACAAGCCTATTACTTGAGGTATTTACATATAGTTTACCTCTGCAGTTCTGAGGATGATTGATTAAAAAAAAATCTGGATTAAGCTCATATAAATATGTATAAATCTTTGTTTAGAAAATAGATTTTGCAGCTGTTGTGTCGGAAAAGTTCTTTAAGATTCTGTGAAGAATTTTCCTTTTAGCATGCTTTGAGAGGGAAAGAAAAGGGGGACAGAATCTGACATTCTGCTTGGTTGCGGGGGAGAAAAGCATATTCCACCATCCGGCAGTTATACAGACTCCTTTATTGCCCTTCCTGGCCCAAAGCAGGTTGGCCCCTCCTCGGTCTTTTATTATACTTATTTAATTTTCTCCCCCCCCCCTTTTTTTTTTTGCTTGGGCCCAAATAATAGTGCCCTGGATTACGAAACTCAAATGAAATATCGGTGTTTAGTGACTGAAACAATCGTGAGCCTTTGGGATTTGCCCCCTCACGCCCCTCGGCTCCTTCTCGCGCCTTTTGTTAATACGCTCTCTTCCAAAGCATCCTGACTGACACCAAGCCCGGGACCAGCCGGGAGCGACTTCCAGCTACCGATTTGAAAATGATTATTAACACACTGCAAGCAAGATCTCTTATCCGATGGGAAAGCAATTCTAAAAATACGATGGTTCCTCTAAACAATCCCCACGTGTGTGTTTTTGCCCCTCTTCCTCTCTCTCTCTCCCCCTCTCTTCCTCTCTCTCTCTTTCTCCCCCTCCCCGCCAATCTCGAGTTTTGCCTCTTTGTCTGAAAAATGCTTTCTTTAGTCCGGGCTCTCCCATACCCCTCTGATCCCTGTCCCTCTGTAATCGTTGTGGGGGAATTACTCTTTGCTATTTTCTTGTGAGGCTTTGGGTTTAGGAGAATTTAGATAACAAAGTTGACTAATTCAGAGCTGAACACACATTGGACTCTGCAAATATACCTCCTGCCACATGATAAGGGCAGGGCCAGCTTCTGGGCTGCACCTGCCGAGATGCTGTGGGAACAGCTGCCTCTGGTACTGGGTACAGGGAACAGCTATTTCTTCAAAGCCTGCATTAATCCTTTCGCAATTAAACAAGAAAGGGATGTTTACAGGCATTTGATCGCTTTCAGGGGGGAGATACGAGTTTGCTTACAAAGACTGAATTCCAGTTCTGCTGTGCAGCGCTGCTTAAAGTTGACTAATGACAATTTAAAAGAGTGAAACTGCCGTCATTTTCAAAAGTTAAGTCATTCTTTCTGCACAAAATGGCTGAACAATCCCCCCTAGCGGTCTGTTTCCTGTTACTGTGATTTATGAACACTCTCCTTTCCAAAACTGCCCACTTGGTTTGTTTATAGGTTCATAGCATAGCAACTGGAAGAAAAAAAAAAAAAAAAACAACCAAAGTCAGACTATTTAGAATTGAGATGAGCTTTCACTGAATTCGTCCCTTCGACACCCAGACAGAGCCTAATTTCCCACAAAGTGATGGGGCTAAACCCTACTGTAAAGCCAGCTTTCCATCTCAAGGGTTTTCTCAAAACTGACAAATAACCTCAGAGCTCTGGTGTTCACACTCCCCTCACTGAAATCAAGGAATAGACCAGGGGTGTGATGCACTCAAAGGGCTGGGTTTGGGTTTCTGAAGGGAAAAGGAGTAAATCATGGAAATGGCCTGTGCCTTTCTTTCTAGAAGGTTTGGCCCCAACTGGATTATTTCAATCCTTTAGGATAGAATTACCTTTAAATGATTAAAGAACCCTGTTTCTCAAGTGTAACTGCTAAGAAAATGCCTGGTCATTGATGCCATCCATTGTCCCATCCTTCTGTTGACTCTGCGCACAAAGGTGGGAAATCCTGCTTCCCTCAGTGTCTGCAGGTGAGATGAACTGCCTGACATCCTCCACTGCTTCTCTCTAGGCCCCCCAACACATGAGGCCAGCTCTCACTGGGTTGAAGTCACCCAAGTATTTCAAGCTTTGAACACTGAGATGAGGAGACATCCCATTCCCCTGAGTGCTGGCTTCCTTTCCATTGGCCATGTTCCCAGTCATGCTCCTTTTTCAGACTAGATAGAAATGGAATCTAGCACATGCACTGATCATGGAAGAGACTATATAGCATTGCCCCTGGACAGCTCAGATGGGGAGAGTATCAAGATTTCTTATATTACTGGACATCTTAGTCTGTTCAGGCTGCTACAACAAAATACCACAGACCGGGTGCCTTATAAAGAGCAGAAATTTACTGCTCATGGTTCTAGGGGCTCAACATCCATCATGGTCGGGTTCTGGTGAAGGTCCTCTTCAGACTGCTGACTTCTCCCTCATGGTGGAAGGGGGAGGGCTCTCTCTGGAGTCTCTATAAGAATACTAATCCCATTCATGAGGGCAGAGCCAGTCACCTCCCAAAGGCCCCCCATCCTAATACAGTCACATTGAGAGTTAGGATTTCAACATATGAATTTGTTGGGGGGTAGGGAGGACACACATCCAGAGCATAGCAGTGGAACATGGGAGAAGAAGAATATTAAATATTTACTAAATATTCACCTACCAAAAACAGTGCAAAATAATCCTAAAACCCTAAGCCCTGACTCCCAAGAAGCTTATGACATCAGAAAAAAGTAACATCAAGAAACAAATCCATTGCCAACCTCCTTGCACTTCAGCCTTGAAAGCTTGCAGACTTTTAAGTCTGGTTTTCTCCCAAATGTCTAGACTGTTTTTTTTCAATAACACTTGGACTTGGCTTCATTTCCTTCCTTTCAGTTTCTTCAGTCTCTGTCCTGGTCTACAAAATCATCATTTCTTGCTAGAAACATCTCTGGGAGCCCCAAGCCCTCTTTTTATTTATTTATTAATTCATCTTAACCCCAGTTGCAAGAAAAGATCTACCTAACCATGTAACTTTCCTTCTCAGAAGTGTGCTCCAGTTCCCAACTACATCATCGTGAAACTTAATCTCCTTAGCTTTGAGGCCCCCTTAAAAGGACTATGGCCTTTTCAATCAACCATTTAGTAACACAACTGTCACCTTCCTCTATACGCTAGACCATAATTGGATAAATCTGTTTGCTCTTCCTTGAACCACGACTTAGATTTTTACATGTACACATACCCCTCCTGTGGAGACAAATTCACCGTCAGTCTAATGAAGCTTAGGCCTCAGGGCCTATCACCTCGGTCATTTCTAAGAACTTATACCTAATTTTGCCTTTGTTTCTTAAAGAGGATCCTTCCCCACCAAATTACATAACTTTCAGGCTCCACAAAATTGGTACCTGCCCCAGCCCCTCATCATTGCACCTGGATGTGAGCATTCACTCAGTCCAGAAGCTTCTTAAAACCTACACACATGCCAGCTCATCCTCTCTCTGAATTACATGTCTCGTTTGTGCATATTATCAGTTTTAGAAGCTTGAGGGCTTTTCCCTGTGATTATGTTATCTCTTCTATAAGATGATCTAGTGAATGACTCCACAGTAGAGACTATCTTTTTTTTACATTCTGTACCAGAATATCAAAGTGTTGGTTTACTATTTGTAATGTACTGAACAAACATTTGGCTGACTGTTTCTGAGGAAGTTGGAAATTGTTCATTTATAGGTATCAATATTCAAGATTATTAGAGGCTAAAATTGTAACTTCCCAATCCCAAGGTCATTCAAATAAAAATCAAAATAAGCAGACATTTCTGGAGCATGTTCATTGCTGCATCTTTAAACTTAGAATGGGTGGGTAATAAATACTTCTTGAATAAGTCATACATAAGTCAGGACAGCAGTGAAGGGTGAAGACTGTTACCCATTGACTTATCACTAAAGAAGCCAGGGGAATTTAACTGGCTTCTGGCATGGGCTAGACCCATCATTGGTTCCACTGTCTTCTGTGTTGGATTCACTCTCAGGCAGGTCTAACCCATGCACTAGCACGACCTTCAGAACCTCTAAGCATATATCCTATTAGCACAGAGGGCCCAGAGTAAAAACAAAACAGAATAAACAAACAACAACAAAACTCCTTTTCCCAGGGGCTTCCCTGGTGGCGCAGTGGTTGAGAGTCCGCCTGCCAATGCAGGGGACACGGGTTTGTGCCCCGGTCTGGGAAGATCCCACATGCCGCGGAGCGGTTGGGCTCATGAGCCATGGCCGCTGAGCCTGTGCGTCCGGAGCCTGCTCCGCAGCGGGAGAGGCCACAACAGTGAGAGGCCCAGGCACCGAAAAAAAAAAACAAAAAAAACAAAAAAACCCTCCTTTTCCCCAAAAATTTCCAACAAAAATTGTGTCATTGGGCCAACTTGAGGAACAAACTGAGTCACCTGTCCCTCCTGACCTGTGCCTGGGGAATGGGCCAGGCCTGGGCCACATGTGTGTCTGGGTAGTGGGATGGGGGCCAATCCCCCATTGTTTTTTTCATTATGATTGAAAAAACAGCAGGAGGTGGTTTCCTAACAGAAAATTGAGGAGGCCACTTTCATTTCCTTATAGAAAAACATGAAGAATAATTACGAAGTGACAGAAATCTTTATAAACTGGTGGTTGGAGTATACGTTGGTAGAACTGCTGTAAAATATAGTTTGGGATTGTCTTGTGAAGTTGAATATGTGTGTTGTCCCTGACCCAGCAGTCCTGCTGGGTCAGGGTGTGTCCCAGAGAAGTGTGTCCAGAGAAGTGCTTCCACACACGCACAGGAACATCCACAGCAGCATTACTCAGATTATCCCTGAGTTATCTGGAGTTGCTAAGTGGTGGTGGTCCATCACCCCTCATTTATGAGCCAGAATACTTGTATAAAGAGAAACGTGCCCTCATCTACTGGTACAGTTTACATAGGTAAGACAGGATAAACTTTTGATTTTTTCCCGTTTTATCAATTTTCAAAATCAAGATTTAGTTTCTTTCAACTTTTTGGTATCCTTATGAACTCACGTGTTTAACTGTGTTTGATGCATTTTAACCCATTGCAGTTTCTGTTCTTAATAATATCAAATTGTTCCATCTTTGGCTGCTGGAAACCTTTTCAAGTTGGCTCCTAAATCCATTAGATAAGGCCCTGGTAATCTTTAATAGTTTCCTTTCTTTCTGGCTTGACAAGATGCTCTGGCATCATCTTAGACATTCCCTGCCCCAAAGCAGCAAATCCTGCAAGAAGCCCTAGCTCCTTTGAGTGAGAAATGATATATGCAGATGGCACTAGAGGTGCTCATTGCTGCTGGGTTCACCATCGTTTCTGGGTTTTTCCAGTGGACAGCACTAGGCATGAATATATACTAAAGATAAACTATATCAGGAGTTCATAGTGATAGTTCTAATTTAAATTCAGGACTGCAGGGTTTTACTTAACCCCTTCTATATTACATTGTATCTCTCTTCTCCTATGTTGAGAATGCTGGCTCTCAAAGCACTTAATATTTGATCAAAAAAACTTGCTTTTAGTAGTTGATCATTTTTACTAATTGGACAATTTAATTGACAGTAATGTTTCAATTGTTCTTACAGTTTTAATAAAGGTCACTCAAAGAAAATTATCTTAAAGATATCATTATTTTCCTACAGAAAAATTTAAATTGCAATATTTTACATTTAACTAGTTCAAAACATTATGGGATATCCCACTTCTCTTCTAGTAATGTTAGTGATATGTAATGTTGGCAATGTTAGTATTTTCCTGTTTGGGGCTTGAAATTCAAAAAACATGACTTTTGACTTTTAGTCAAATTTAGTTAGATAAGTCTTCTGTTCACACAGTCCACATGTCTTTCTGTGTAAAACATGTGATACTAAATTAGAGCAATGATTATTTAGTTTTGTATTAACGAATGTCTTGTGAGAGAGCCTGGAAATGGCTCACAATGGCGTCAACACATAAAAAGATAGGCCCAAACTTTCAGTTCCTCGTTGGAACAATAAAAATTTTATCAACCCTCCCGAGCAGGTTAGTGGGGAGGTAGGCTTAAATGCCAGTCTAGGATTAATGCCTGAAGGGTGGGTTCCTTCCTAAGCAGGCTCCTCTCCCTTCCTTCAGGAAAGTTAAGAATTTAAATGTATACAGAGTTATATCACTAAGTGATGGCAATGGAATGATCCTTGAGCTATAAGAGGCCAATGTCCACACATGTTCTTTCCACTAAGATAAACTGTTATGATTTCTAAATATGTGAACTGGGACTTCCCTGGTGGCCCAGTGGTTAAGAATCTGCCTTCCAATGCAGGGGACGCAGGTTCGAACCCTGGTTGGTGAACTAAGATCCCACATGCCGCGGGGCGACTAAGCCCGCACGCCACAACTACTGAGCCCGTGTGCCCTGGAGTCTGCGCCACAACTAGAGAGAAGCCTGTGTGCCACGAGGAAGAGCCAGTGCGCCACAATGAAAGATCCCACATGCTGCAACTAAGACCTGACGCAGCCACATAAATAAATATTTTTTAAAAGTAAAAAATAAAATAAAATATGTGAACTATCCACACGCCTAGCTCTCTACATACTCACATTGTATCTTGTATATATTTGCATATATATGTACACATGTGTATATGGCCATAAACTCATATATATACATATGTGAACATGTACATATATTATACATATATATTCATATATAAATAAGATAAAGGATAAGTATGTAGGAAGTCAGGCATTTCTATAATTCATAGATATATCCAATACATATATATGGCTGACACAGCCTCTTCAGGTAATGAGTTTTTTATATCAGCTACGTGTTTTAACAGCTTGTCTTTGAAGTACATGCTTATTTTAGATCATAAATCCAAGCACCAAGTTTACCTTCCAGTCTTGAACCTTGTTTAATTCTCAGCTTGTGCTCAAGAAATATTAAATTGTTACCATAATGTTACAGGAAACAGAGTGAACAATTCAAAATCAAAGGTCATACCAAGGAAAAAAATAAACCGGTCATTTATGGAAAAGCAACAGTCATTGTGATCTTTACTTTTCTAACCAAGATAGACTATAAAAAAAAAAGAGCAATGTTCCAAGTAGATTACACATGAAAGGAAGTGTACTGATTTCTGAAATCCTTACTTATGTAGATGTTTAATAGTGCAAAATCTGGCCCCTGAGGCAGGGTGGGGCAACTTAATTTTAACATTTCAACCATAACTTTAAATTTCTCACAATTCAAAAATCTACTGGATGTACTTTTAGGGAAACCTATTAGTTTTCGTAATAAATTCGACCTCACACCTAGTAAGTATGAATACATATTTGTTACAATCAGGCAAAAACAAATGTTATTAAATTTTGTGTCACTTGGTGGATGTAAGGAGAGCGAACTAAACTGTATACTTCCAACACACAATTCCACAAATGTGGAATCCAATGAGTGAATACATAATAAAATGAAATGAGACATATCTGAAAAGTAGCTGCTGTACTTATGTGCTAATCACACCTCAAAGCATAACATTGTTTGTTTTTTTTAAATAACAGAAGCAATAAAATCCTATTACGGATTAATCTTGTGCCAAATTTTGTTTTTTAATCAAATCTATTCTGAGCTAAAGAAAACTCAAAAATGCAAATGAAGGGCCTGATCCTTCAGATCTTGTGAATATGTAAAGGCTGATACACTTCAAAGATTTTTTTTTAACTCAAAAATTAAAGTCATCATGAGACACAGCAAAACATACTTATTTGTAAACATTTTAATTTTATATTCCATGTGAAATTTCACCCTAATAAAAGTCTTCAGGAGGGAGGGTTTTAAAATCCTGAAGTTAGATGTTTACTAAATCAATACTGCTCTAGCCTGATTTCTCACATATGTACCACACTTTGAGACTGCAAGTGAGAATTCTATCGTTTCACATGGCAAACCAAACCAAACAAGAAGAAAACCACGTTCGTAAAGAGTCAGTGCTCTCAAAGGTGCAGCCCCATCCTCTCCAGATACACACACCACTTGAACACAAAGGGTGGGTGAGTTCACGGAAGGGTTGTTCGTGCGGCAGTCCCCCGTGTGTTCTCTCCACCGGGGATGAAATATTCATTAGTAGACCTAAACAAACTCTTCAGAACATTTTTATCTCAAAGTGAGAAAATGCTATTCACACAGGCTGTTAATGAAGCCATCCACCATCTTGCTTGATGTTGTTCTTGTAGTTAAAAGGAGCTCTGAAAGGCCTCAGGCAGTGCCTGCTCTCAGTTGGCAGCTGTTTTATCCTTTGTGGGGCAACTGTGTAGCTGTAACACAGACTCTTCCCATAAAATGCCAACCCACATGCTGCAAATGCAAAATGCAACAGTATTCATGGACACCAACTATATAATATCAGGTATCACATAAACTACGTTTTACTGCATGAGATCACAGTCTGTAGAAGGACATAATAACGTATCATTATAAGGATGCTTCTTCTTAGAATTCAAAGCATAAGAAAGAAGGTGTTTTGGTTTCTGTCCTAAAGCCAGAGAACCCAGAAAATATTAGGAAATAAATGTATACTGTTGATGTAATACATTAAACATGTGGTTTGTGCATCCATTTTTCATAAGAATATCTCACACTACTTAGAAGCAAATATATCATGGGAAAGAACTTCACGTTATTTTGAGATATGTGTATATACACATATGCACAAAACTATAACAAAAATGTATAAGATTGAAAATTTACATCAAGGTTGTAATGACACAGTCAAAGACATTTTAAGATGCTCTTATCATTCATGCAACTACTACTTCTGTCCCATTGGATGGGTACAGTTATTCAGAAGATGACTTTGCAGTATTTGTACTGGAGTGGAATGGTTGCCAAAGTCCATGGGGACTGTGGGGAAAGTCACCAAACACAGTATTCTACGCCCAGGTGACACACAGGCATTTCAAACTCAATGCCTCAAATATTAGACTCAATATTTAACCCCAATAAAATTGCCCATCTTCATGTATTTTCTATCTCAACTCATGACACATTACCTGTGGTAGGCAGAATCCCAAGGTGAACCCCAATGACCCACACTCTTGAGTGTGGACAGGACCTGTGAGTATGGTGGGATAGCACTCACGCTCACTGTGTGGCAAAGGTGAAGAGATTTTGCAGATGTAAGTAAAGCCCCTAATTGGTTGACTTTGAGTTAATCAAAAGGAAGATGAAACTGAATGGGCCTGATTTAATGAGGTGAGCCCTTTAAAAGAGGGTCTAGAAGTCAGAGAGATTCTCCTGCTGGCTCTGAAGAAGGAAGCTATTTCAGATGTAATACATTACATTGGGAGAGGACCACATGTGGATGGCCTCTAGGAGATGAGAGTGACCTCTGGCTGATAGCCAGCAAGAGAATAGGAACCTCAGTCTTAACAGGTGCAAGCGACTGAATCTTGCCAGCAACCGCATGAGCTTAGAAGAAGACCTTGGGCTCCAGGAAGGAAGATGGCCTGGCTGCTACCATAACTGTACCTTTATAAGACTCTAGGCAGAGGACCCAGCTAAGCCATGCCTGGTCTCCCAACCCATGGAAACTGACATAATAAATGTATGTTGTTTTAGGCCACTAAGTTTGTGATAATTTGAAAATTGGAAAACTCGATACAGTATACTAAGGCAAGAACCTGTAAGCAGAAGCATAAGGGGGGAACATCTAACACAGCCTGGGAGAAGGGTGAGCCAGAGAGGCTTCCCAGAGGAGTTAGCACTTAAGTTGAGCCCCAAAGATCAAAAGTCAGGGGATTCTTATTAGTAAAAAAAAAATTAACAAACATCTTCCTTTATTCTGTAGTTCATGAGAACCGAAATGAATGAGGGTGTGTACTGACTTAGGGGTTTCCTTTAACTGATCCCAGATATACTGGGTTCACCAGATCAGGGCCGTGAGGGGCTCTCAAATGTCCAGTAGTTCTTCATGTGCTTGCAGGCAGAACTACCAACACTGAACTTTTAAGGCTCCAGTGTCTAACCTTTGGCCAGTGCAAACATGTTCAATCACTAAATTCTTTCTAAAAGTCTAAACTAAATTGCTCTAACTATAGTTTTGAATTATTGCCTACAATTGTCATCTGTGAAATATAAAAGAGCTATTTACTCCATCTACTCTTTTATTCACATTGTTTATTTGTTTGTTTTTTAAGAAGTCCCCTCTGTCATTTCTTGAATCTGTAACTGTCACTCATTTCACATTGTCTCATAGAAATGACTACACATTGCTTTGTCTTCTACGCTCTTCAATATATCCATAGTCCTCTCAAAATACTAAAATCCAATTGAACTGGTTTCAGTAACAAAATAATGCATTTCCAGCTCTTCCATGTAATGTTTCTAAATATTTAGTACATCCAGGCTTTGTAGAGTAAAATATACTCCATTGTTTAGTAATATTCCACAGTAGTCCAATATGAATTTTTCTTCTATACCCTGTGCATACATTTTTTAAAATTTAATTTAAAAAATTTTTGGCTGTGTTGGGTCTTCGTTGCTGCGTGCAGGCTTTCTCTAGCTGCGGTGAGCAGGGGTTACTCTTCATTGCGGTGCATGGGTTTCTTGTTGTGGTGGCTTCTTTGTTGCAGAGCACAGCCTCTAGGTGTGCGGGCTTCAGTAGTTGTGGCTCGTGGGCTCTATAGCACAGGCTCAGTAGTTGTGGCTCACAGGCTTAGTTGCTCCGCGGCATGTGGGATCTTCCCGGACCAGGGCTCGAACCTGTGTCTCCTGTATTGGCAGGCGGATTCTTAACCACTGCTCCACCAGGGAAGCCCCTACCCTGTGTTACTTAGTTATACCCCCATTTTATGTGAAACAATTTTGTTAGCTACCTTCATAGCTATGAATACAATGGCATCTTTTAAAAATATTTTTTAGGTAAAATTTATATAGAGTAGAATGCATGGATCTTAAGTGTACAATTTGGTGAATTTTGATGTGTGTACATCCATGTAACAAACATCCAATCAAGATTGGAAAAGAAGGAAAAGAAGGAAATCCTGCTATTTGCAAAAACATGGATGGACCTTGAGGGCATTATGCTAAGTGAAATAAGTCATATGTCTAGTATGCCATAAAGTTCTCTTTGTCCTCTTCTAGTCATTTCTCACTGTTCATGTTTCTATCACCACAGATTAGTTTTGCCTGCTCTAAAACTTCATATGAATGTGAGCATACTCCTTCATGTATGGCTTTTTTTAACATAATGTTTTTGTGATTCACTTATGTTGTTGAATATATCATAGTTCATTCCTTTTTATTGCTGAGTAATATTCTATTACATGAATATAGCACTATTTTTAAATTCATCCCCCTGTTTACAGATATTTGGGTTGTTCCCAGGATTTGGCCATTCTGAACATTCTTATTTAAGTCAAATGACTTGTGGACATATGTTTTTCCCTTCAAGATAACGACCTAGGAGTGGAATTGCTGGGTCCTAGGATCAATGCTCATTTAACCATATAGGAAACAGCCAATAGAGAATTCCCTGGTGGTCCAGTGGTTAGGATTCTGTGATTTCACTGCCGAGGGCACAGGTTCAATCACTGGTTGGGGAACTGAGATCTCACAAGCCACGTTGAGTGGCCAAAATAAATAAATAAATAAGAAACTGCCAATAAATTTTCCAATGTGGGTGTATCAGTTTACACTCCCAACAGCAATGTATATGAGTTTGAGCTGCTCTACAGTCTTACTATTTGGAAACAGCCTTACTAATTTCAGCCATTCTACTGGGTGTGAAGTGGTATTCGGCTTTGATTTGTATTTCTCTGATGATAATGATGTTGAACATATTTCCATGTGCTTATTAATCATTCATATATCTTTTTTGTGTTCAAGATTTTTGCCCATTTTTACAAATTAGGTTGTGTTTTTCTTATTTGATTATAGGGCTTCTTTAGTCTGCATAAAGTCCTTTTTTGGATATATGCATTGTGAATATTTTCTACCAGTCTGTGTCTTACCATTCATTTTTTCATGATATCTTTTGAAAAGCAGAAGTTTTGATTTTGATGAAGACACTCTCAACTTTCTCTAAGCTTCACAAAAAGCTTAGTGCTTTTTGTGTCTGAAGAAATTTTTTGCCAACCTTAAAGTCACAAAGGTTTCTTCTAGAAGTTTTGTAATTTTAGTTTTTATATCTTAGTCCTAGTATTCCTCTCAAATTAATTTTTTGGGTGTGGTATGAGGTAGGGGGTTCAAGGTTCATTAGTTCATTATTATTTACATACATCTATCCAGTCATTTCAGTACCATCTGTTGCAAAGACTTTCCCTTCCTCATTTAATTGCCTTGACATGTTTGTTGTAAAGCATTTGATTATGTAAGTGTGGGTCAGTTCTGGACTCTATATTCTGTTCCACTGATCTGTCTCTCTTTACACCAAAACCATATCATCTTGATTATTGTAACTTTATAGTAGGTCTTAAAATCAACTCATGTGAATCCAATTTTGTTCTCATTTTTCAAGAATATTTTGATTACGTCTTTAAAATTATATACTGTTTAATACTAATAAATATAATTTTTGAAAAAAAGTCAGTTTTTTTAAATAAAACATTTCAAAATGGATCTTTTGGCCAAGAAAACAATAGCCAACACAGTCCCTCTTTGCTGTGAGGGTCTTGACAAGTCTGTTTAAATAGATTAGCAGTCTTATATCTTATGTTGACATGTGTACATAAAATCATTCAAGGAGAGATTTCTGCACTCCCATGTTCACAGCAGCATTATTTACAATAGCCAAGACCAGAAACAACCTGAGTGTTCATCAGTAGATGAATGGAGATTTCATATATATATACTTAGAGTATTCAGCCATAAAAAAGAAGGAAATCCTGCTATTTGCAAAAACATGGATGGACCTTGAGGGCATTATGCTAAGTGAAATAAGTCAGACAAAGACAAATACTGTATGATTTCATTTATATGTGGAATCTAAAGCAACAACATGACAACAAAACCAAACTCATAGAAAAAGAGATCAGCTTTGTGGTTACCAGAGGCAGGGGGTGGGGAGAGGGGGAATTGGATATCAAGAGGTACGAACTTCCAGTTTTAAGATACGCAAGTACTGAGGATGTAATGTACAACATGATGACCATTGTTAGCACTGCTATGTGCTATATTTGAAAATTGTTAAAAGAGTACCTCCTATGAGTTCCCATCACAAGGAAAAAATAAATTTTTCCTTTTCATTTTCTTTATTTCTTTTTTATTTTTTGTATCTATATGAGATGATGCATGTTAACTAAACTTACTATGGTAATGGTAATCATTTAACAATATATGTAAGTCAAATTATTATGCTGTACATCTTATAAGCAGCAAACAGTAAAACTTATATATGCAAGTGCAATGTCCTCATCTTACAAGCCACCTTCCCAAGCCACAGACCTAATCTAATGAAAATTGTCACAGTTGAAACATTTCTCCTATTATTCTACGTACTGTTTAAAAAATAATTAAGACTAGAAATTAATCTTTTAAAAAATTAAATAAGACTAGAAATTAACCTTTTTAGTTTTTCTTATTATGAAGGGTAATACATGCTCCTTGTAGAGAATTTGGAAAATGCAGAAAAGAATAAATTAAAAAATTTGAATTCCACCACTCTGAGATAATCATCACTAAGATTTGAATGTATTTTTTCAGTCTTTTGTATAGTGCTATATACATTAGTGTAAAGTTGGAATCAGAGGGTATTGGTATATATGCCACACACGTGTAAAGTTTATGTCATTTTTTTTCACTTATGCTTATTTTATCATGACCATTTTCATATTAGTAAATATTCTTCAAAAACATCTTAGTAAGGTGGATTGGAACAATTTGGAAAAACAAAACATTGGATTCATACCTGACTCTTTAAACAGTGATTGTTGACTCTGCACGTCGTCAATCACTTGCAGAAATTCTAAGAAAAATACAATGTCTAGACCCCACCCTCAGAAAGTCTAAATGAATTAATTAGTCTGGGATGGCATCTAGACACACAAATTTTTTTCTCATGCAATTCTAATGCATATCCCTGGATGAGAACTATTGTTTTACATCTAGATAAACTCCAAGTAAATTTAAAAATTGTGAAAAAAAAAGAAACCATGGAATTAGTGAATAAAAATGCAACTGTATATATAATCTTAGGGTACTAAAGAACACTAAAGGAAAAAACATCAAAGGAAAATATTCATATATTTAGCTACGTGAAAACTTTAAATTTCTGAATGCCAAAAAAATCACAAACAAAACGGAAAAGCAAATCACAAACTAGTAAAAATATTTCCAATATGCATTATAGGTAAAGCTCTTAGAAGGTATAAAGGAAAAGGTGAAGAACTAAATAGAAAAGGTCAGGTATAGGTAAATCACCCAAGGAAAAAAAAAGTCACTACATATATGGAGATAAAAAAGCATTTCCTCTTTAAATGAAAAAAAAGCTGATCTTCACTTCAGACTATATTCCTCCTTTCCTGACTCCTCGCCTGCCACTCATAACTCAGGGGCTATACAGTAGCATTTACATTTATACCTTGAAGCTTTACCTCATTAAACAAAATCAAACTCCAAGCAAATATATTAAAACTAAAATATGAATACATAAAGAGGAGAGTCACACTGACACATAAAGTTCTCATAAAATCAGATGCAAAGGCACATAACACCGCTTTATTACTGAGTCCAGCTCTGCACAGGTTCAACTCTCAATCAAAGGAAGTCTTTTCAATCTGCTGCAGTGCCTTTACCTTTATTAGAATGCATACTCATTAGTTTCTGATTGCTCCTCTACATAAAACATGCCATTTTTGTACCTCGGTTTCCACACCCCTTGTACAGTATTCATATTTTATCTCTAAAGATTGTAATAAATCACTTCAAATACAATAACCCATTTAAGAATGGATTTTATAGGCTGAAAGGCACACCTTTGGTGATGTGATCGCAATCATCAGATACTCTGATTCTCCTCAAGCCCGTAATATGGTGTGTACATAAATGATGCAGCAAGGATAGGAGAGGTGATTATAGGCGAATGAGTCAACTCAACCCAAAGTGTACTTCCTGGTTTCAGGGTGTATCCATAGGAACCCTTTGAAATGTTTTGTTTTATTAATTTGGCTCCTTTCTATTTTTCACTAGTGCCAACACTTTCAAGATAATGTGGTTTAGACATGTCATAGCTGTTGAAAGTCATAGCGTGAGCCTGAGCTGACAGTGGTGTATCATCAAGAACTAGAAACAGCAAAATAACATTATGGTAAAGAGTATGAAAAATAAGGAGACAAAGGGCAGGAAATATTGCCTCACCGACTTAAAGCAGAGCCCTGGGGGAAGACACCTGGTTCGGAGCACAGTGATTCTTTCAACACAGTGAAGGGGTCCTACTGGACAGAGTGAGAGAGATGGGTTCCTGGAAGCTGAAGAGCAGGCAGTGAAATGTTGTTCTCTGGAAAGGAATTTATATTTAAAAAGGTGAGAGGTCTCTGACCTTGAAATCTAGACAAGAGCCATAATTTGTTATTTTTGATATTGTTCTTAAAGCCTGACTTTACTACATTTAGAATGCTTTCCATCTAGAATTCTCAAATTAAGCTTATGAACCACTCTATATGCTTTTAGGAACAATCAAAGATAGAATTTACAAGGGCTTAAAAGGATTGTTAGTTTGGAAATAGTAAACTTTAATAACTATTGAATGTCATTTATTTCTACAGACCCTGATATCTTTACAAAAGGAAGAAAAGAATATTATAGTTTACTAATTTGATAAGGAACTTTGGTCATAGAAATTGGTGTATCTGAGAAGAAACCACTTTCTACTTTAACACCCCCCTCCCCCCCAAAAAATCTTTTACAAACACTCTAACTTCTGGATAAGTTTTAAAAGCTAATCTTCTGAAAGATCTATGAGGGTCACAGGCTAGGCAAGAGATTTTAAAGTTTATTTTGTGTGGGTGTATGTTGGAATGTAGTCACGTGTGAATTAGATAGAATCTTGAATATATTCCAATCACACCTACTTTCTGTTCTAACCACATATGTACAATTATTTAAAGCAAACACTTTCATCTCATGGACATTTAAATATTATCTCTATGAATGAATAGATTAGGAAGAACCTCAGGTTCGCTGAAAGTTTTGCACACAACCTTCAGGTCTACAAATAAAGAACATCGCACTGAGTAGGCACAAGCACCATACATAATCTTTACAACAATCCTATGAGTTAGTAATATTAGAACACATCTCTCACTTTTGGAACTCCTTACTCTATTCAGTAAGACCCCTTCTCCATGCTAAAGGAATCACTATTTGCTCCAAAACCAGATTACACATGAGAAAATGACTGAAAAATGGCAGAGCCAGGATTGAAATCAGTCTGCCTTGTTAAAAAGTCCCTGTTCCTTCTAGTAGGTAATACTACCTTCTAAATATGAAAGATTTTGGCACCTTTTACAACTAACCAGCTATACTCTAAGGCATCCATCTAGTGACAAAAACCCTGAAATATGTGATGCATGAAGCAAAAAGTCAAAATAATACAACTGATTTTAAATGCACTTTTCAGAACACACGACTCTTGTCTTTCAAAGACATTTACAATAGCCAGGACATGGAAGCAACCTAAGTGTCCATCAACAGATGATGGATAAAGAAGATGTGGCACATATATACAATGGAATATTACTCAGCCATAAAAAGAAACGAAATTGAGTTATTTGTAGTGAGGTGGATGGACGTAGAGACTGTCATACAGAGTGAAGTAAGTCAGAAAGAGAAGAACAAATACCATATGCTAGCACATATATATGGAATCTTAAAAAAAAAGGTTCTGAAGAACCTAGGGGCAGGACAGAAATAAAGATGCAGACGTAGAGAATGGACTTGAGGACACGGGGAGGGGGAAGGGTAAGCTGGGACGAAGTGAGAGAATGGCATGGACATATCTACACTACCAAATGTAAAATAGATAGTTAGCGGGAAGCAGCCACATAGCACAGGGAGATCAGCTCGGTGCTTTGTGACCACCTAGAGGGGTGGGATAGGGAGGATGGGAGACGCAATAAGGAGGAGATATGGGGATATGTGTATATGCATAGCTGATTCACTTTGTTATACAGCAGAAACTAACACACCATTGTAAAGCAATTATACTCCAATAAAGATGTTAAAAAAAATAAGAAAAGACATTCTCAAAGAATGAGAGAACCTGAATGTTTTCATCCTCTAAACTGCTAAAGTTTATACCCTACTAACTATCCCAGTTTTAAAAAATCTCATTAGTTTGGGATGGTAAAACTTTCGAAAATGTATCGTTCTTCATCAGGAAATCTGATACTACTACTCACTACTTAATAGAACAATAGAGAAAAATCCTATCATCATATTCTTGGGTGCTGAAAGGCATTAGACAACATCCAACATCCATTTTTAAAAAATTATTTTATTCTCTAAATTATGACACAAAATTGATTTTCTTAGTGTGCAGCTTTTTGACTTTCAACACACGGATAGATTGATGTAACCACAACAACAGTCAAGATACAGAAAAGTGCCAACACCTCCAAAAAACTCCTTGATGTTACCCCTTCATAGTCTTACCCTTCTCCCACCTGTAATTCCTGGCAACCACTGATCTTTTCTCCATGACTATAATTTTTGTTTATTTGAACATGCCATCTAAATGGAATCATGTAGTATATAATCTTTTAAGACTGGCTTTTTTATTCAGCATAATGCCTTTGAGATTCATCCAAGTTGTGTGAATTAAGTTTGTTTCTTTTTATTACTGACACTATTCCTTTGCATGGATATATCATACTTTATAAATTCAGGACATGTGGGTTGTTCCCAGTTTTTTATGGTTGTGAATAGAGCTGCGATAAACATTTGTGTACAGATTTTTGTGTGAACATAAGTTTTCACTTCTCTAGGGTTATTATCTACAGCTAGGATTGCTGTGTCATATGGTAATTTATTTAACATTATAAGCAACTGCAAAACAGTTTTTCTAGAATGGCTGTGCCATTTTGCATTCCCACCAGCAATATAGGGGAGTTCCAGATGCTCCACACTCCTGGTAGGACTTGGTATTTTCAGTATTTTTATTTTAGCATTCTAATAGGGGGTATCTCACCATGATTTTAATTAACATTTCCCTAACGGCTAATTATGTTGAACATCTTTTCATGTGCTAATTTGTCATCAATATATTCTCTCTTGGTGAAGTGCCTGTTCAAGATTTTGGTCTTTTTTTTTTTTGGCTGCGTGTGCAGCTTGCACAATCTTAGTTCCCCAACCATCAGACCCGGGCCCTCTGCAGTGAAGTGCTGAGTCCTAACCACTGGACCACCAGGGAATTCCCTGGTCCATTTTTTAATTGGGTTGTCTTCACACTGTAAGGTTTTAAGAGCTCTTTACACATTTTTTAATATAGAGCACTTTATTGCATAAGTGATTTAAAATATTTTCTCCCAGACTGTAACTTGTCTATTCATTCTCTTAACTGTGTCTTTTGCAGAGCAAAAGTTTTCAATTCTAATGAAGTCAAATTTATCAATATTTTCTTTTGTAGATTGTGCTTTTGGTATGTCAAAACTCTTTGACTAACTTTAAGTCACAAAGATTTCATGCTATGTATTCTATAAAAGTTTTACAGTTTTGTAGTGTTACATTTAAATCAATGATTCATTTTGAGTTCATTTTTGTATAAGGTGTGGGGTTTATGTTGAGGTTCATTTATTTTGCATATGGATGTCCGATAGTTCCAACACTGTTTGTTGGAAAGACATTCATTTCTCCACTGAATTGCCTTTGTATCTTTCTCTCTTTCCTCTTATATTTCTCTGGAAGGGACTGTGTAGAATTTGGTATTATTTCTTCTTTAAATGCATGGTAGAATTCACTAGTAAAACCATCTGGGCCTTGAGATTTCTATTTCAGAAGGCTTTTAAACCTTTTAAACAAGAATTCCTTAGTCATTATAGGACAATTTTGGGTATTTAGTTCATCTTGAGTAGGTTTTGGTGGTTTGTGGTATTGGAAGAGGTAATCCATCATGAACCCTATGAATCCCTGCATATGCCTTTGCTGGGTATGTCAAGAATGCAAGGCTCCAAACACTCTCTGTCTGGGTCCTTCTCAGGATCGTGTTTGCGGTGAGCAAGATGAGGTAACTTCTCCCTCTCAACACAAAGCCAGTTACAAAAGAGAGAAATTCCCCAAGTTCAGAGTTCCCTGGGGGCTACACAAATCCACTGCATGTGTAACATCCATCTAGTTTTACCAGTATTGCCCCCATGGACTTAGAGGTATGTGTAACCAATGCAAAACAGCCTGAAGCTCATGATGCTTACTGTGTTCTGAGTAATAAAGTCCTTTGTCTCTGACCTAGGAGTCTCATGTGTTCTGCAGCCTCCATGAAGCAGTAACAGGTTAACTAGTTAGGTAGTAAGTAGGGTAAAATCTCAGACCCTTCATAGTTCTTTACATATGGTTTTCAGGAAATGATTATTTAAACTAAATTGTCATAGTAATGTTAGCAGAGGTTTTGGTTTTGGTTTTGGTTTTGTTTTGCAGTATTTCTTTTTTAGTCTGTAAATGTCTGCCGAGTCTGATATCTCCTCTTTTTTTCCTGATAACAGTAATTTGTGTCTCTTCTTATTTTCTTTGTCAATTTTATTAGCAGTTTACCAATTTTACTGATTTTTTTCAAAGAAGCAGTTTTGGTTTTATTTTCTTCATGGTTTTTTGGTGATCAAGTTCATTGATATCTGTTCTTATCATATTATTTCCTTCCTTCTGATAGCTTTGGGGTTATTTTTCACTTCTTTATTTTCTTCAGTTGGAAGCTGAGATTATTAATTTAAGACTTTTCTTCTTTTCTATACAAGCATTATTTTTAAGTTTCCTTTATGTCTTTTCATGCTTGATAGCTCATTTCTTTTTTAAATTTTTATTTAATTTTATTTATTTAGGTTGCGCTGGGTCTTAGTTGTGGGATGTGGGCTCCTTAGTTGTGGCATGTGAACTCTTAGTCGTGGCATGCATGTGGGATCTAGTTCCCTGACCAGGGATTGAACCCACGTCCCCTGGGTTCAATGGAAGGCGGATTTTTAACCACTGCACCACCAGGGAAGTCCCTATATAAGCATTTGGTGCTATAAACTTCCTTCTAAGAAATACTTTTGCTTCCTCCCACAAATTTCCATATGCTGTATTTTCATTTTCTGTCAATTCAAAATATATTTGGTAAGCCATGGTTCATTTAAAAAGTGTTTGGTTTTCAAGTGTTTGTAGATTTCCCAGTTATCTTTCTGCTCCTGATTATGATCAGAGAGCATATTTTGTATAAATTCAATTCTTTTAGATTTATTATGGTTTATGACCCAGGATATAGTCTGTCTTAATGAACGGTCCATGTGCACCTGAAAAGAATGTATATTTTTCTGCTGTTGGGTTGAGTGATCTGTAAATATCAACTAGATCTGGTTGATTGGTGGTGGTGTTCAATTCTATATTCTAGCTGATTTTTTACTAGTTCTGTTGATCACTAAGAGAAGAGTACTCAGGTCTCCAACTATAATTATGAGTTTGTCTATTTCTTCTTTCAGTTCTGTCAGTTTTTGATGTATGTATTTTGAAGATCTATTGTTTGATGTATACATTTAGGATTGCAATGTTGTCTTAGTGAATTGTTCCTTTTATCTTTTAATCCTTTCTTTATCCATGGTAATTTTCATTACTCTGAAGTCTACTTTGATCTTAATATAGTCATTCCAGCTTTTAGTTGATTATTGTCTGCATGTGTATATCTTTCCCATTATTTTATTTCAACTTACTTATATCATTATATTTGAAGTGAGCTTCTTACAGATAGCATATAGTTGGGACATTCAAAAAAAATCTATTCTGACAATCTCTGTCTTTTAACTGGTGATTTAAAACACACAGTTAACGTAATTATTGATGTGTTTGGATATAGGTCTATCATTTTGTTGTTTTCTGCTTTTCTATTTTTCTGTTTTTAATTCCTTCATTTCCCCTTTCCTCTTTTTCTTTTCTTTTTTGAACATTTTTTATTATTCCATTTTAATTTTCCTGTTGCATTTTCCAAAAAAAATGTATAGTTTGTTTTTTTCTTAGTTCTTATTCTAAGGATTACAGTATAAATATTTAACTTTTCAAAGTCTACTTGGAACCACTTCATGTGGAATGTAGAACTCTTACCATCATGTTACCAAAACTAATTAACCTTGTTCTGGAGATACTAGCAATAAGGAGTAAAAATGAGAGGTATAAAAGGGAAGAAGAGAAGTTAAATGATCGTTATTTGCAGATGACATGATTGTTTATCTAGAAAGTACAAAAGAACCAACTAGAAAGTTATTACAACTGTTAGGAGATTTCAGTTGGGTGACTGAAAGCAAAATTAAAATACAGAAACCAACAGTCTTCACATGTAAAACAATAGGCATATACAACATATAATGAAAGAAAACATTAAAATATCTAGGCATTATCAAGAAATGTATAAGTTCTATATAAAGAAGTCTTTAAAAAGTGATTGACAAACACACACTCATATTTAAAAAATAGAAAGGTATTTCATACCAGTTTCATGAATCACTATGGAAGCAACCACAGTTCAGACAGTTGATGACATGCTTGGCTAAGGAGCCAAAAGGACAAGCTACCATCTGTGAAATTAACATCCAACATGTTAAGGAAGTCAAACCCCTAAGTTGATATGGAAATTTAATACATCCCACTAAAAACAGTAAACAGGATTTGTTTTTTCTTTTGAAAAAAATCAGAAAAAAAAAGGATTCTAAAGCTCATATGAAAAAATTGGCAAGAATAATAAAAAAATATGAAAAAGTAGAGTATTAACAGGAAATTATCCCTATCAGACAGTAAGGCATATTTTTTTTTTTTTTTTTTTTTTTTTTTGCGGTATGCGGGCCTCTCACTGTTGTGGCCTCCCCCGTTGCGGAGCACAGGCTCCGGACGCGCAGGCTCCGGACGCGCAGGCTCAGCGGCCATGGCTCACGGGCCCAGCCGCTCCGCGGCATATGGGATCCTCCCAGACCGGGGCACGAACCCGTATCCCCTGCATCGGCAGGCGGACTCTCAACCACTTGCGCCACCAGGGAGGCCCAGTAAGGCATATTTTAAAGCTACAATAATTAAAAGTGTGGTATTAGACCATGAACCAACAGTTTACTGAAAAAGCTTAAAAGTCCCCAAATAGATTAGCTACAAATCAATAAATAAAAGGTGGATTATACAATATATGATGTTGCAATAAGGGGGCAACCATCTCAAAAAAATTAAGTTGTATCCCTAGTTCACATTTTACAGCAAAGTTAATTCCAGGTGGATCAAAACTTTAAACATATTTAAAAAAAAAAGACTGTTAGAAGAAAATATGAGGGGTTTAAACATAATCTCCAAGAGGTAAGGCTTTTCTACCTATGACACAGGTAAAACGCAGTGGTCATTAAAAAAAAAAAACTTTTAATTCTACCTGTATTTTAAAAATCTATAAGCTCAACTGAGCTTCAGTGTGCAGAGTCTTTGTTGGGGTTTCACTACATGGGCGTGATAGAGTCTCTCACTGACCACAGGGTTGAACTTAATCCCCATCCCCTTTTCCCTCCCCAGAGGTCAGGCTGATATCACTGTGATTCAAAGCCCCAACCCTCTAATCATACGTTTGGTCTTTCTGGTGTGGTCAGCTTTCATACTGAGTCATCTCATTAGCATAAACTATCAGTTTTGACCATGAATAACAAAGACACTTCTAGCACTCTGGAAATTCCAATGATTTAGATCTTAGAAAGTGGGATGGGGTGGGGAGCAGGACAGTCTGGGAGTAGGGGAAGTAGGCCAGGCAAATTTTTTATTCCAAGAGTTAAGAGGCTACCTGTAATAGCAAAAGGCTGGAAACCAAGTCTAGTAACAGAGGACTGATTTAAAAAATTAAGGTTCATACATATAATGGAATTCTAAGCAATTGATGAAAAGATGGGGCAACTCAGTAGGCAGGGATACAAAATAAACTGCTGAATGTGCAAAACAACCTGTATGGGATGCTCCAATCTGTATTTCACATATGTTTATATATACATGGGGCCATCTCTAGAAAAATATACAAGAAACTGGTAACAGAGGTTGAATTCAGGGGAGGGAAATAAGTGGCTGCAAGGACTTACTTTTTTACCCTTTTCAACCTTCTAATTTTTGTACAATCAATGTACATATATTACCTATTTAACAAGAATAAAACATTAACAATGTATTTGAACATTTCTATGAGGGTACTGAACATAATTTATAATTTAGTCTTTGAATACTAAGGGCTATTGTCATGAGCTATATTGAACAATAAAGCTCTAAGTGTCTATCAAGGCACACAGGGCTGTTTTCACCCATGCCAAGTGACCCTAGGCTGCTGTGATTTGAGTGTTAGGGTCATTTTTAGTTTTTCTTTCCCCCAGCTGCTTCTGACTACTGTCAACATTCCTTCCTCTAGCTAACTTATACGTCTTTTAAATTGGTGCTTTTAGTGTGGTAGGCTAAAATGCCAGTCACATGGTCCCAATACAGTCTATTTAAAACAAAGGGAAACTGGCTCTTTGATAACTTGAGGAATCCTCTTAAAATTGATGAGTTTTAGAGGTTAGACTTTATTTAACAACTACTTGACCACTCAAGATTTTTACACATTCTCAGTTCCATATAACTTAATAAAGAACAGCAAGGCATTATTGAAGTCACTATATAGGAGGTATTGCTAAATACATGTCTGAAACTTTTTCAGAATTGCTTTTATCCATTCATCCAAACATCTCCTTGACCCACTCTACTCTGGAATTATGCAGAGGTAATTCTGAGAAACATATCTCCAGCTTAGCTACATTGGCCTCATATAAATCCACCACCGGGGCCTCCCTGGTGGCGCAGTGGTTAAGAGTCCGCCTGCCGATGCAGGGGATACGGGTCCGTGCCCCGGTCTGGGAGGATCCCATATGCCGTGGAGCGGCTGGGCCCGTGAGCCATGGCCGCTGGGCCTGCGCATCCGGAGCCTGTGCTCCGCAACGGGAGAGGCCACAACAGTGCGAGGCCCGCATACCGCAAAAAGAAAAAAAAAAAAAATCCACCACCGATGGTCAGAGGTCTCTGAAAGATATCTGAGCTGACAACTTGAAGGATGAGGATTCAACCATACAACCACATCAAGATTTGGAAGAGAATATTCCAGGCAGAAGAAATAGCTAGTGCAAAGGCTCTGAGACAGTGATATAAATGAGGTATTTTTGGATGAGACTGGGGCATAGTGAGAGGGACAGTGGTATGAAATGAGATCAGAGATAGAGGGAGGGACCAGATCATGTGGGGCCTTGTAGAACATGTTAATGAGGATGAGTCACTTTTTTCTAAGTGCAACGAGAAGCAAATGGAGAGTTTTTAATAAGACAGCAGTAGTTTGATCTGATTTATATTTCTAAACTATTTTAAAATAATTTCAAATATAAAAGGCATCAGGTTAGCACAAAGAACTCCATCATCCGGGTGATTTCCCTTTGCTTTGTGGAGACTGGGCTGTAGTGGGCAGGACCACCCCTTCCACAACTCCAAGCTTCTTGCTCTTCTATGTAACTGTCACTCCTAGAGCACAATGTGCATGATGCCCTTGGAGTTGTGCAGAGAAGGCACCCAAGTGTGGAAGCGGCAATATTACAGAACTACTGCACAAGTTCAGTTTTCAGATCTCATTGGAAAACCAATCTCATTATTTTAGTCTCAATTCATAAATACATGTTGGAACAAAAATTGGTATTACCTCTTCAGATCTAGTCTCAAATTTATTGGCTATATCAAATCACTTCTCACAAACAAAGAACCTTAAAGATTTGACACCACTGAAGCTATTTAAAGTGAACGTGTCACAAATAATTCCAGATTTCCAAAGAATTTCCAGAGAATATGCATAGCTGCCTAAAGGAAACGTGGTGAAGGGGCCAATGTTTATGCTGATGTATAGATTCTAGCCTCCTTGTGTTAGAATTGGTCTTAGACTTGTATATCTCCCATTTTCATCAGACATGGCTTATTTTACTTGAGATCATGAAAACTTTTCCTAAAGCAAGCTCTTCTGCCTGGATTATCTCTCACTGCTAGCAATACTGTCTGGCTGAAAGCCAAGTGTTCAAATATCGAGGGTACAGATATTCAAGCTCATTTCTGATTTTCAGCACAATTCCAGGTTTAATGTTAAAAATCAACAGCTAAAATTAACTATGGATAGCCATTCATTCTCACTAAAATTTAACACAACATCTAATAGGTGCTAGTTAAATCATGAAGGTAAAATAGAAAAGTGAAGGAAAGTCAGGTGATTATGGGGAATCATTTATCCTCTCTCTTATACTCAGTTAAAGGGGAGTGTGGTAACAGCACTAGAGCTTAGGGATGAGCATAAAAGGCCTGATGCACAGTAAGCACTCAATTAAATAGGGGCTAATATTATTATACATGTCAATAAAAATAAACACCACTATACATATACCTTCCTAAAAGAAGCAACAAGATGCTTCTGGAAAAAAAAAAAAAAGCTCTCGAGAGACCACTCACCTTCTTTAAGAAAAAATGTAAAAATATCAATAGATTTTTAAAAAACGCATTATCTGACAGAGAAAGAAAAGTAGAAAACTTTTGATCTCTAATTAGCACTTGCAGTATACACTTATCTTTCCGTAATCTGTGGTGACAAATCTCCATGTAAACATTCAGAAAGAGAAAAAGAGGGGACACTGTGTCATGACTTATGATCTATGAATTTTGAGCTCGGATTACTAACCTTTATTCACAACTGCCTTATACATTTATTAACTGTTTTTCTTCATTTAACAGTGGCTCTTAAATAACAAAATAAATTATCAACAAGTTTAACCCTAACTTAAAAAATAGAGTAAAAAAAAAACCTGTTCAAGCCTCATAAATGCAAGCACAGCAATATATTTCATATATGTTGATTACAGTTTCCATGTTCTTTGTGTAAATAACACAAAGATTATTCTCTTCCCACTGTTGCAAGTTCACAAAATTTATGAAAAGGCTTCACTCTTTGTTTCCAGCTCAGTTAACTGTACTTCAGTTGAACACAACAGACAATAACTGGGGTTATTAGTGAGGTGTGGTAAAAGAAAAGGTCACGACCACTCAGAAGAACACGTAAACCTAAGATATACCTCAGATTTTCTAGCCTCAACCTGTAGCTCTCATTTATTAAATAATTTACAAAGAACTGTTGAGGATTTAATGAGCAGGCTGAATTCTGTCATTCTGCCATTTTACTAGTCATGAACACACGTATTTTCCCTTTAAAATGAAGCAGAATACTATTCATTTCCAATGAGACTAGATGTAAGGGAAAAACAAAGACAAAATCATAGAGATTTTTAAGTTGTGCTATGTTGCTTTAACTGTTTAATTTTAAAAAGGTTAATTACCAGATCATGCACCATCTCTTGCTTAAAAACATAATACCTTTGCAAGTAGATTAAAAAATCTTTAAAATAAGTCAGAAGTAAAAATGTAAAGGCCTGAATGACTTGAAAAACAGAAACAGAATAATTTCTGATTAGTGACTATTAATGGGCATAGTCATTTTTTACAGCAAGTAACAACAATAACTTAGCAATTTTTTAAACAGGCACTTGATAGAGTGTATACTCAATACTGGGGCATCATATGCAAAGATATGGCTTTATTACAAAGGATTCAAGATGGCAACTACTTAGAATCCAGTGCCAACATGGATTATAACAAATCCAGTGAGTATTTTGTTTTTCAATTATTCATAGAAAATTTAATCCTGATTAAGTATCCTTGGGCAGGAATTCATGGGTAGTTGATGACTGAAACCAGCATTTATGTGAAATGCTTCTGTTAATTTAATCTGTGTATACAGCTTAATTATGATTGGGGATTCAGTGTAAGAGAAATGAATTATATCAGGATTAAAACTTTAGTACCATATCACAGAGTACTTTCTCCTTCTTTCTTTTTCAACATGTAAACCAGCTTGTTCCTTCACCTAAGTGCTCAGATTTAAAAACCCTTTGTAAAACCAATGCAATGTATCTTAAGTTTTTCATAAACTATCTGTCAAAAACGCTTTGCTAATCAAGCTAAAACCTAACTAGAGCTAAAAGTAATAGAAGAAAATGGAGAATAACCCCACCCACAAATAAACAAAAGCTTATTCACTTAACTATGAATATATTTTGTATCGATTTTCTGAAGTAACTTCATTTTCAATTTCTTTACACTCCAATACAAAATGCATTTTCCTTAAAGCATAAAAAGAAGTTTTTAACCAGTGTATTACACTGATTTCATAACTGGACTTGGTTTAGACATGTATAAGCAAGTAATCATTTAACTGATTACTTTTTATTAGACTATCAAACCTGAGTTAATTATTGATATAAGACGAGGCATTATAAGTGGTGAATCTCTTACCAAAATATCATGTAATTCTTTTCATCTTTATTTCCATATGGAAATTGCATAAATGACCTTATAACAACACTCTTTCTTGAAAGTTTATTAAGTATATTTCAAAACATTTATTACCTTTTTTTCAGTTTGGTACTGCTTAAATGCAGTTGTATAAATAACATGCTCTGCTTTCTCTGTTCAATTTTTCATACCAAAAGTATGAAAAAAAGTCACTGTATTTGGATCCTTATTGCACTCTGGTAAATAAATTTACTTTTCCTCTAAAGAAAATCAAGTATCAGAAGTGAGGCCGACTTTTGTGTCCAGATGATATGGTCAGTGGCAGTGTTACTGAGGAAAGTGAAGAAACTTCCCAGTATAGACTGTGGGATAGAAAGAGTCTGTAGAGAATCACCATGGAAACAGACTGGCAAAGGATAACGCCTACTGTAATGACCTGAAAAGAAAAGAAAGAGAATGCTTTACTGCATGCAAAAACAGAAATTATATTAATTTATCATGGACCTATAAATATTTTATACATATATAAACATATATACATTATATAAATATATATAAATTAAAAACTGTATCCATCCCATCTTTACTGGGGGTACATTTTGTAAAAGAAATTTTCCATAGGAAAATGAGACTAATGTTCAACTATAATTGTTCAAAAGTAAAATTCCTTTAACAGTTAGTTTATAGATGTCAAAATAAGACACAAAAGAATAATTTGCTAAACCATCTTCTCAGGGTGCATGCACTAAAGAAAGTAATAGGAAAAATCAGACTCCTGGCTAATCTAGTAATAGGAATAAAGCATGCCCCTACCTGAATCCTGAAGAGTGCTCTAAAAGCCCTTTCCGAAATTCTCAAGTCACTTCTCTATTTTTGCAGACTACCTTCCTATCTATTTACCCTTTGTAAATACATCAGGTTCAAGAAACATTTGTGTGTTCAATCGCACACTGCATTGCTTGTAAAGGGCTCCTGGCAGAACTCCACTTCGAAATGATGGAGTAATTCACCTAAGAAGGTAGGTATCAATACAACCAAAATGTGGCATACTTGAGCACGGTATTCCAGTCTGCAGGCTGTTAAAGCAACTAGACTGACTTTTAGAAAGCTGTCTTGATTTTTAACATTATGTAGCAAAAAATTTTAATCATTTTTTCTTAACTACAAAGATGTGTTATAAATTTTATAATTTAATTTATAAAACAGTATTATGAAATAGGCTAAAATAAGAATAACAAAAGCTATTTTCCATCATTTTGCTTATAAACTAAATTTAAATACTCACTGGTTCAATATTTTGTTTCAAAGTTTTATTTTAAAGAATCCAAGAAACCACTGAATGGATAAACAGGCCTTTCTTACTTTAATAATTTCCCAATAAAGACTACAAAAAACTATTTTGATCATGTATACTATTTACCTTATCTCTTTGGTAGTCATTAAAAATGATAGAAATGCACGCAAGACCTGGATGGCACAAAAACCACAAGATACAGCCCTGAAACAAATGAAAAATAAGTCAAATAAGCTCAGCTAAGTCTTTGTTTTCAGAATGTACCAGATAAATAACATTACTAGCATATTTAGGAGGTCTTGATTGATCTCAGTTGGCCTGTACAGTAGAACTTGCAATAAAATGTAGAAATATATTTTCTATTGTTGTGACAATGATATTCTGTTTCTAATCAAATGGGTGTTTTTGGAGTATTTAAAATCTTACATCTTCCTCATACATATATTTTGAGGTTTTGATATATAAGTAACAAATCAATAATTGAGAAAAACAAGGTACAAATGTGTAATATTTCTATAAAAAACAAATAAGAATATACATTCATATTTGCATATAGATACACAAAGAAATTCTGTAAGAATACACAAAAAACTGATTAGCAGCAGTTACCTGTTTGAGATTTAGTACAAAAGACACAGAATTAGGCGAGTAGGAATGGGAAACTTTTTAACACTATACTTTTCAAATATATATGTTCTATTTTTCCTAGAACATGGCAACATATCCTTTTCCAAAATTAAGTTTAAAATAAAATAATAAGTTAATACTAGTAGCTGTTGAAATGCTTGGTATATTGAGGTTATAAGAAAAAAACCAAGATATAGAAAAATGTGTTCAATATGCTACTATTTGGATAAAAGTAAAGGGAAATATAAAGTAATATATATATATATATTTTGAATTTTTGAATTTTATTTTTTTATACAGCAGGTTCTTATTAGTTATCCATTTTATACATATTAGTGTATATAGTAATATATATTTGAAATTCTCTAAAAAATAAATTAGGAATTAATAGCAGTGATTATATGAGGAGGTGATAACTGCATAGATGGGAGAGAAGTAAGAAACACGTTTGCTGCTTTTTAAATTCTTTTATTAGATGTTTGAACCTATTCAAATAGTTATATTAAAACATATAAAAATTAAAGTTTAAGAAAAATTTTTTGTACTGTTTTAAACATAGAAGAAAAGATTTAGTTTTTAAATACCTGAAGTATATACTAACTTTTGAAACAATAAGCACTACTGTCTCTGGGAAGAATTCCAAAGTGAAGTGGCATATCCTTGTCTGTTTGGTACTCAGAGGCCTGACATAGGTTCCCAGGGCTGCAGCAGCAGCTTTAAAATGCTCCACATCTGGAATAAAGAAGGAATTTGGCCCTCCGTCTGGAATAAAGAAGGAATTTGGCCCTTCTCCGTCTCAACCTCGTTCTGCTGAGACCGTCAACTAGGGTGGGCTGACCAAACAGCGTATCAGAATGCTGCTTTGAGTTGCCAAGATGATGGGTTACGGATTCTCTCAATCTGACCAAAAAAATATAACTTTCTAGGGAGGCTTCTGTAATGTTACTGACTCAACCTGTCTCCTGATCTTTTCCTTTATTAAACGGGTACAGAAAAAAAATCCATTTGCCTTTAGATCTCACTAGCATAAGAAGGACACAGCAAGGGGGAATGAAGTAAACATGATCTCATATGGATGCCATGAAATGGCTGGAACATAGTATGTACTCAGCCTCCTGGATGCCTCTGCTTATGCTGAAGGATGGCTCTTCATAGTTTGTTATAAAACATTGCATAATTCTGGGAGTAACAGTTCATAGTCCATTAATGACTGTTTTTTGAGACATGCAAACTGTATCCTAATTTTTTTATTAAAAAAATTCTGATACTACAGAAAAAATGTAAAATCCCTATTGATAAAGAAATTATAATACAGGCAAAACTGACCTGCCAAAGATTACAGGGAAACTACTGTTTCATGAGTTCTGCAAAATGGGGATAATATCATCTATATCCCGTAAGTTGTGACGATTAAATGATTTGAAGCACATAAAGTACCTGGCACGTAATAAAAGCTTACTATTAAATATTAGCATATGGTTGCTCCTTAACTTCCCAAGTAAAGCAAAATGAAGTTAAAATAATAACTTATGTATAATAATAATGTGAAGAAGTCATTTTCTAAACAAACCCATACTTTGGCAAAAGTGATATAGAACTCCCTTTTGAGTGTGCTTCTTTCCACTGTGATGATCTGGTAGAGTCCACAGCCTAATGACAATGCTAGGCAAATTCTTAAAACAATTAGAAGGATCCCTGCTAAGTTGTGGTGTGAATGGTGGCTGTGAGGACTGGTATCTTCAAACTGTTCCCAAAGTAGCAAAATACTCTGTAAAAAAACGATATTATATTTAGAGAAAAAAGTCATGTCTACTTACAATAAAGTACTTTTTTCAACTCTTTTCTATATCCCCTTAACCAGTATATAAACATTCCAAAGAGGCTCTAAGATTTATCAGACTATATAAGGTGTTGATTAATAAAGCACAGGCAGTTTTTCCTTCACTGATACCCTCAGCTGGAGAAGAGGGATTGTAATCAAATGAGACCACATACAAGAGATAAAAAATGCTACTGTTACCATGATTCAAGTAAGACATCTCTAATGATGAAAATAAGTCAAAAAGATGAAGAGAATAAACATAAAACTTTCTACTAAACCTATCTCTTTCTTACTTCAACACCTTATTAGGAATCAAACCGTTCTGCATTCAAGCCCATTATCTCAGGATCAACTTTCAAATATCTCAGTATCTTTTGTAATCCAGAAATTAACAAGTCAGAATTGTTGATTTCATACTTCATTCTTTTCCCACGGTAACCTCCCTGGGTAAAGGAGAGTAGATTTTCAATATCCACCATAGCATCCAGGGCACAGTTACTTATCCTTAGTTGTCTGTTCACCTTTTTTACCATATTGTTACTATCCCAGTGTAAAGCTCGCAAGTTCCTCATTAAGCTGTTCTGTTTACTGCTATTCAGTAGAAATCAGTGCCCACATTCCCTCCACCTTTACCAAACAACAATCACTTAAATTACGATAATTTTCACCATCACACATGTCAGTAGCCCTCTGTGCTCCCTTCATTGGCCAACCCAGCCTTCAGAATCGGGTCTTCAGTGGCTTCCAAAGAATTTAGGTCAAAACTCCATTATTAAATCCAATTTTAGGCTTTATGGGGTTTACCAGCAACCACTTCCTTCCCTCATTCTCAAATCTTCCACCCTAATTTTACTCCAGCTACCATTCTTGCTAGGTGAACTCTTTTCTCATCTTGCACACATAAATTTCCTTCTTGAAACAAAAATTTGATCTTTATTACAGAAATTCATTCCTCTATGCCAAATTATACCCGTCTGACTCCTTAACTTGCATTTCTAAACTTAACTCTTTACAACAAAGAAGTGCTATTATAGAACTATCATTTCCTGCTATGTGAGGTAATAGATATGTTAACTGGCTTGATTGTGGTGATCATTTCCTAATGTAAAAATATATCAAAACATCAAGTTGTATACCTTAAATCTATACAATTTCTATTTTTCAATTATAACCCAATAAAGCAAAAAAAACAAACTACTATTTCCCATGATTCACATTTTTACATATTCATACTCCCATATTTTCACATACGTATGCTAATGCATGACCTGTGGAATACACTGTACACATTTACGTGATCTCTTGTTGCCTGTCTCGTCCACCTAGTCTGGCTGCTGTTGAGAGTCAGGGCCGTGTCTAATACATTCTTCACAAATGCTCACATAAACTCTAGGGTAGTGTTATAATCTCATTTTGTATTTGTTGATGATAATGAATTTAAATTGCAATGAAATAATGAAAAAACAATTTTTCAATTTTTAGAACAGTTATTGAAAAATGAGAATTTAACTTGATATTAACACTACTCTCCATAAATCCTGGATCAAAAACATTAAGTTGGTAGAACTTACCCTTATTTTAATCACCTCTAATTCAGTTCTTTCTCACTAGCCCTCCCTTCCTGGCATTATCTCCTTTTAAAATATCAATATCTGTGATATGGTCTCTTTCTAAATCAATCATGTAAATTCAATAAACCTTCACTCAGCACCTAAGGTACTAAAATAAGTACTGGAGGTAGATGAGCACAGGCCTTACCCTTCACTAGTGAGTTTTTCAATTTATTTAATGCATTAAAACTTAGATTATGATGTCCTTTACAGAGTCCAGATGTATATTTCATTTTCATCTACAGCTAACTATGGTCACAAACTCAATACAAATTTTTATGTTTATGTCTTTCTTCTTAAGTTTAATAAATCCATTGTACATAGGCATATGGAGATCCTAGAATAATGTCTATAGGTCACCACAGAGAAAAACAAAAAAAAGGCATAGAGGACTCTTCTAAAAGACCAAGTTTGTTTTTGCATTTGTTTTCAAAAACAAGATCCTATTCTTTTTTATTCTACATTTTGTTTTTTCTTTAATCTGATATTCATTTGAATTCTTTCATGTATAAAGTAGCTTCTGGCCAATGAATGAATCTCAAATTCATTAACCGACTCATTTAATATTGAGGACTTACTAAGTGTTAGAAAATATGAAAGAAAGCTCTTAATTAGGAAATGAGAATCTAACTGAATACTAAATATACTGCACTGAACTAATCTGATAGGAAGCTCAGATTCAGGTAAATTACAATGAAATTCTACAATATACATATACCAGCACTCAGAAAATTAACAGGTTATTTATCTATCACTCTTTTTTTCCCCATTTTAAAAAAATTGCAGTATAGGTGATTTACAATGTTGTGTTAGTTTCTGATGTACAATAAAGTAATTCAGTTACACATATATATATTCTTTTTCAGATTCATTTCCATTATGGTTTATTACAGGATATTGAATATAGTTCCCAGTGCTATACCGTAGGACCCTGTTTATCTATTTTGTATATAGTAGTGTGCATCTGCTAATCCCAAACTCCTAATTTATCCCTCCCTCTCCCTCTTTCCCCTTTGGTAACCATAAATTTGTTTTCTATGTCTGAGAGTGTGTTTCTGTTTTGTAGATAAATTCATTTGTGTCATATTTTAGATTCTACATATAACTGATATCATATGGTATTTGCCTTTCTCTTTCTCACTTACTTCATATATGATCTATCACTCTTTAAATTCATACTTTAAAATGACACAAATTCCTCATGGGTCCTAGGTTTCTTGACATGAGGTATGTTCAAATTTGCATTTCTCAATATTGCAAAGCAGAAACATTTAGTATCACTACTAACCTGTGTTATGACAATGAATACAGCAATGCCAGTGGATGCAGGAGTAGAATCCCACTGGAGAGGTCTGCTCTGAGACTTCTTCATTCTGACTATTGTCCAACCCATGCATAGACTCAGAAGTAAGTATAACATTTGAATTTGGGAAGCGATGTCAAAAACTAATGGGAAATGAAAGCCAAAGTCAACT
The DNA here is from genome assembly GCF_025265405.1 of Mesoplodon densirostris. NCBI lineage: Eukaryota > Metazoa > Chordata > Mammalia > Artiodactyla > Ziphiidae > Mesoplodon > Mesoplodon densirostris. The sequence goes on along the minus strand of NC_082677.1, from coordinate 62,927,582 downwards.
GAGTTTTCACAATACAAAGAATTTTATCTTTTTTTTTTTTTTTTGGTCACATTGCGCAGCTTGCGGGAACTTAGTTCCCCGACCAGGGATTGAACCTGTGTCCTCAGCAGTAAAAGCATGGAGTCCTAACCACTGAACCACCATGGAATTCCCAAATTTTATCCTTTTTGCATTGAGAATATAATTATTTTATTAACCACAAAAGACAGGCATTTTAAAAAAGAAACTGATGAAATTCAATGAGATATTCATGTATAATAATTCTAAAGAATTAAAATTTTGCCATTAAATTTGTAAACATTTCTGAAAATAGTTAAAACAATGGCAATACTCCTATTTTTAAAAATATATGTGTCCATATCATATCTTTATTAAGGCCAACTTTAAATCTCTTTGTGTTTCTTATTCTTCTTAGTTTTTCTAATTACAATCGATAACTCACTGCTTATGAAAAGAAATTTTAAATATAACTTCTGCAATGTGGAGAATACTTCTGGGTTGTTAATTTTTTTTGGTGGCTGACCTATAATATGAAGAGTATTTTCTAAACCTATTAATAAGAAATAGCATGACAATAAAACGCAGAGCTGCTGTAACATCCAATTATGTTGGCCCTAGTGTCAGAGTCCTGAAGGCGAATGAAGCGCTCCATGCATTAGTGTGATGTGCCACCCAGTGGCCATCACTTACACTGCAGGGGAAGCTGGCTGCGGTAGAAAAGACGCAACGAAACCGCCTGCACCCAGTTCAGTGATACAAGAAAATAACAAGCAATAATACTTCAAATGCCATGTGTATTCACTTTAGAAGTTCTATTTATTGATTTTTTAAAAAATTATTACTTTTTCATCAGAGTGTATTTTGATGTGGATTTTGGAATAAATGTGTGATCACAATTCAACAAAATAAAACTTTCTTCAAATTGCCATTTATAACTTTGATGTCTACAACTTTTATTTCTTTTATATAAAGATATTTAGAGAAACAGATAAAACTAGCTGTAGTATCAAACTTATATTAAAAGTTACAAGCCAAAAACCTATTAATAATAGACCTTTTCAGCTTTATTTTGTCATATTTTTCTCCAGCTTTGCCACCCAAATTAAAACCGGATACTTTACATTTATGCTTATATACTTGTAATAGCGAATTCTAATACTGAACTGTCACTACACTTTAATGATATAAAGTGTCATGGCCTTTCAGAACAAGCACAATTTTCTTACACCATAGATTTTAAATGATTGTGATGCTAATTATGTTTATTAAACATTTCACAAATACATATTCAGTTACTTAAAGAAGTTAGCCAAAGGAATATCCCTACATAAGTTGCTAATTAGCAAAAACAAATACTGGGGAGGAGGGAAGGTTGATTTTCTGGCTCATTTCTTTACATACTAAGTAATGCACATATTGATATAATACCATAACTGTGAGGGTAGGTAGACACTGCTTATCTGTTCTTGAAAAATAACTAATGTAGATAAAATACACAGATGACACAAAAACCCCATTCTGTGGAATTTGATTAAAAATCTTCATTAACCAAACCTGTTGTCAGAACTACCAAAAATGATCAACATTGATTTATTGCAGTTTTTTAAAAAAGACTTTTGCTTTTAACTTACCATGAAGATGCCAGACAGCCTAAAACACTGTTTTGTATACAGTAGACACTCACAAAACTTCAAAAGTCCTTGATTTTAGTAACAGCTTTGTTACTGACGGGTCTCTGTGTGCTTTGCCTCTTTGGACCACAATTTCTTCATCTAAAATGCATAAGCTAAATTATTTCTATGCTCTGTCCAGCTTTAAAACTCTAGGATTCTCTTAAACATCCTGAGTCATCTAAGAGAAAACAGGGGTTGAAACCAGGGTTCCAGTAATGTCAAAAAAGGAGAAGCAACTCTTGTTCATGCCCAAGAGGTAAACAGTATCCATCCTCTTCACAAGGAAAAGGAAAGGTTCTAGAAGTTTTAGAATCTTAAAATAGGCAGCAAGATCAGGATAAGTGGGTCCTGAGATGATTATAGAGATTACCATAAGATACCCTATTAAAGAGTGAGGAGACTAGAAGAGAAATATGGAAATATAAGGAAAGTAAATCCTAGAACGTCTTCGTATTCAGAATCTGCTTTTTTAGAGCAAATCTTAACTTGTTTTTCAGGCTTGAGAATGGCATATGACCTGATGTCCCTCTCTAAAGTTCCCTTTAAAAAGTCATGATTATAGGAACTTTTAGTTTTTCACCATCATATTTAATTGAAAAACTACTTCACAAAAGTTCCTCTTATAAATTAAAGAACAAAGCTGAGAGGTCAGCTCAATTATAGGTATACTCTATGGCTCTGGGTTAGAAATAGAGACAAAAGAGTCACAAAACGGACGAAAAAGGGAAAAAAAAACCTTTAGCTTTGTGGTCAGAAAATTTGGGTCTAAATCTTGGCTCTACCATTCACTAGCTGACTGACATTTGGGAATGTACTTCCTGTCACTGAGCCCAGATTCTTTATCTGCAAAATAGGGATAAGCATATCTACTTCACTGAGTTTTTATTGAGGATAAAAATGAGAGAATGTGGGAATCTCCTGGTGGTCCAGTGATTAAGACTTGGCCTTCCAATGCAGGGGGTGCGGGTTTGATCCCTGGTCGGGGAGCTAGGATCCCGCATGCTTTGCAGCCAAAAAACCAAAACGTAAAACAGAAGCAATATCGTGACAAATTCAATAAAGACTTTAAACGTGGTCCACATGAAAAAAAAAAAAAAGAGAGAATGCATATAAATATGCTCTAAAGACAATGAGGAGCTATACCCATTACCTATTACTAAGAAGAAACTAAACAGGATATGTGGAAACTAAATGTATAATCTTGTTTCCAGTTGAGCTGAATCTAACCAACCTTGGATTAAAAAAACTGTATTATGACAAAAAATAATTGACAAAAAAGGAAAACATACAAGAAGCAGATAGCAAGTTTATGTTTAAAAAAATGCTCAGTAAGATACTCACATTCTGCCAAACTTCCCATGAAAGGTACCCCTATTCCATCTTTGGAGTAACTGAAGAATTGAAGAGGAGAATATTAGCATCAATTACAAATGTGAAAAAAATCATTCATAATCAAAGCAAGCCTAATTTTGGTGGACTGATTAGGATTAATTAGACGTAATGATGAACACAGTTTTAATGGTTTTGAGTTACCTGGAGAAATGAATGTAATTAGCGAAAGCTGAACCAGCTTGTAACAGCAAGGCAGTTGTCAGAACCTTTAAAACCACGTGCATGGGTCCTCCTTTCTTAATAGCCTGCCACAATGATTGCGCATAGATGCAAGCAATCACAAAGTACACTAGGACTAGGAGGAAAAAGAACTCATGTAACCCTGTGAAGAGAAGAAAGGAACAAGTCAGTTATAGTGTTGGGTTGCTTTCAAACCTTCCCATCAGTATATTTCCAGAACTTGTTTTTTAACTGAAGTCACAGCATTTACTTTTGTAAGAGAAAAAAAAAGAAGACTGTTGAAACAAATAATTTTCTACTTTAGGGTACAGTCTTAACTATAAGAACGCAGATTAAACTGAAGTCAATCTATAAGAAATCATATTGGTCAGGGAATAAGCCCAAAGACTAACCACAAGATCATAGTTTTGGTCGAAACAGTAAATTAAAACAATGATTTCAGCATTCAGTTAGATATGCTTTTTTACCCCCCAAAGTGGATTTCTTTTACAAGACATTTAAAAATAGATTTAGTCAGTCAATAAGAGTTTTATATACCCTGACAATGATTCTCAAAGTGTGAGCCCTGTGCCAGCAGCACCATCAGTAGGGAAGTAGTTAGAAAGGCAGACTCTTGGGACTCAACCCTTATCTACTGAATCAGAGATTCTGGGAGTGGGACCCAGAATTCTGGTTTTAATAAGTCCTTCAGTGATTCTGCTACAGCTAAAGCCTAAGAACCGAGCTCTGGAATGTATCATAACCTTAAATTCCCATTTGGACAAAGCGTCAAAATACCTGTCACGACCAGGCCTCCTTCTGAAGTAAATGGCATTCAGCTCTGTCAAAGAGGAAAACCTATGGAGACCATGGGACTCCACTCCACAGGTGACTGAAACTAAAACACCTGACCAAGTGGCTACCAATCCAAACACTAGTCACTGGCCAGCAGCATCACTTGGTTCTCAAAGATACAAAGCCAGTCACGTTCTCTTGGGACATCAAACCACAAAACATAGAAAGGATGAGGCAATAGAAACTGGAGTTGAAAAGAGTTGATGATGGAGCAGGCCAAAGGAGTCAAACCAGGCCATGATGAAATCAAAATTCTGGGCACGCAGAAATTTTGAATGAGCAGAGGAAGCTGGCTGGTAGAGACAAGAACAGAGCATAGGAATGTGCAGGTTTTATATTAAAAATGGTCCCAGTCATTAAGCAGCCTCCAGTGTCTACCAGCAGCTTTTCAGTAGTCTTCACACATCCTCAAGATAAACACCCCTTTTTCTGTGTTACCTGGAATCTTTTGACTGTGTCTTAATTTTTCAGAAATTTCAGAAAATTTTATAACAAACCAGGGGCCAGCTTTGAGTTTAATGGCTTACATTTACTTGGTAACATCTAAACCTAGTCCCTAATACTAGGGCTTTTATATTCTATCTAAATAACACTGGATATCGTGACAGTGGCTATAGCTGTCTCCAATGAATCTGTGGATGAACAGTCTAAACTGTACTCATTTACATTCCAACTGTGACCCCTGAACCTGCTCTGGCTTCCCATGTGGGATAAACTCCAAACAACAGGCAGAGAAGGGAATATTTACATTGTATGGAAAATAATTCTAGAAAAGTAATCCAGAAGATACAAACAGTAGGAAAAATACTCAATAAACAGTTCAATCTCAATCATGTTTTTGGCATTGTTAGGAGAAAAAGAGAGAGAGAGAGAGAGAGAGAGAGAGAGAGAGAGAGAGAAGTATTTCAGCCACTGGGTGTCTCTCTTGCTCTACGTACATAAACGCTGATTGTCCACTTCTCTAGTCTAGGTGAGAAAGTATGTTTAGACTTCAGGATGAGAATATCAAATAACAGAATGGACATATTTTCTTTTAAAATTCCTGATATAGAGACGTATTCTAGCTTTAGAAATAATGGGACAATAAACCTGGGACTGTTATACTAATGGAACTAGGCAGAAAATAAGCTAAACATATTATAACTGTGTCAGTAAAAGTATGCTATCCTGTGTTCTGAATCTGTTTTTACCTTTTCTTCTTAGTATAAAGAATTAAATATGGCATTCTATTTAAAATTTTATTTATTTATAATACTTCACAAAATATTCATTACAAGATAAGGTTTCAGACTCTATTAGGTTAGAAATGCACCATGAAAAGAAAATCCCAGACTATTTATTGAGAACCAGAATAATACAGGAGGAAGGGACTTTTGAAAATAAGACACATGTCACTAGCAAAAAATGTTTTAGGATTATTCAAGATTAAATGTATCTTCCATAAAAAGCTAACACGGTAACCAAAAAATTATTTCATTGAGATAATATATTAAATAACTTGAACTAGGACATTTGTCCTACACTTTGCTCATTGCATTTTGCATAAATTATTCCTACCTTGACCCTGATACTTTAAAGATAAAACTCTGGGTCTGCTCTCAAGTGTTCTTTTAAATAAACCACTTCTAGGAAAAAAGGTCTGTTTTTTTTTTTCTCTTCAATCAACTTTACTTTTGTTCTGCCACCATCCTTCACAGGAAAGTAATCTATGTTCGCCTTGAAATTAAAATCTAATTTTAAAACAGGTGGATACTAGGTATTAAAACTTGCCTATACACAAAAGAAGAAAAACACTCTTAAATGAGCATGCAATAGGTGACAAACACTTATGTTATAAGGGAATGAGTAGATTTTAAGGCAAACTTAACTGGAAGAGGCACTGGCAAAATTCAGTAGGAAGAAAACTTCCAGGACAGCTTTAAAAAAATTCAGCTCCGGCTAAATGATGGGAGATGGGAGAAAAGAGGGTAAGGAAAGGAGAGAGTCAATGGGTCATGGGGCAGCCCCTGGAACACTCTCGCCTACCTGTGATGCTTGCTGTCTCAGAACCCCAATGTCCATCCCACCCTCAAGGGTCTCAAGATAAATCCTGATTAGTCTAAACCAATTAGAGAAATTCCCATCTTCCCCTTTCCCAAAGAGGTAAACCTAACCCTTTACTTCGACATGTTGGTTTACCCTTATCACCTTTCTGATGCCTTCACTTACATTTCTCTTATGATGTTAGACAACAAGGTCATGTGTCGCGTTCTGGCCAATGAAATGAGGTAAGGGAGCTTCTGGGAAAGGTTTCCTTGCTCTTAAAAGAGAGACATGGAACTTTGCCATTGCCTAGATGTACGCCCAGACTGCTACAGTTAACTTTGAATATGAGGGACGTGACAAAGCTGATAGAGGGTAACAGGGTAGGATAATGTTGAATAAACTACCCTGAAGAAGCCTCAGAAATTATTGTTATGTAAGAGAATTAATTTCCTTATTGTCTATACCACTTGCATTAGAGTTTTCTGTTACTTTACGTTACAGAGCCAGAGGTAAGATCCGACCCATTATCTTGCCGGATAACGGAGGAGAAAAGGGAACAAGAGAAAATAATCAACACATCTGGAATCTTCAGAACAGTGAGATGGGAGGTGTGACAGAGCCTGTAATACCATTCCAGTGAAAACCAGTCTACTTTAGACAATAATGCTTTAATTCTCAGGACTCTGAGTACTTCTTCTTTTGGTCTCCACCAATCACAAACACAGTTAACAAGGATTCTGATGTTTTAAGAGGCAGTTTTATTTTATTCTACCTTGAAGCATGATATTCCTATGTAGTAGTTGGTCAAGTAGCATCCAACTTGCCTGAGTCTACATTAGAAAAAAAAACCCCAAAACAAAAAAACCTAAGTCTGTAAAATACAGGACTAACTAAAGTCTCGTAGATATAAAATACATAGTTGGTTTGAAAGGAAACAAACTGTAAGATTTAACCAGAGTAGCATATAATATTAATTGTAGCTTTTTGCACCAGGTTATTCTAATTCAAACCTCTAAGACACATGTTTTAGCAGTCAAGTCTCAGTAAAAAGCATAGCAAATCAATTTTCTCTACTCAGGGCAGAAAATTAGTCAAATGAGGAAAAGTTTCTAAAATGAACTAACTAGGAATTATTCCCTGGAAACAAATTCTATACCTGAGGCTACAGAATAGGAAGAATCCCTCTTAAGGCTCTACGTTGAAACCAACACATTACCAAAACAATGTGGAATATGGACTTTTAGCTAAGTGGTTCTGCACATTAGAATCAACTTCAGAGCTTTGACCAACTACAAATGCCTGGCTTCCACTCCAAAACCAAGTCTATCTCTCATTTTCTGGGGGTGGACATCTGTATTTTTTCCAAAGCTCTCCATATGCATACACAGTGACGGGTTGAGAACCACCGATTTAGACTTCAAGGTAGAATTAATCATATTTTAAGGCATTTAAATAATAAAATGATGTGATCCTTGGAAATTATGCCAGACATCTAGCAATGAATACTTTTGAGTACTTATGGCACTTTTTAATAATCAATCCCTACAGATTAGCCTTACACAGAATCCCATGCTTAATGAAAATCCGTATTATAGTGAAATTTTTTCCCTCATTTAAATACTCTTGGTGACATGACCAAAGTAACTCTCCCCATTCTAGTACAAGGAAGACAGATTTTAGACATACTATAAGTATCAAATCAAAATCAGTCACAGGAGAAGACAGGTCAAAAGGAGTCAGGACTAAGAACTGAGTCAGAATGGTTAGTGGGAACCCTAAAGAAAAAGCTAGCCATAATTCAGGGTGTTGAAAGAAACACTAGAAGATATGGGCAAGCTTCAGGATGAGCAAGGGTAAGGATGACTGACATTCAGTAGTCCAAGCACGACACAGGGCACAAATGTCATTACTTTATGGCCTACGGTCAAAGTTCAGATATCAAACTGGGAATGAGGAAAGAGTCCAGAAATGAGAGCCTAGATAAGGAGGCAAGAAAAAGAATATCAGGATCCAGTGAGTCTCATGGATCCATACAATAAATAAAACAACCTCTGGAGCCTCCACCCTCCTGCCTGAAGGCAGGAGGGGGAAGGGCTACTAGATGGGGACTCCACTAGAGGCTGTAGGGTTTGCATGTACAGTGACTACAGAAGAGCATTACTTCCTGCTGAAGCCTGACCAGTCCTAAAGATAAGTGTCATATGAAATAATGAAGCCTGATAGTTAAAAGAAACCTTAAAAGCAAGTTAATCCAACCACCCATCCAATGCTATCACTAGACCTGGGTTTCATCAATGCCTTTCCAAACTATGAAAAATAAATGTCAATATCTCTTACTAAGATCAAAGGAATGGTAGGACAGAATTAACTTTCAATAATGGCCTACATTGATCCAAAACAGTATCAAGTGAAATTCAACCTTTACATTCATTTGCATTCAAAAACAATTATGTCATTTCCTTCACAGAAAAGACTTTGAGAATGAATTATTTTTAAATGTTTAGGGCCCCATTCTGTCACTATGTAAGTATTTTCTCAAACTAAAGGATATTTTTTAAAAAGTTTCTTTCTTCATACATTAAGTTACTTGTGACTTATTGTTTATAACACAAGCTCCTTGAGTTGCTTTTCTAGCTGTGGCAATTTACACTTTGAGCTTAACAACTGGTTTAGTCTAATGTGGCCTCAACTCCTGGCCTACCTCCACCCACCCAACTTGATGGCAAATGTAAGGCAATGGGATTGAATTTTTCTCTAAGCAGATTGACTCTTCCAAGTGGGTAATGAACTCATAAAGAGGTAAACACCTAACCCTTTTCTTTGACAGATGGCCTAGAGATTCCAGTTTTCATTCTGACATGTTAATTTACAAATCCATAATACTTTATAGCATGTCCACCATTAATCACAAGAAGTCATTCATTTCTGTTTGGGCTAGGAATTCACTTCAGTAGGGCAGAACATAAAATTCTGTCAACCTAAAATTTTGATGAAATATTTTATGGGAGTAGATTTGATTTTGGAAAGTTTTATCAATTTTGTCATTTCAAAAATGGCTGCAATCTCCAATGAAGGCAACCCCTAAATATGTTCAAACAACCTAGTGAAGGACAGCTATGCAAAGTAGTGGAGTTTCTATCTCACTTAATCATTGGGTTACTAGTTTAGACTGCTCAGTTTCTTAACATTTTTCTGTTTATAAAAATAAAGCTAGCTTATCATAAAAACAAAAAGATTTAGAATGTAGAAACTAAAAACTATCCATAATTCTACCACCCAAAATATGGAAACAATCTGTTAACATTCTTGTACTTCTGTTTATTCTCTGTATTTTTTAACACACTTGAAACCATACAATACAAAATTTCCAGTTCTGCTTTAAAACTTAATAGTACAGCTGTTACAATTCTATAAGAAGATTTATTTAACCATTTGTCTACTGTTGGACACAAGCTGTTTTTAATTTTCAGTATTCTAAAAACACAACATGAAGATACTTGTGCATAAATCTTTTTCTATATTTAGGACATATATTTAAATACATATTCTTACCAGATTCTCCAGCACTGAAATGATCAAATGGATTCCCTTCAGCATCCGGGTTTAGTAACATCATTTCAAATGGGATATCTTCCACCTGAGAATTCTCATTGTCATCTTTGCACGTATACTTGTCTGCATAGAACACGAGCCACATTTGTGGATACGGAATCTGAGACACTGTCAGATTATGTTCAGTCTGATTCATGGCTACTTTAAAGAGAAAAAATAGCACTTTCAAAGCAAAATTCTCAAATGTATTCATTGTTTTAGTCACATAATCAATTTGAAATTAGAATTCTTTTGTTTAGTTCTTATTGTCTCAGTAGTCCAAGCCCTGATGTAGTACTGGAATAAGTTCTGTAAGTCATAAAGCAGGTAAAAATAATGTATTTTAACCAACCAAAGGAATCACTATAAAAGTTCTATGAGATACCACAAATGACTAGAATAGTTTCACTGAAACTCTGAATGTCAATTTTAAGTATTTTCAAAGTTTTCAAGTGAGTTAGCAACACTAAAAATTTTTTTGTTCTGGTGGTAAAATGTACACAATACAAACGTTACCATTTTAACCATTTTTAAGTGTACAGCTCTGTATTAAGTATATGCACAATGCTGTGTAACCATCACAGTAACATTTCTGAAAATTACTTGAGTTAAATTTAAAATGGAGCATTCAACTTTGGAAATTATTGTATCTAAAAACTATGACTAGGGGTTTCCCTGGTGGCGCAGTGGTTAAGAGTCTGCCTGCCGATGCAGGGGACATGGGTTCGTGCCCCGGTCTGGGAAGATCCCACATGCCGCGGAGCGGCTGGGCCCGTGAGCCACGGCTGCTGAGCCTGCACGTCCAGAGTCTGTGCTCCACAACAGGAGAGGCCACAACAGTGAGGCCTGCGTACCGCAAAAAAAAAAAAAAAAAAACAACAAAAAAACTATGACTGACAATCACCTTCAAAAGATTTTCCAAAATCTCTTCCTGATTGGTTATTCTTTAAAACGGTACTAAACGTAGAAAAATAGAAGTTACAGGAATATGAATTGTTATACTGGGTCACATCTATATAGGGTGTTGGGCTGGGGTGCGAACTCAAGAATGTTGGCCTCACACAGACAGTGCTTGAATCCTGGCTCCAACACTTACCTTCTATATGGCTTTGGGCAAGTTACATAAGCAATGACACTCACTTTCTTCATCTGTAAAATGAAGATAATACAGCAAAGAGCTGATGCAAGGACTAAGTTATATGAGTCACTTAACATGGTATCTGTCATACAGTAGTTGCTGAATAAAGGTTAATTGTCCTTTTCCTTTCTTTAAAATATGGTGATTATGGGGCTTCCCTGGTGGCGCAGTGGTTGAGAGTCCGCCTGCCGATGCAGGGGACACGGGTTCGTGCCCCGGTTTGGGAAGATCCCACATGCCGCGGAGCGGCTGGGTCCGTGCGCCATGGCCGCTGAGCCTGCGCATCCGGAGTCTGTGCTCCGCAACGGGAGAGGCCACAGCAGTGAGAAGCCCACCTACCACAAAAAAAAAAAAAAAAAAAAAAAAAAAAAAAAAAAATATGGTGATTATACCAATAAGTGGTTCTTAATCCAGGGTAATGCTACTCCTCTGCAGGGCATTTGACAATGTGTAGGGACAGTTATTTTGTCATAGCAATTGTTCTCAACTTCAAGAGACTTGAAGCGGGGCTGTGCTAAACCTCATACAATCCAAGCTTACATGACAAAGACCTGTTCTGCCCAAAATGCCAGTAGCACCCCCTTTGAGAAACACTAAATGATGTCTAAGATCCCTTCTCGACCTAAAACTATGATTCTGACCTAAGAGAAACTCACTACTACCCTGAATGTTGTAGGAAAGTGGCGTCTCAAACACTATGTGTAATAAAGACAATGGAAGAGTTAGAGAAGCAAGTCTTACTAATCATATTCATTACTTAACCTCTTTAAATTTCTTTCTTCAGTAGTAAACTTAAGATGCTTGCCCTATCTGACTCAGAGTTCTTGTGAGGAGCAAATGAGACAGTATATGAAAATCCTGTGTGAAGAGTCTGATTCTCTATAAAGTAGAGTATTCTTAAAATATATGATTATGTTGGGTGCAATTCCCCCACTGCATGCCAGTTAGTCTTGATCTTTTCCTTAACTGAAAAAATGAAACTTTTTAATAAATAAAGTACATTTCTTGAGATAACCATGGAAATTTGTACATGGAAGAGATTTTAGAGGTTATTATGACATTATTCATTTTCTTAGATGCAGTAATGGTATTGTTATGGTAATGGTAATGGTCATGGAGAAGAATGTCCTCACTCTTATAAGATGTATGCTGAAATATGGTGAACTGCTCAAGGCACCCACAGCTTACTTTCATTTCAGTTAAAAACAAAAATCACACACATACAAACATAAAGCAAATGTAACAAAATATTATTGATAAAATTATTAAATCTAAGCCAAGGATATACAGATGTTGGTTGTACTATGCTTTCAACTTGTATGTATAATTGAAAATTTTCCTAATAAAAAGTTGGAGAAATATTATTTATACGTTGTCTTTATAAATGAGATACAGATTTATCTTGTCAGAATTCAAATTTTGAGGACTTAAACTTTACATTTGGGAATTTCATTAATAGTAGTTAAACTGGACAAGATGATTTTGTTAAGAATACCACAGCATTGTTTTTTTGGATATCTTAATTTAGCTGACATTTATACTGTTTTTCTTACTGCACAGCTTCTAGAAAAAAGTAGCAAAGACTCTAGTTTCTCTAGTTTCTGTTAAATTGATGATCTTTAATAAGAATTCAATATATGATCAATAGCAGCTCAGAAATAAGGCTTTTGAAATGTGCAATCTCGAAATTATGTAATCTGGACTTCATTATATAAAGGCTTTGCTGTGTTGAGGTTTTATCACTTGCACTTTTTCTCTTAGATAAAACAATATAAAAATTTAACCATTATATTTTCACCAATACACTTTCTGATGTTTCATTTTAAATTATGTAGATCTACATCAAATAAAAACAAAAGTGCACTTCATAAAGTGATATTGGCCTTAGTTTTTGTCTTGCTGCCTTTTTCAGTATGCCTAGGTAATAAGCCTCTTGACAAAACTGCATGTTCATTGTTTTTGAAACAAAAGACTACAGCACAGCACGCTTATTGTATGCTGATGTAATGAGTACCTCAAATATTAACAAAACTTGAATTGCAGAGAATGGTGTTGAAAGGCTAATCGCCCAATAATATTATAAAAGGAAATGAATACTGTTAACAAAATTAACCAGAATAATAAAATACTAACACCTTTAAGCGATTTATACAATATACCAAATGTACAAGAGGAAATATATGCATATGATGTAAAAAGATAATACTAAAAATGTTTTATATACAAAGTTACATTTAATTCTTATAATCTGACAGCAAATTTTTTTTGCATGTAAACTCATCATTTTCTGTGCATTTAAATATCTTCGTTTGCTTTAAAAACCTACAAAATAGTTTTTATCATTTAAAAAAATCTGATGTTTTATGACATTACTGAAAGAGAAAAAAGCAAAAAGTAAGACTGAAAAATAATCTCAAACATTACTTTGGGAGAATGTATAATCACAAACAACATTCAACACTGAGATTTTTCAAATCTACTAATCTTTTCATAGTTTACAGCTGCAATAAGGTTTTACATAGGAGTTAGGCATAGTTAATGGGCTCATCACCAAGTAGGTGAAAGGCTATTAATTCTTAAAAGTCTCATTAATGGTCAGGAAATGAGAATTATTTCCATAAGGAATTATTTTCAAATACGTGATACTACTACACTGTCATGAATTTAAGGAGATGTTTTTTGTTTCAATGCATCAAAGCTTCTAAATAAAAATATACTATAAATATGAAAATAATATATAAAAGTTAGAGAATACAGATTTTGTTAAGACTTGGCTTTGTTAAGGGAAAAAGAACTGATTACATATGTAGAAAGTGATATATATGTCATTAGTATTTAATTTATTTCAGACCTCCAAATTTAACAAAAAATCTTAATTCCTCAAAAATTCCAGTTTCCTGAGATCTTCCGTTCCAACAATTCCAAAGAATACCCTTGCACTTAAGAGTAGGGAAGAGGAAGGGAAAACAGAAAAAGAAACAACAGCAAGAGGTTTTATAAATTATAGCTCTCTACATATGCAACTCCACCTAAAGGGTCATAATTAGAAACACAGCATTTTAGGACTTCTAGGAAGCTTAGAGAAAACTAGTCCAACTTCCTTGTTATAAAGATAGGTAAAGTGCAGCTCAAAGATAACAAGATCTTATTACAAGTTACTAGCAGTGATTCTCAGTTTAGCTGTCATTGCAACGCAGCAAGTCTCTCTATATACGTTAAGTTCTGTGACTGAAGGTATTTGACTGATAAAAAAATTATGTTTTTGCAAGTGTATATAGTATATGGTATAATATTGATCATGTAATATAAGAAAACAAATCGATTCCTACAGCTCAAAGCTTTAAACTGTCTGATAAGTTACTATTTCATTTAATTTCACTTTATTTTATTTGGCTGCGCCGGGTCTTAGTTGCGGCACTCGGGATCTTCCTTGACGCATGTGGGATCTTTAGGTGTGCAGCCTTCTATCTAGTTGTGGCCTGTGGGTTTTCTCTCTCTAGTTGTGGTGCATGGCCTCAAGAGCACGTGTAGTTAAGACATGCGAGCCTCTAGTTGAGGCACTTGGGCTCGGTAGTTGTGGCGGGCGGGCTTAGCTGCCCCCCGGCATGTGGGATCTTAGTTCCCTGACCAGGTATCGAACCCACGTCCCCTGCATTGGAAGGTGGGTTCTTTACCACTGGACCACCAGGGAAGTCCCTGATAAGTTTTTTTTTTTGTGGTACGCGGGCCTCTCACTGTTGTGGCCTCTCCCGTTGCGGAGCACAGGCTCCAGACGCGCAGGCTCAGCGGCCATGGCTCACGGGCCCAGCTGCTCCGCGGCATGTGGGATCCTCCCGGACCGGGGCACAAACCCATGTCCCCTGCATTGGCAGGCGGACTCTCAACCACTGCGCCACCAGGGAAGCCCCCTGATAAGCTTTTAATAGAGAAAGAAAAAGACTTTGAGGTGCGAAGCACAAAGCAAATGACCTACTAACCAAAAACCCCTCAAGCGCTAAGTTCCATGACAAATTCATCCTACAAATACTTAGCCAATGCTTAACTGAGCACTAGTGTATCATAAATTCTCACTCATAGTACCATGTAACTAACATTCATAGTCCTTATCACAATAGCTGTTTCACATTTATTCACAGTGAACTTATTTATACCCTCAGCAGCCTTAAGGACTGTGAGAGTGTCAGTATTTTGGTCCCTTGATTTATCACGAGTGCCTAGCATAGTACTGGAAGTGCTGTGAATGAATGAATGAATAGACCAAAAGAGCCCTGCTGCTCTCACTGATTGATTTTATAACAAATTAATAAAATGTAAACTTGTAACTAAAATAAATGCTGTGGAGGAAAACAACAGGCTATAAAAACTTAAGTGTTAACTTAGTGGATGGAGGAGCCAAAGAGGGGAAGGAAGAAAAAGCGAGGAAAAGCCTGTGCAAAGGCCCAGGGTGGCATTGAAAGAAGACCTGCACTACAAATAAAATGAGGCCAAACGGGGCCATGCTGTGAGATGAAGCTGGGGTCGGGGGTAAGCAACAGCCAGACTCGGATGGCTTTGCTGATTAGATTAAGGAGGGCTGTCTTTGTCCCAGAGCAGTAGGAACCCACTGAAGTGTTGACGGGCGTGGTGAGGATGTGAATGTGACGTGATCAAACCTGCCATTCAGAAAAATCACTCTGGTTCCAGAGGGGGACCAGCATAGCTGCAGCGGCTGGGTAGGAGTTACTGCAGTAGTGCAGGCGAGAGATTACGGCAGCCTGGAATAACATGGTGGGGTTAGAGATGAAGAAAAGCAGATGAATTCAAGAGATACTGAGAGGTAACTTACGAATCAAGAAGGGGATAGAGAGGTCAAAGAGGGCAGTGTTGGAAGACTCCTTGGTTTCTAGCTTATCCCCTAGATAGATGGTGGTGCCAGTTCCTGACACAGGGAAGACTGGAAGAGGACCAGTTTTGGATGGGCAAGGTGGTTGACATCATGAGAATTGGGAACAGAAGGCTAGAACTTTTTATACATATGTGGGACACCTAGCTGATTAAATTGGTGTAGAAAGGAAAAGAGAATTGATAATGAGTATTTGTATGAATTTCTGAGATAAGTTCTAAAATTCAGGGTTGAGGTAAATAACTTTATGTAACTGTCTCTTTGATATCTGGATCCAGTCATTCAGGCTTCTTCAGCATACTGTCAATGTCATCTCACAAACCTAGACAAAAGATCCCCACAATGGGTGGCAATGACTGGGGACTTGTACTCTTATTCCTACTCAGGTTATGAGGGAACCAGACAGCTGCTAAGACTAAGAAGACTGGATGTTTAGAAATGGCAGTGCTTTACTGACTAGACTGAAAGAAGAGTCAGAGACTCATTTTTATGCAGAACATGGCAGGGGAAATACGGGGGGAAAGGGGAGAGGGATAATTCCTATTTTTTTCTCATGGATGTCTCATATTCCTAATTAACAACCAGTTAACTTCCAAGGGGTAAAATGGGTAGCATGGCATATGCTCTTCATTTCTATATTAAAAAGATCTGCACCCTAATGCATGGGACAGTGTTGATGAGAATAGAAGAGCTCAAGAATTCAGGCAACTAGAATAATAAAAGTAGAGCCTCTCCAGAGGCAAACCTAGAGGTTTACAAATGATGTGGGGCTGGTATATTCTAAAATGACACATTGTGTCACCATATGACTTGGTCCCGAGTCCCAATAACATGTTGCCAAACAGCATCACTTGGACTAAATTATACAATTAACTGAGATAATGCAAGCTTAGTGTTTAGCTCAGTGCTACCAGATAATAAGCATTCAACAAATGTTATCATTCACTCCATGCTGCCACTTGGTCAAAATATATCTGCCATATTGGTATGAATTATGTGACCTGTGAGAAGTCTGAATGTAGGAAAGTACACCTTTATAAATTATCTGGATATTTTTTCAAATATTTTGAATAAGAGGGGAAAAAGGCATTCTATCTTTTGATCAAGGAAAAGATTAGTTTCCTTAAACTTTAGCTTAAAATGTACTCAACAGAATGTGATATGTGCTGTGCCATGAAACATCTAGATATGTAAATACTATACTCCCGACATTAAGGAAGAAAAAAATATACATAATGATCAAAGAAAAAAGGATATACTCACTTGTCAACTGAGCTTTGGATAATTTTTCACTACAACTATAACCGTGACCGCTTTCCTGCAGCTTTAGCCATTCCTGAGCTTGGAACAGGTAGAGTTTAGCTTCCTTTCCAATGGCTACTGCTATATCATTGATTCTGACACAGAGAAGAGCATGGTCACCTGGACATTAGAACAAAAATTATCAACTAGTTTGGTCTTGTATGGAACTGAGATGGTAGGACAATTCAATACCTCTATTTATCAAAATGGGAATTAAAAGAGCAAGTTTTTCTTAAATCTCATCTTAGCTAGGTAGGTCACATTAGAATGACCATCCCATTCAGATGCAAGTCAAGAGATTATTCACATTAATTATCCAAAACAGTGTGTGCTGTTTCCTTACACTTCAGCTGATAACTCATGGTTTTTCACTGAATAAACAGCCACTTCTGTATGTAGACATTCACTGTGATAGAATTTTGCCTCATTTTACAACCACTCCACATCTTTAACACTTGCCTATAAACTATCCATAGAAATTTCCTGCCAAAGTTTCTTTTGTTTTTTAATATAACATGGCTGTTAATATTTAATTATTCTTTAATATAAAAAACAAAAACATCTTATAGCAAGAAAGGTTAAATAAATGAGTTTTGGGGTAGACCTGATACAAAATTTGACATCTGTGACTTTTGCAAAGGAATTTTCAGAACAATATATGTTGTAAGACAACTATAGGATGAGCCTTGCTGCACACAGCAACTACATTTAAGGCCCAGGAGAGAAATAGCAAAAAGTAGTTGTCTCTAGGGAAAGGGACTCTGGGTGAGAAGGGAAACAGGACTGTTTTTTCATCTGAAGATCTTTTTATTCTCCTGTTTCTGTTGTTTTTACTATTATCACTTTGACTAAACATTTTAAATAAATTTAAAGTTATAGTATGTATCAAAAACTGTCTAAGTCTCTGATATAAACTAATTACATTATAAATTATCTACAGCCTTAAAAGTGACTCTAAGGCCCTATTATTAACATCTTAAATCACATTCTGAATTAGAGTCCATATTTCAGTACTGTATGGTCTTACTATTTTCCTGAATTTGAATTCACTGAAATTGGTAATAGTAAAATACACACACACAAAAGAGAGAAAGTGTGTATGTTAATATACTTGGAACACTCTATTCCTCAATCTTACCTGAGAAATCTGGATTTACTACATGTTTCTCCTCTATGTTTCTCAGGTAATCACCATGAAATATTGGGGTTGTCTAAACCTGTCTGGGAGTCACAAGTAATAAGCCATGTCACAGCTTCCATACATGCCAGATTTTCTGGTACTGTCCAGACTGTACCATTTATTGCAGTGACATTACTATCACTGTCAACAGTCAAAGTATAGTTACAGCCAGTTGATTAAGTAACTGAAAATGTTACCAAAAAAATAAAAAAATAAAACTCTCTCGAGTTTCTTCTTCCTCCTTCACCCAAGGTCTACTCCACAATAGATTTTGTTAAATGGACTGCATCTCCTTTTCTCGGTTATTTTTTAAACTTCAGATTAAAAATAATAAAATTTCCCTTCCCTTCACACCAACAATTCTGAAATTCAATACTTTAAATTTCTTTCTCAACCAATTAGCTTCCTGTTTTTATTATCTTTTCCTAAGAATCCTCTCTAGGACAGTATTCTGATCTTGCATCTTTTAATGCTAAAGACTCTATGAATCAAGGATCCTAACCTCATCAAAGCAAATAATTATCTGAGATATAGTAGTAGTCAAATTAAGTAGTATATACCAAGAAAAACATTCAAATTTTGAGGGTGCAAATAAATAAAGCAAAAATTAGAAGGAATGCAAATTCATTCATTGAAAAATTATGGATTTTTGAGGGAGACCAAAAGGGAAGAATCGAATGCAATCTCATTTCAGAAGGGCCACAGAGGATACAAATTATGAAGCTTCCAGGATACACTTGCACTCATTTCTGTAAAGTTAATTCTAGGACTCGTGGTCCACTGTAAAGCTACTCCTTTCGTAGGGAGGTAACCAAACTGTCCCAGCGATTGTGACAACTAGATTATCAGGTGCTTTGTGGGGAGGGGTGGGTGATTCCAAAACCTCTCTGCTGCAAGTAGGTTTTAGCAAACTGATCTTAAGACAAAAAGAACAAAATCCAGGAAATCTAAGTTCTGGGACTTCACGAATTACGGTGCCTTAGTGTATACAATCAGGCTGAGAACGGAGCGAGCAAAGGATGCTTCTCTGAGCGAAAGATCTCGAAACTGGCAGCAGGAGAGTCATCAGCACATTCGTTAGGACGAGGAGGATTGGGGAAACGGTCTTTTAGGTGCAGAATACAGCCACTAACCGGGGGAGGTGCTGACAAGGATCTGGGGAGCAGCAACACAGGGGCTGGCCATAAACGCATCCCACGATTCCGGGAAGCTGCGATGGGGGCGGCTGCCGGCCACGCGGGAAGCTCAGGTGAGCTGGGTGAAGACCCCAGCCTCGCCGCCGCCGGCTCCCGGATCCCCACGCGAGGCGGGGAGGGAGGGGCCGCGGGATGAGCCCACGAGCCTTCATCCCTCTCCTCGCCCCCGCACCTACCGTGGAACTCGAAGTGGCCGATGCTCTGGCCCTGAGCGTCTCGGGCCGCGGCGCTGCTGAAGCTGCCTCGCAGCGTCTTACCCTGGCTGCCGGGTGGCCACCAGCAGCAAGTGAGGGCCACCGCCAGCAGCCGCAGCCCCCCCATCCCCGCCTCCTGCTCGGCACCCACAACCCTGCCCCTAACCGCCTGTGACTGCGGCCCCACGTCTACAGCTTGAGATGGGGAGATGAGGGGAGAGGGACCGGCGTCGCGGGCCCGCCCCCGGGGGTCTAACAGCCAATGAGGGGGCCCCTCCACCATGAGCCAAGGATACCCACCAATCAGAGGCTGAAATGGGCGGGACTGCACATATGCAAGTCCCATCACTCCCCGGCCTTTTGGCTAGTTCCCGCCTTTTTTATGGAGACTCAGGAGGATGTTGCTTCAGGTTACGGAAAAATTATTGCCCTCCTCTCCTCCGCGCGCGTGGTGCCATTGCGCATGCGCGGGAGCGCGGAACGGGCGATGTGTGGGATTCGAAAAGAACTAAGAAACACACAACAGCAACGTTTCTGGTGAGGCGAGGAATACTCCAGCAAAGAAAGCCCTACGTGCCCATGTAACGTACTGGACGTTTCCAATTTAATGTCTCAAAAGCACGTTAACTGCCCCTGTCCATTTAACGCCTGGCCTCTCGGCACCTTCAACCGGCTTTTTCCTCCTAGGTTTCCTGTCTTCTTGAGCTATGCCATCATCCAACAGGCCAGACAGCTGGAAATTATAGAGACACCGCGCCCCCCCTTACCATCACCCCCCCCCATACCTCTACATCCAATCAATTCAATGAAACAGAAGTTTATTAGCGCCTCTTCTGGACGGTTAGGTTAGGAAGTGCCAGCCACTAGTCTACGCAGGCCACCATCTTACCATTATTTACTTGGCCTATGGCAACAGTCAATTTTCTCGAAGTGCTTGCACATAGTCAATCTCTAGCCTAGTACCACAGAAAGCTTTGGGAAGCGCAGTATGTCTGCATCGCTTTCCTTCAAAGTCTCTCAGTTGCCTTAGGACATAACCCAAACTCTTTAGAATATGACTTTCAAGTCTCTCGAATTTGCATCTCTCAACAGTTGATGTCCATCCTTACTGAGCCACTGTCAGTTTGCTAAACACACTCCAAGTTCTCCCCTCTGGGCCTATAGCACTTGCAGATTCCTCCTGCTGGAATACTTCACATATTCTACCATTCAGCCTCCACTTCATCTCCTTTTCTTACTTTACTTTCCCAAGGCACGGTAAGAAGCCTTTCTCAAACCTTCAAATCTGTGTTAGATACCCCTGGTACCAGAATCCCTTACTGCCCTCCCAGGGCAGTTACCACACTATTTTGTAAATGCCTATTGATTTATCTGAATCCCTTACTATATTGTAAGCTCCAGCTGGTCAGAGACTATGTCTGTCTTGATGAGAGTAGAAGCTCAAAAATCATTTCATGAATAAATGTATATAAATTATTTTCATTTGACAACAAGCTTTTATTACATATAATCAAGTTCTCACAACAGACCTCATCATTTAGAAAAAGAAATCTTGAGGGAACATTTCATGTATACCCAACGTTTTCTATATCTCTGGATGACCAGGAATAAACTGGAGATATTAATATATGAGATTTTTATTTATTAAAATATTTTATTTATTTTTAATTATAAAAGTAATTCATGCAGCTTAGAAAAAAATTCACAGTCAAAAAAGTACGGGGAAAAAAAAGTATGAAGTAAAAATTGAAGTCCTCATTTCCTTCTTTCCCTGCTCATACGGATACCCAAAGGTAACTCCTTGTTAATAGTTTAGGGTGGATCCTTTAAGACGTGCATTTACAAATTATGTGGTGTTTGCAAACCAAGGACAGGAATAAAATTGGTCCTGAAAAAAATCTGAACATTGGCCTTGAATACTGTGACTATTTCTTCTTCTCATTCTTCTCTTCGTAATCAACTTTGTTTTTCTCTCTCACTGAAGACAGGCTTCTTGATTCCTCCTTTCACTTGAATGAGTATAGCTACCAACAAGTTGCAAATTTTTATAGGTCCTCAGAGTTCAAGAAGAGCAACCAGACTATGCTAAAACCTTAGTCCAATTCCAATCCCAGGAAGAGGATTCAGTTAGCCTGTGGTGAGTCAGATGCACATCCTGTGGTCTGCCTGGGTGGGTCAACTTGGGGAGATGATAAAGGGTAGGGAAGTCTGGTCCGATAGAACCGTAAGCATTCAGTACAATATATTTTGGTCCTCATTCCATGTTGGTACATTCTTTTTAAAGGCTATATATCAGCCCATTGCATTGAAGAAGTGAGACCATACTAGTAGGCATTTAGATTGTATCCAGTTTTTCATTATAGCAATGAACATACTTATGGTTTTCGGCAATTATCTATATTATACATCATGAAAGTTGGGGATCATAGAGTGGTGTGTACATTTGAACTTTTCATGTATGTTACCACTTGGCCCCCCAAAATGGTTGTAACAAATGACACATCCACATATACTGGGTATTCCCATTCTTCTTAGACTTTACCAGCACATTATGTGGAAAACAAAAACAAAAAACCAAGAGATTTATTCATCTGAATAAACAGTATTTACTGATGGTTTATTCTGTACCTGGCCTGGTCCTGAAGCCTTGGGATTATAGCAGGAAACGAAACAAAGGCCTTACCTTCATGGAACAGTAACAATGAGCAATTCAACATAAATGTTGAAGATGGCTATGGAGAAAAATAAAGAAGGGTAAAGTGGCTCGGCAGGGATCGGGTACAGCTTGCTATTTTAACTGGAGTGATCAAGGAGGGACTCTCCACTAGGGTGGCATTCAAGCTGATACCTGAGGGTAAAAACTAGGCAGACATCTGAGGAAAGGGCACCCAAGCCCAAGAGAAGAAGCATGCCTGGGAAATGCAAGGAAGACCAAAGGAGGGCAGGGAGGCTGAGGCAGGGTGAGCAAGAGGGAGAACAGTAGGAAAAGATCTAAGGATAGGATCTAGGGAACATCTTTACCACGACTGCAAGCGGCCCGCACTGTCTGTAAATGGTGCCGACGAGAAAGTAAAAGGCCATTTTGCAATTCCAACCTTCTATCTCCACAGTTTGCAAGAACAGAACTAAGAGAACTGGAGTTCTCAGCTCAACCGGTGAGTAATCTGTGGAGATCGCTGTAGTTCAAGAATGAAAAGAAGGTAATCATTCCTAACTCCGACCACATGTGTAGCTAAGTAAAGCCTAATCTACGGTGGTGTCATTTGCCCCGGAACCTTTAAGACTCTGCTTTCCCAGCTACCCTAGTCACTCCAATCCTCCGAGGTGTTGGCAGAGAAGAGCTGCGCCTGCTCAGTGGCGCTACGCGGCCCGCACACCCGGGGGCCCCGCCCAGCCGTCAGTGGGCGGGGACAAGTCAGCCCGAGCTCCGGAAGCGACCGCTGCCTGCCCAGTTAACGTGTCGGGGGAGGGACACGCGTCGCAAAAAGTCGCGGTGGTACTTCCCTACGATCTACAAACCTGGCGTTTTACGGTTCCAGTCCCTGCTGAGCTGGGAGATGTCGGCTGCGGGACGGCCCGAGCCCTTGCGTCCTCCCGACGGCTTTGCGAAGCGGGTCCTGGTGACCGGTGGTGCTGGTTTCATGTAGGTAACGGCGCCGCTGGCAGAGTAGTGGCTCCCCAGAAACCCCAACCTTTCCCTGCGCCTCTGCTTGCCCTTGGCAACTTGGGATCAGCTTTGGGGATCTGATTGACAGGGGGAGGGTCTTAACGCACGACTAGGATCATCCCACCTTCTCTCCACTTCCCGGCCTGCGAAGACGTGCCGTGGCTCCTTTGAAACGACTTCTTTTAAACGCCTCCCAAACGAAGCAAAAGTGCTGTGGTACTGTCCACCTTTCTACCTGGCCCGAGAGGTACCTGTCACTCTTCTGAGCGCGCCCCCTTTGCAGTAAGCTTCGCACCAACTGCCCCAACCCGAGCCCAGGGCCCACGATACACAGGCCTTGGACGTATAGGCTCCATGAACCGGTTTTGGGATTATGATAAGGGTTTCATTTATTCAGCAGACTTTAAAAAATCCTCTGTCGGTGTTTTGACCTGCACTAGTCGTTTGAAGCCTCTTTCCCTCTCACACCCATATTTAATCAGCAAGTCTTCTCTCACTCCTTCCAAAGAGACCCCTTCTCACCCTCCTCCCCTGTTAATGTCTGCTTTTGCCTAGACTGCAACTGTAGCCTCCTGATGGTCACACTGCTTCTACTCTTGTTCCCTTAAAGCCTGTTCTCACGCACAAGTCAGTGTTTATTAGGTAAATAAGTGCGTAATTTCACTCCAAAGATTCCCGCTGGACTTAGAATAAAATGCAAACTCTTTACCATGTCGAGAAGACTCTCAGGTGTCAAAGCTCAAACCAGATCTCCTGTCGTTCCACCTCTTGCTTTTCTGGGCCTCTTGCAGTTCCTGGAACCCTGGAGGCTAGTTTCCCCTATTTTGAGGCCTTTGCACTTGCTTCCCCTTTGCTTAGG
Source organism: Mesoplodon densirostris (assembly GCF_025265405.1). Lineage (NCBI taxonomy): Eukaryota > Metazoa > Chordata > Mammalia > Artiodactyla > Ziphiidae > Mesoplodon > Mesoplodon densirostris. Next base: position 62,903,469 of record NC_082677.1, on the reverse strand, counting down.
CTGTGTGCATCACTCAGTTCAGATGTTTACGCAGAGGTCACCTCCTCCCGGCCTTAGCTGACCACCCTATCTAAAATAGCCCCTCTCCCAACTAACACACTTATAACTACCTGAAACTGTTTTGCATATTTGTGTTGACTTGCTTATTGCCTGCATCCCAACCCTAGTATGTAAACCGAGTGAGGGCAGAGACTGTGGTTTTCTCAACACCTGGAAGAATGCTTCCCCCCCCCCGCCGGCATTAGTATATTAGATCACCTCTAACAATCTGACAGTGACTTGGAGGAGGGTACCAGGCAAGTTTCATTTAATGAAAAGGAGAGCATGGGCGTAAAAGGGTGGTACAGTGCTGGTCCAGGAAAGGTACGTCCTAGAAAGTTCTGTGAAAGGGCTGTCAAGTACAAACTCTGAATTCATAATTTGTTCCTAGGAGCCCAACGTTTTGGTGTATATGATAAAAATCTGGTGGATCATCTCACTGAGAGATGCCTCTGGCTCCATTTCAGGGTCCTTTAAAACCCACTGTGCCACTAACCTCAGGATGGTTTCAGCAGTTCTTAGCCTTGGAAACCTAGGTTTACCACTTTACACCACCAAATTCTCATACCAAGAAATAGCAATTGCAGTAGGCTACTGTGAACATGGACAACTCCTATGCTCATAACAGCTTAATTTTTACATAGTTATACCTGCAGTCTCTGAAAAGGCACATTGTCGTTGAAGTCCATCTGCAGTGAATACCACCCATTGTATTTATGATACTGCTTTACTCCCACGCTCAAAGGATGCATGGACAGCATCATTTGGTTAATTATTTTCTTATACCCAAGACCAGTAAATTCCCTCTTCACCATAGTGTAAAGGGAGTGTAAGACTTTGTATATCGATACTGTTGAGAAGATTAATGAAAAGTGTGGATGTGTGTATATTCAGCGTAGTTATATCATTTCTGTTATCTTGCAACAATTTGAAGGTATCTTTGAATAGTTTCCTAATATTCAACAATTTAGGATAATGTTTGAGAATTTAAGGAAAAGGTTAAATTTTCTGCTAACAAGATACGCTTTTCTCTATAGTGCATCACATGTGATTGTCTCCTTAGTAGAAGATTATCCAAACTATATGATCATAAATCTAGACAAGGTAAGTTTTATAAAAATGAGCTCTGTGTTTAAAAAAAAAAAAGACCCCTGTGTGCTGAAACTTATTTATATTTTTTTAAAGTATTAGAGTCCTGTCCTGCTGATATTTTAGTTTTTTATTTAGTCATTTTAGCAGCTTAGGAGCCTATATAGTCATGTATTCATACAGTTTTAAATCTTACATAAAGTCTTGAAACTTTTAAATTTGTTATGATAGCCCATAACGTAAAGGTTTTAAGTGCAGTAATTTTACTAAAAGAAAATCTTCACTCTGAATTCAGTATTTAGTGTAATCTTGTGATTATTAACCTTTATTGGCATTGAGATACTCTGATTATTTTATTATATGATTTTATAACTGCCACCTCCTGAAAATTATATATTTATTTTAAAAACTAAAGTGCACATAAATTAATTTAGTTTTGAGAATTTTTCTGTAATAATTGGAAGTTCCCTGGAGATTCTGAAAGCCATGATTGGTAATCACTGTGTTGTTGACTTTAAACACAAGATACAATAGTTACCTTAATTTTATAAAACATAATAGTAAAAAATATATAGAGACAAAAAATAATCTGTAAGTCTTAATAATTTTTGCTTGCCATAATATCATGGGCAGTAATTTTTTCCTCCATCTGTATACACTGATTTACCAACAGTTAACTCAGGGAAAAGCATAATGAGTTACAATATGTGTAACACAGGTGTAATTGTATTCAATCACTAATTCCTTTTCAGTAAGGAATGGTGAACTCTTACAGCCCCCAGTGGCTGAAGGCAAATCTGGGCAGGAAAATTTTTTAAAGGGGGTTCTTATAAAATTTAATTTTTTTGTATTTGAAAAGGTAACAAAATTACATATTTTTGTTTGTTTTTTACTTTTAAGATATCAGTAACTTCTAAAAACACTGAGAGCAAACACTTAAAGAAGATGCGTTTTTGTGTTATCAGAAACCTATAGTATTTTAAATAAATTGATATTTTATAGGAAAAGCTATTATCACTTTTTGTGTTGTTTTTCCCCCATCCTTACTTATTTTAAGCTGGATTACTGTGCAAGCCTGAAGAATCTTGAAACCATTTCTAATAAACAAAATTACAAATTTATACAGGTATGGAAGTATTCTTATAGTTATATAATTATTTTATACTGTGCCTCTTTAGTCATTTAGACATTATATCTTTCTACTTTGTACACTTGTGTAATATGGGCTTGGAAGCACGCTTATTAAAGACCTTTTTAATTTCCAGAAGTACCATGTGCTATAGAGAATATTACTTGTAGATTGATACTGCATATAACGCTACATGTTATTTTTGGTGCCTTGGCAGATCTGTGAGTAGCTGACTGAAATTCCATGATGTGTGATTTTTAGGTCCTCACTAGCCTTTTTCATAAGGCCTTGCTGGTATTTAAAGAGATTGGTATAAAGTAGGGTATTACTCAGGCCAGTCAGTAGTCAAAAACCCCACGATACAAGCCCATGGTAGTTCAAAGTATAAACCGAGCAGCCAGGTCACTCATTCAGAAAGGGAAATTTTAATGTCAAATGAAACTACCTTATGATTTATGTTTTTTAAGTGATTCTATAAACTCTCTTTTTAACCACAAATCTTAAAGAATATACTAAGCAAACATTTCATAATTTTTTTCTTTTATCTGAAAGTGTCTCCTTTAGTCACTGAAGAATTGTTGAGAATATGTGTTTTTAGAACTAAATGTACATATAACATTAAAAATACTCATAAGTTTACTTAGTTGTGGTGAAATCCATCATTCCAGTTGTTATACTTACTTTGAATATATTTCAACAGTGGTTATCTCAAACTTTTAAAAGTATGTTTAAATTTTTTCCTGCTAACATAGTTACCTTAGGTTGGCAAGAATGTTAAGAAAAAAAGCTAGCACAGTCCACAGAAGTAGTTGGTGCTCAAAAAAATACTGTTTTAGACACTTATTTGCAAAAACATAATTTGAATTGAATATCTGGTATCCTAGGATGCTGAAGAAATACCTCATTACTGTATTCGACCCCTCAGTTGAATTTTCAAGATATTCTCTTTTATACCTGGGGGGGGATTAATTTTTTTTCTTATCATGTTTTTGTTCATGAAGTAAAATGTTTATTATGGTTGGGAGTGCTCAATGAAACTTAGTTTTTTCATGTTTGTTTTTTTATATAGGGTGACATATGTGATTCTCACTTTGTGAAACTACTTTTTGAAACAGAGAAAATAGACATAGTACTACATTTTGCTGCACAAACACATGTAGGTAAGCGTTGTTTAATGATGGGCAAATGTTTTTTTCCAGTGGCTAACTAGCCAAAATCAAGGTCCAATAACGGGGTTGAACAAGTAGGTACTTAATGTATGTGAAAGAACATAGACCATGTTTTACCAGAAAAGCCCGTAGTCACTCTGTCATCTAGATACTTGGCGCCATTCAGATCCCTTGTGTTAGCGTAGGGTAAAATGCAACCTTGAATGTTATCTTAAAACTGAGTTTAGCCAAATCCAGAATAGTGATGACTTCTGGGGAAATGGGCCTTCAGCTGTATTTTTATGTTGTTTTTCTTAAGGTGGGTGGTAGATACCCAGTTGAACATTATATTATTATCTGTACTGTTTTGTCCTAAGATATCTTCTAATAATTTGTCTAACATTTTATATTGTGAAATGTAATATATATTCAGAAGAATTTAGAAGTAAGGTTAAATGAATAATGATAATGTGAATACTCATGTAGCCATCACCTAAACAAAAGAATGTTGCTGAACCCTCTTTAGTAGGAGTATTACTACTGCCTTATTACCTGACTTTTAAGTTATAATTTCCCTTGGTGTTCTCTGCAGTTTTACTGTCTCTGTGTTTATCTCTAAACAGTATAGGTTAGTTTTGCCTGTTTTTAGATTTTATAAAAATGCATATATAAAATAACATGGAGGGTTTTTTGTCTTGCTTTTTCATCCTTGTAGATTCATCCATGCAGTTGGGTGTAGGTATAATTTGTTCCTTGTCAGTGACATACACTATTCCATTCTAAGTACATACCACAATTCCTGTGTCTGTTTTACTCTTGATGGACATTCGGATTGTTTGCACGTTGGAGCAGTTTTGAACAATACTACCATGAGCGTTCTTACACATGCATCTTGGTACACATAAATACACATTTCTCTCAATATATAACTGGAATTGTAAGATCTGCACACTTCAACATGGAGATAATTTCCAACTGTATTCCAAAGCAGTTATACCAGTTTCTTCTCCTGCAGGAGTATATGAGACCTTCTGTTACTCTAGATCTCACCAAAGCTTAGTTTTGTCAGTCTTCCATTTTTGTCAATCTGAGTAGTGTGTAGAGTGGCATCTGATTGTGGTTTTAATTTGTATTTCCCTGATTACTGATGAAGCTGTGTACTTTTTATATGTTTATTAATAATTTCAGTTTCTTCTTTTGTGAAATGCTGTTGAAATCTTTTGCCCATTTTAAAAATTTTAAATAAATTCTCATTGATTTGTTGGAATATATATATATGTGTGTGTGTGTGTGTGTATACACACACACACACACACACTGGATACTAGTCCTTTGTTATGTGTATTATATATATCTTCTCCCACTCTGTGGCTTATTTTTTCATCTTTTTGCTAGTGTGTGTTGATGAACAGATGTTCTTATATAAATTCTCAATGAATTTATATATCTTTTATGGTATGGTTAATGCTTTTTGGGTCTTAAGAAATTCTCTTTTACCCCAAGGTCATGAAGATATTCTTCTGTGTTATCTATGAAAAGCTTTATAGTTTTGCCTTTCACATTTAGATTTGTAATCCATCTGAAACTCATTTTTATATGCAGTATGAGATAAGAATCCAATTTCATTTTTTTCTATTTGAATACCAGTTGGACCTCTACCACTTATGGGAAAGTTCACCAGTTTCCATTGCGCTGTCATGTATCAAGCATCTATATGAGTATCTGTTTCTCAACTCCCCATTTGTCTATCTGTCTCTGCCTGTGCTGATCACACAGTATATTGACTAATGTAGTGTTTTCATATCTGGTAGAACAAATCCTTCCCCTTGGTTAATGATAAAGTGGTTTTCCTTCCTACAATTTATCAGATGCTTACCAGTACTTCCTGTTGTCAATCTTTGGTGGTTTTATTATATTTTCCCTGATTATTAATGATGTTAAAAACCTTTGCATTTGTTTACTGGATATCCTCCTCCCTTTCCTATTTGTATATCTCTTTAGAAAGTTCCTGTGTAAGTCTGTTTACCATTTTCAAGTGGGTTGTCAGTTTTTTCCTTACAGATTTTTATAAGTCCTTTATATATTCTGAATTCAAACCTTTTCCACTACCTTTTTTCCAATCTGTGATTTGCCTTTTCACTTCCTTTCTATTTTATTTTATCTCATCTCATCTCACCCCACCTCAACTCACGTCATCTCACCTTACCACACCTCAGCTGTGTTGTGCGATCTGAGTTCCCCAACCAGGGATTGAACCCAGGCCCTTGGCAGTGAGAGTGCTAAGTCCTAACCACCAGACTGCCAGGAATTTCCCTGCCTTTTCACTTTCTTAATGATATCTTTTGATGATTTGAAATTCTTCATTTCAGTGTAGTCCAGTTTATCAGCCTTTTCATTTATGGTTAGTGCTCTTTGTGTTCTGTGTAGGAACTCTTTTCCTACCTCCAAGGTCATGGAGATATTCTCTTATATTATTTTCATAAAAGTTATTGTTTTGCCTTCTACATTCAGATATTTTCCCCATGTGAATATCAGTTTGACCCAGCACCATTTATTGAAAGAATCAACCTTTCCCCATTGCCACCTTTGTTGGAGATCAAGTACCCATATATGCGTGGTTCTGTTTCTGGGCTCCTGTTCCGTTCCATTGGTCTTTGTCTATCCTTATGCCATTACCACACTGTAATTACTGTAACTTTATAATAATTCTTGATACCAGCAAAGCAAACCCTCCTACCTTTTAGTTCCAAAATTTTTTTAAATTTAAGAGCATTTTGAATTTTAGATGTATCATTTCTTTTTTGAATTAAAAACAAAAGTTTCCTGCAAGTATAGCACTGATAGTTTTCTAGGTTCTAAGAATTCACATGTACTGTGTAATTTGGGCTTAAAGAAATCATAAATAGCAATGCACCTTATGTTATTTTTAACACCGTTGCAGTTGTGGTGAATGAAGAAAAGTGAATAGAGCTTTCCTTAAGCCTGAGTCTACTGTTTAGTATTTGCTTTGTCCCTTGAGCGGAATTCTAGCTTTTTCTTCTTTTTTTTAGATCTTTCATTTGTCCGTGCCTTTGAGTTTACGTATGTTAATGTTTATGGCACTCACGTTTTGGTAAGTGCTGCTCATGAAGCCAGAGTGGAGAAATTTATTTATGTCAGCACAGATGAGGTCTATGGAGGCAGTCTTGATAAGGTGAGCTTAGAAAATGACTGTTTCAGACTTCCCTGGTGGTGCAGTGGTTAGGAGTCCGCCTGCCAATGTAGGGGACACGGGTTCGAGCCCTGGTCTGGCAAGATCCCACATGCTGCAGAGCAGCTAAGCCCGTGTGCCACAACTACTGAGCCCATGCGCCACAACTACTTTTTTTAAAAAATAATTTTTAATATTTATTTATTTATTTTTGGCTGCATTGGGTCTTCGTTGCTGCACACGGGCTTTCTCTAGTTGTGGCGAGCGGGGGCTACTCTTTGTTGTAGTGCGCGGGCTTCTCATTGCGGTGGCTTCTCGTTGCAGAGCACGGGCTCTAGGCGCGTGGGCTTCAGTAGTTGCAGCACGTGGGCTCAGTAGTTGTGGCTCATGGGCTCTAGAGCACAGGCTCAGTAACTGTGGAGCATGGACTTAGTTGCTCCACAGCATGTGGGGTCTTCCCAGACCAGGGATCGAACCCATGTCCCCTGCATTGGCAGGAGGATTCTTAACCACTGAGCCACTAGGGAAACCCTGCGCCACAACTACTGAAGCCTGCGCACCTAGAGCCCTTGCTCCACAACAAGAGAAGCCACTGCAATGAGATGCCTGCGCACCGCAACGAAGAGTAGCCCCTGCTTACCGCAACTAGAGAAAGCCCGCGTGCAGCAACAAAGACCCAACGCAGCCAAAAATAAATAAATAAATTAAATAAATAAAACAGATGTTATAAAAAGAAAATGACTGTTTCACCTACTTACCCTGCACCACCATACAAACCTGTCTTATGAAAACCTACTCTTTCACCTTCTGATTATACACACTTATGGGACTCCCCAGAATATTATTCCATTGTGTCTTCTGTTCAAATCAAATAATACCACCCCAGATGGGGAACCACAACCTAGTCTGGTACAGATTTATATATGTAATTTGACCAACATATTTTGCAAGCGAGCAGCAGCTTTTCCCTGATCACCCAGTCTTACATCATGAATGTCATTCCCATGGGCCAAAGCATGTGTAAGTTACGCTGCAGCATAAGGCCTGTCTCCCTTCTCTTCTGCTCAGCAAAGCATATTGTACTGTCAAGGAGTGAGTGTGAAATTGTTGTAGAAACTGGAATCTGTTCTCCTTTGTTAATCATTTGTAAACATTATACTTTTTATGCAAAGAGAGACTCCATTCTCCAGTCTGTATTTTTCATAGTCAGTGTTTTACAATGACCTCATTTTGTTTTGTTTTATTTTTTAAATGCATTTATTTACCAAAACACGTACATAGTGGAAAAAAAGCCAAGTAGTTTGAAAAGACTTATAATGAGAAAAAGCAGACCCTGACCACTTCTCAGTGCCCAATCCCACTTCTGAGGAACAGCCATTTGCAAACTCTCTTTGCAATTTTTATCAGGTAAGCTTCTTCCTCCTTGTACTCCTGTCAGCCTACATCAGATCTGACACAGTAGCCAGAATGCTTTTTAAAATATAAGTCAGATCATGATATTACTCTCATCAAAACCCATCAGTGTTTTGACAGTGGCCTTCAAGGTTCCACATGCTCTGGCCTCTGGCTTTCAGACCTCATCTCATATTTCTCTTCCCTCACACTAGCCTCCTTGTAGTTCCATTGGACACAGTCTGTCTCAGGGCCTTTGCACTTGCTGTGCTGTCTGCCTGCCTTACAGGGTTGTTGTGAACTTTAAAGAAGTCACTACATGTAAAGTGCTTTGAAAAATGCCAGGCACATAGTTGGGTTTCAATAAATTTTTTTGGGGGGGTGCTGCATTGGGTCTTTGTTGCTCTGTGGGCTTTCTCTAGTTGCGGCGAGTGGGAGCTACTCTTCCTCGCGGTACATGGGCTTCTCACTGCGATGGCTTCTCGTTGCAGAGCGTGGGCTCTAGGTGCACGGGTCTCAGTAGTTGCGGCACGTGGGATCAGTAGTTGTGGCTTGCGGGATCTAGAGCGCAGGCTCAGTAGTCATGGCGCACTGACTTAGTTGCTCCACGACATGTGGGATCTTCCTGGACCAGGGATCGAACCTGTGTCCCCTGCGTTGGCAGGATTCTTAACCACTGCACCACCAGGGACGTCCTCGATAAATGTTTTTTTAAATGTACTGATTTACATTTCAAGTTTGTAATATGTTCTCCAATTTTTCTACTTAGAAAGTATACATAATACTTATTTTTTAAATATATCTTTTTAAAATTAGGAATTTGATGAATCTTCTCCCAAGCAACCTACAAATCCTTACGCATCATCTAAAGCAGCTGCTGAGTGTTTTGTGCAGTCTTACTGGGAACGATACAGGGTAAGAACTGACCTCAGAAACTCTAGAATCATTTTTCTTTGGACTTTGGTGTTAAAACTCCAAGTTAGCATTAGCAACGTTTCATTTTTAGGATGGCAGACATAGATTAAGGAAAGTTATATACTAAGGAATTTTAAAAACTGATTTCCAATATCGTGTGGACAAAGCAGGGAACTACTTCTTCTATTCCAGTTCATCATTTAAAGGAATAATTTATGTATATGTTTTTTTCTGCTTCACTAATAGGTAGAGTGTTACAGCCAGAGTGAAAAGCCCTGTTGGAATGTCCTGATTCCCAGGAGTCCTCTGAGTGAAGGAAGGGAGAGGGAGGGCAGATTCCCTTACCAGCCGCTGCTCCTCTCGGCCCCTCGTGAAAGGGAGATAGGTTTACCCCAGTGGCTGTGTCAGTGTCCATGCAGGGGCCTTGCCCACTATGAATCATCAGCTGGAACCCCTGCACTTGGCTTCCCACCGATCTTCCAGAGTTATTAGGGACTGGGTCAGAAAGGCGAGCCAAGGAATTGCTTCAGCTTCTCTAGCCTTTTGTGTTCCAGTAGCATTGGTCTTTTCCCTCCACGGATGCTCTTTTTATTTGTAAGGGTTGGTCCAAGAGAGAAAGCCAACTTGAAGTTTAACATCTCAGGTGGTCTCTGAAATAATCAGGTAGAAACGTCCTTAATTTCCTGCTATCAGACCTAGAAACCCGCCTCCATCTGTATTCATCCTTCCCTTGTCCCAGTGAAGAGACTATTCCTCTTCTTCCTTTTGGAACCTCTGCCTTTATCTGAATCCCGTCCTCTCCTGTCTTTTCAGGAACCTTACATTAGAAAAAAAAAATCCCTTTGCTTCTGTCCTTAAGGTGTGTGGAATTATGCAGTCAAAAGTGCCCATATGGGGCCTCCCTGGTGGCGCAAGTGGTTGAGAGTCCGCCTGCCGATGCAGGGGATACGGGTTCGTGCCCCGGTCTGGGAGGATCCCATATGCCGCGGAGTGGCTGGGCCCGTGAGCCATGGCCGCTGAGCCTGCGCGTCCGGAGCCTGCGCGTCCGGAGCCTGTGCTCCGCAACGGGGGAGGCCACAACAGTGAGAGGCCCGCATACCGCAAAAAAAAAAAAAAAAAAAAAAAAAAAAAAAAAAAAAAAGTGCCCATATGTTAAAACTGCTTATCTTTAGATAATCATTATTATTGGACGCTTCCATTACCTTCATGTTGAACTCTCTCTTAAGTTTCCAGTTGTCATCACACGAAGCAGTAATGTTTATGGACCACATCAATATCCAGAAAAGGTACATTTTACTTTTGAATTCCTGATGTGTTTTAGTGATTGTAACTTCTCATTATTTAAAATAATCTCTCTTCAGTTATTTGTCCAAAGAATTTATGTTGCAATTAACCGTAATTATAAATGCTTTATAGGCCACATACAAACCTCATCATGTTTAGAGTTTGAAAACTTGAGTCTAAGTCTCAACTTGATACTCACCAGCTGGGATGACCTTAGGTCCTTTGAGCATTGTCTTTAAATTGACGGGTAATGATAATACTTAGGAAGGATTTTGAAGAGTCCAGTGAGATGATGTATGTGAAAATGCCTTGTACTTTGCAGGATGCTAAAACACTATAGAGTGCTCCCATCACTACTGTCACACCAGTGAAGACGCCTTCCTAGGATGCAGTCAGACCATATGTCAGGCTGTACAGAAACGTAGACGCTAGAGAGTGATGCAGGAAGCTTGTACATACACTTGTCTTAAAGGCAGCCGATTAGCTGTTCCCCAGCTCCTCCGTATTGTTGCAGGCCTGAATGTCGTCCAGAAAGTAGTTTAGCAAATAAAGAAATGTAGTTAAAAGGCTGAAAATGTGTGTGGTTGATTCTGTATCATTAAGCCCAATGTTAAGTAACTACTAGTCTCACTGCCTAAATTTATTTATTAAAATTTTTATTGGAGTATAGTTGATTTACAGTGTTGTGTTAGTTGCAGGTGTACAGCAGAGTGAATCAGTTATACGTATATCTCACTGCCGAAATTTAGAGCTGGGTTTTCTCACTTCTTAGCCGCTGGTTGCCTTGATCTCTCTGCCCAAAGGAAAGGGCCATATCATGATCTGCTGATATTAATATATATTTGGCTTAATTTTTTAACACTTATTATAAATTTAATAATTTCTTATCTCACCATGTTTAGCATAAATTTTCTTTGAATCCAGTGGCACTGGAATTACTTTTTATTAATTTCACAAGCAGTTATTGAATAGGTGCTGTATGTAAAGTAAAAAGTATATGATTCCTGCTCGTATGAAATCAACACAAAAGTGAGCTTGCAGTGAGAGCAAACTGTTCAGGAAGATTTTTTCTGAACTTTTTCACTATTTATATCATTTTATCTTCATTTTTATCTAGCAAATAACTGGTATTTGTGAAATAGGAAACAATCTTACAGTTCTTTTACTTATCAAAATTATAATAAGTGTTTCTTGAACTCCTGATAAGAATTAGAATTTGCCCATAAGTGTATTTCTTAACAATAATAATCTTTTAATCTTATGATGAGTTCAGGTTTATATTAATGAATGAATTTCCAAAGTCTGAAATGATAATTTAAATATTCTTTTAGGTTATTCCAAAATTTATATCTTTACTTCAACACAACAGGAAATGGTATGTTATTTACCTTTGTACCCATGTTTTTCTGGTATGCTAGAGTATTTAGTGTCAGTCTTTCTTGAAAATCATGAAGTGTTAGAGTTGGAGGCCTTAGGATTTAATGTCCCAACAAATTTAAGAATTCCTTCTACAGTCAGTGTAATAGTCTTAAAAATAATTATAATGTATAGTTCATCTTTATAAGTTGATTACTAAGATAATTTTAATTCTTAAATAATCCATCCTAAAACTTTGAGTTATAGCATTAAAATTTGTCATCTATCTTTATATAATTTTACTTTTTCAAAAGATTTAACTGAACTGTACATAGTCTTCAAAGTGAACTTAAGGTACAAAATTGATGAATAAATATTTCTGCAGGGGTCACTTACATGTTTGCCACTTCCTAGTGAGCACCCACAGTGGGTTTGGAGGTCAGTTAAGAATTATGGATAAAATCTGGAAGTTGTGAGAATTTGTATTTTCAGTAAGAGATGTCTAGGATCTTCATGGGAATTGCCTTCTCTGGAATTGTACCCAATCATTGCCTTACCCTGGTTTGGGAGAGCTTACTTTTTTTTACACTTTATGATTCCCTTTCATTTCATCTTTTTAGCTGCATTCATGGATCAGGGCTTCAAACAAGAAACTTCCTTTATGCTACTGATGTAGTAGAAGCATTTCTCACTGTCCTCAAAAAGGGAAAACCAGGTGAAATTTATAACATTGGAACCAATTTTGAAATGTCAGTTCTCCAGCTTGCCAAAGAACTAATACAACTGGTATGTATATATTATTAAAGGGTAGTATTTTCAAAATTGGCACTACATTAGTGACAGTAATCACTAATTTTGTCAAAATCAACAATTTACAGTTTACTCATTTGATAAGTGAACCAGTAAAAAAAGGAACTTTATAATTCCATATGTATGCTGAGATGTGTCATTATTTGAAACTGCATCACTCATTTAGTCACAGCTTTTCAGGAAGAAAATTCCACAACGTTAAATGTGCATACCCATTATAAGACATATTCAATTTCAGAACATCGAATGTTAAATTGTGTGTCCTGGAATCAAGGAACATTGATATATAGATAATAGTTATGAGTGTTTTTATTTACTAGTGAGCATCAACTATAAATCTCAGGATTCAGTAAAAAGAGCGACTGAACGAATGGAAAAAACTTGTTTTCCTTTACACTACTCACAGAACACTCTGTCCTCCAAACATGTGAGTTTTCCACGCCCAGCAATTCTCAGACACCAGCTCGGTGTCCTACAATTTAACTCAATTCTGACATTATCTGTCTGGAGATGGTGTCAGATCCCACAGGTTAAGGGCTCAGTCTCACAAGACTGCCCTCACTTCACATGTCAACCCCGAGACCTGGCTGTCACCTGTGCTTTTGATCAACGAGGTATAAGTCTGAGGTTATTTGCTACAGGGGCTCACAGAACTCAGGAAAACAGTTTACCCTCTAGATTACCGGTTTATTACAAAGGATGGAGGAGATGCATAGGGCAAGATATGAGGGAAAGGGTGTGGAGCTTCCTGCCCTCTCCGGGTGTGCCACCTTCCCAGCACCTCCATGTGTTCAGCAGCCTGGAAGCTCTCCTCTTGGGTTTTTATGGAGGCTTCATTAAGTAAGCATGATTGATTGAATCATGGCCACTGATAATTAGTCCCACTTCTGGTCCCTTTCCCCTCCCTGGAGGTGGGGGCAGGGAGGCTGAGTTCCATCTCTCCAATCACATGGTTGGTTCCCTTGGCAAGCAGTCTTCATCCTTAGGCGCTTTCCAAAAATCACGTATTAACCTGAACTCTGGTGTGGTTGAAAGGAACTTATGAACAGCAAAAGACACCTTTATCTCTCATCACCAGGAAATTCCAAAGGTTTTAGGAACTCTGTGCCAGGAGCAGGGATGAACACCAAATATATATTTCTTATTTTAAATCGCAATATCACACAGTAATAACCAAAAGCCAAAAAAATTCATTTTCTCCTATAGTTTATATAATGTGTATTCTCTCTGAGCTTCAGATGGAATTCAGGTTATAAAGTATGGAAAGTGTTAATAAAATGCTATTCATCTTAGCTGTCTTCCCCACTTGGAGGAGGTTGTTTTTCTTGTCTTTTGAATCAGTTGTTGAATACCATTTTATTCTCTGGTCTCACTTTATAATTTGACTTGAAGGTCTTCTCCATTTTGACAGATCAAAGAGACCAATTCAGAGTCTGAAATGGAAAACTGGGTTGATTATGTTAATGATAGGTGAGTAACAAGTTAAAACATTGGGGAAATGTTGTGAAATCTTAGGTACTTATAAGATTATAAAATGTACGGACTTACCCAGAAAAGTTTATCTTTTTTGAGTTTTCTGCTAAAATGTTTTTTCCTGATTATAAATGTCATAACAATAAACTGTAGCATTATTATTAGCTGTGTGACTTAAAGAAAGTTATTGACCCTTTCCAAGTCTGAGATTTCCTTGAGTGTGAAATAGGGATAATAATATCTTGCTTATGGAAGTATTTTAAAATTTAATTTGTAATGTATATAAACTACCAGACCCAGGGCATGGAACATGAGTCCTAACAAGTTTATGTGTATTTATTCATTCATTCATCAAACATTTAGGTATGAGACATTGCATTCATACCTAGATTGTGGTTGAAATGAGAAAAAGATAAGCCACAGTGAGGGTTAGGCTTCTGGATTATAAATGATTTTTAACATATACTTTATTTTACAAATATATAAGTGTGTCACAGGGAGAATTTTTTGAGAGAAAATTTGAATTATGGACACACATTATTTCTCTTAGTATTTAAATTTGTAAATAGGGAATTTCCTGGTGGTCCAGTGGTTAGGACTCCACGCTTTCACTGTCGAGGGCCTGAGTTCAATCCCTAGTCTGGGAACGAAGATCCCTCAAGCCGTGCAGCAGGGCCAAAAATAAATAAATAAATACATTTGTAAATATATATCCACAGTATCATTGTAAATCTGTTTTGTTTTCCAAGACCTACCAATGACATGAGATATCCAATGAAATCAGAAAAAATACATGGCTTAGGATGGAGACCTAAAGTGCCTTGGAAAGAAGGAATAAAGAAAACAAGTATGTTATGAATTGATCCTTTGGGGGGAGAGGGAGAATCAGAAAAATTTTAAGGCACAGGAATTTATTTTAGGACACTACAAACAGTGTCGTGGTGAATCACTTTCACTTTTCAAACTTTTACATTTAATGTATTTCTAACGTTAGTAATTAAGTATCCTGAATTTCATAGACTAACTTCTGATTAGGCTTCCTTTGTCTTACTAGCATTTATCAGATACCTATCTCATTGATTCTCAGATGCACATTTTTTCACATCCTTGAGAGGTATGTGTTTTACAATCACTAGTGTCTTATAATTACTATTTCAACTTTTTTTCTTTCTTTTTCTTTCTTACTAATATGTAAAGTAATGGTCCATCTTAAGATCAGGCATCTGAGATTTGGTGAAATAGAGACAGTTGCCGTCTTTGAGCATCTTGAGTCTTTTTATACTGAAACAAACAAATAAGAAGCAAATTTAGTATGTGCAGAAATAGTCATTAAAATAAGTGTATATATAGTCTGTGCATATGTTAAATTCTGTTTAGAAATGTACTCAAGAGAAAAGATACCCAAGTGTAGGAAAAAGTCTCAGTTCAGAGCTTGACATACAAAATATTTGTATTGAATTTTAAAAAGCAAATTCAGGGACTTCCCTGGTGGTCCAGTGGTTAGGACTCCATGCTTTCACTGCTGTGGGCCCCGGACAGGAAACTAAGAGCTTGTAAGCTGCGCACATAGTGCAGCCAAAAAAAAAAAGCAAATTCAAAGATAATTTATTATTTTTCAACTAAAAAAACTTTATTAATAGGATAGCAACATAAAATAATTTTACATATTAACAAAAGGAAGTTGACATCATCTCACTGTGCCTATCATGCAGCCTTGTGATGTTTACATGAACAAAATACTACACTTTTTTCCCCTATGACTTTAAAACCAGTACAAGTGACTTATCTCCCTTTCCCCCTGAATTCCCTAAAATTAGAATGTTTTAATACTTGTACCAGCAAATTCAGTATTGAAGGACTTTTGAAGTTAAAAAGAAAAAAAATTGTTGATTTGTAAATCTACGTTTTCAGGTGATGAAATATCTTCTGATTAACATCATTGGTTTGTTCAAAATCAAATTGTTTTCATCATTAGGCAATCCTTGCCTACACATTAGCTGATGGGCAAGGCTTTTCTTACTTAGCAGGAGCTCAGTAAATATTGGTTAACTGATGTTTAGTTTTTTATTTTTGTCTTTTTGTTTTATCAGTTGAGTGGTACAGAGAGAATTTTCACAACTGGAAGAATGCAGAAAAGGCATTAGAACCCTTTCCAGTACAATCACCGTTTGTGTAGTTGGGACAGTTTTCAGAGAAAGAAGAAACTTATCCTACCTCAACAAATGATATGAAATCAAGCAACCATGATATGAAATCAAGCGATGTCCATTTGTATACTTTTGTATACTTTTTTGTATACTTTTTTGTATAAAATTCAAATGTAAAATGCCTCAGTCTTTAGAAGAGGTTCAGTATTAGCATAGGATTTAAATATCAAAATTCTTTCAGAAACCTTTTCTCCTAAAAATTAGGAACCAGTAAGCATAGAAAGACTCTTCTGTAGGTGTGGGCCAGGAAGGAGGAATCTCCTGGTTCTGAGAACAAGGACAGGTAATAGCTCTGGGCAGATGACAGCCTTCACTGGCATTGAACTCAGCTTCCCATCCTTTCCCACTGCCTAGACAGTCTGAAGTTTTTTAGGCAGTATAGGATGAGCCTTTTGCCCTAATTTATCTTTTTAAGGTCTGATGTGCTACAATTGCTTTAAAAATGGAACAAATGGAAGGATATCTAGCACTTTTTATTTGATAATTTTGTACAATTAAGTTAAATATTTTTTAAAAGAAGGATGTAGTTTTTATATTTTCAAAATTGGTCATTGAACTATGTAAGTAATCTTGTATCAGAGAAATTTTATCATGTATTTACTGTTTAAAATGATTTTATTTATAAACTTATCAATACTTTATTAATGTATAATGTGGCTTTTTTAAAAGTAATGTATATTTTTGTTTTGCTGTAAAAAATTTTTTAAAATACTTGATTATCATGTATTTTTAGTTCCTCTCTTCCCTAAAGACTTTAAGATGATTTGAAAAGGTAACTGATTGGATATTACATTCAGAAAAGGAAAAGGGTCAAAGACTATGCCCAGCTTTCTGGCCTCAGTGTGTGACTGGTGCCTTGTTTTCTCTGGAGTAGGAAGCAAGGTTATTAACTCCGAGGTGGTTGAAGGAGGGCTATAGGAGTAGCATAAGGGCCTGGGGCATGTGGAGACTGGGAAAAGTGTAGTAAGCAGATTGAAAATTAGTAAGGGGATTTGCCAAACAGGAGTGAAACACAAACTGAGGCCAAACACTGTAATTGCAGAATTCTGCTGTGTCGAAATAGATTGAGCCAGAGCTGGGCTCAGTGTGAGTCCCAGGGACTAGAGTTGAGTGAGATCGACTGAAATGATGGTCCCCTGGTCTTAGGTGTGTAGGGAAGAAATGCTTCTTGGAGGTAGCCTGTAGCTCTAGAGAAAATGGAGAGGCGAGAGGGCCGAAGGGAGCAGGGGTAAGATCTCAGGGAGGCAACTGTAGGAAGTTACAAGCAGAAAATGGGACCAACTGAGAGCAAATAGTCTGTGATGGAGTTTGGTCATTGAGGGTAGCTGACAAAATAAAAACACTTGTTCTGTGTCATTTGTTCTTGCACATATTTTTGTGATCTTTCAGGCAGTGAAAATACCCTGTATGATAATATGATGATGTCCATATGTCAATTTACATTTATCCAAACCCACAGAATGTATATATAACACCAAGAGTGAACCCTAAGATAAACTATGTCCTTGGGGTGATTATGGTATGTCAATTTGGATTCATCCTTGGTAAAAAGCACCATTCTGGTGAATGATGTTGATAATGAGGGAGACTATGCATATGTAGGGACAAGGGAGTATATGAGAAATCTCTGTACCTCCCTCTCAATTTTGTGATAAAACTCTAAAAAAATTGTCTTAAAATTAAAAAAAAAAAAAGAACAACCTTAGAAAAGAAATCGGCTAAGTTGAAAGCTTTTGGTCTCCAAGAGCCCTCTGAAAGCTGCCCTTTCCTCCCTGCTCTATACTCAACTTGCCGCCATCTGCTTCCATTCTGCCTCCGCTGCAAGAATTATCCCTGTAGTCGCCAGCCTCAGAAACCCTCCTAAGAAGTGTCATCTACTCTCGCTTTAATTACCATCTTTTTTTTTCCCCAATTTCAATTCCTTATCTCTATACCAGGATCTCTTTTCTGAGCTTCTGATCTCCAGTTTGAAATCAGTTTGATAGGGCCTCAAAAATTTAAACATAGAATTACCATATGATCCAGCAATTCTACTCCTAGGTATATATCCCAAAGAATTGAAAGCCGGATCTCAAACAGGTATACTTGTACTCCAATGTTCACTGCAGCATTATTCACAATAGCCAGAAGGTGGAAAGTACCCGTATGTACATCTACAGATGAATGGGTAAATAAGATGTGGTCTATACAAACAGTGGAACGGTATGATTCCACTTGTATGAAGTACCTAGAGTAGGCCAATTCATAGACACAGGAAGGATAATAGAGGTTTACCAGGGCCTGGGGGAGAGGGGGAAAGTGGGGGGTTATTGTTTAATGGGTACAGACTTTCTGTTTGGGATGATGAAAACATTCTGAAAGTGGATAATGGTGATGGTTGCACAACACTGAATGCACTTAATGCCACAGAATTATACACTTAAAAATAGTTAACATAAAAAAATAGTTAACCTGGTAAATTTTTTAATGTATATTTTAGCATAATAATAATTTTAAAAATGTGTACCTAGACCAACAGCATTTTTATCAGTTGTTAGACCTGCAAATTCCTGGACTCCATCCCAGACTTACAGAATCAGAAACTTTGGGGAGAGACCCAGTGATTCTGATGCACACTAGTGTTTGAGAACCCTGCTCTATAATATGGGGAGCTGAAGCCAGAGAGAAATGTGGTGGCCCAGTCCTGGATGGCCTTGTCTGCCATGAAAAAAAGTGCTTCGATCTCATTCTGCCAGCAAAGAGTTAACTCGGGATTTTAAGGAAGAAATCGACATAGTTAGATTTGTGAGATTTATCTAATTCCTATTTTCAAAACTAATAACGTGCTCATTACAGAACACTTGGAAAATTAAATCAATAAAAAACGCACACCAGCCGTTGTCTACCACTGGAGGATAACCCCTGCTAATGTTCAGATGTATGTTCTTCATTTCATTTCTTGAAACATATATATACATTTTAAAAAACCAAAATGGGGGGACTTCCCTAGTGGTGCAGTGGTTAAGACTCTGTACTCCCAATGCAGGGGGCCCGGGTTCGATTCCTGGTCAGGAAACTAGATCCCACATGCATGCCGCAACTAAGAGTTTGCATGCCACAACTAAGGAGCTGGTGAGCCACAACTAAGGAGCCTGCCTGCCACAACTAAGACCTGGCACAACCAAACAAATAAATAAATAAATAAAAAACCAAAATGGGATCTTAATGGACGTACTGTTTGAGAGCCTGCTCTTTTTCACTAAGCAGTATATCAGGAACATTTTTACATGTTATGAGATCTTTTGCCATTTTTTTTGACTGCAGAATTTTACGTGTTTGATAGTTCATTCTGGCAACAGTATGAAAGATAAATTTAAAGGAAGGCAAGATTGAACTCCTGCAGGGATCCAAGTTATGAAGTTATTGCAGTAAATCAGGCTGGTGATGATAAGGCCTGAAGCACAGCACTGCAAACAGGTAGCATCGGCGACAGACGTGGGAACTCTTTAGATTAAAAAAACTCGTTGATTGATGATACGTGGGAGGTGCACTTTCTTGGGGGGTATTTTAAGGTTTTGAATATCGAATTGGAAAGAGTGGAGAATGGTAAGTCATATTTGGGGGATGGTGAGCTTTGGGGATCTGTGGGATATCCAAATGGAAGTATTTAGCAAACAAACCCAGGAATCTGATGTTCAAATTGGTGGGCAGGGTTTGAGATCTACAGATACATATTTGGAGTTAAATGGCAATTAAAACCCTAAGAGTGGTTTAAACCCCCCGAAAAAGAACATACAAAATGACAAAGTTGATGGTGGGTTGCATGATTCATAGGCAAGCCATGAGAAATACAAAGGTTTTTTTTGTGTGTGTGTGGTAGGCGGGCTTCTCACTGCTGTGGCCTCTCCCGTTGCGGAGCACAGGCTCTGGACGCGCAGTCTCAGCGGCCTTGGCTCACGGGCCCAGCCACTCCACGGCATGTGGGATCTTCCCGGACCGGGGCACGAACCCGTGTCCCCTGCATCGGCAGGCGGACTCTCAACCACTGCGCCACCAGGGAAGCCCCAAAATCCCTTGTTAATTAAAAAAAAAAAAAAAAAAAAGCCAGAACCAAGAAATAAATCAGTCTCTTCCTCTGCCCCACTGAAGATGCACAAGATGGTGTTAAGTGACCAGAAAAGGAGGCCACAGAAAAGGAGGCCACAGAGGCACCTGTGCTATTTGGTCCTATGGCCCTCCAACCTCCCAGGTGCCTCGCACTCTTGACTCTCCCCTGCTTCCATCCACTTCTCTAGTCCTGTTTGTTGTATCCTTACACCCCCAACTCCGTGTCCCAGCACTGGCCACTTCCTGACGCACCTCACTCGGGACCCTTGGCGACAAGTCAGCTCTTCTCTACCCTTCTTCCCTGTCTTCCTTGCACACACAGGCCGGAGTTTCTCTGGAGGACGTTTGTGGGTAGGAGGGATGCAGCTGCATCATAGAACCCAGGCAAAAAAGGGAGGTGCTGGGAAATGAAACGTGGCACTCGGGGTCATCACGAGGATGAGGAAAGAGGAATGACTGAGAGGGCACGTCTGCGAGGAGGCCGAGGAGTATGGGAGCATCATCGCACAGGCAGTGCTGCTCAACTGGGGGTGTTTTTGGTCCCTAAGGGGCATCTGGCAAAGTCTGGTTGTCATAACTGGGGGAGAGGGGAGAGGCCAGGAAGTTGTTAAACCTTCAGTGCACAGGACAGCTCTACAACCAAGGGAATAGACAGTAGAATAAGAAGCCAGCAAGACAAAGAGGGGGAAACTATGGCTTCCCTGGTGGCTCAGTGGTTGAGAGTCCGCCTGCCGATGCAGGGGACATGGGTTCATGCCCCGGTCCAGGAAGATCCCACATGCCACGGAGTGGCTGGGCCCGTGAGCCATGGCTGCTGAGCCTGTGCATCCGGAGCCTGTGCTCCACAAAGGGAGAGGCCACAACAGTGAGGGGCCCGCGTACCGCAAAAGAAACAAACAAACAAAAAAAACAAAACAAAAAAATGAGAGACAAGCAATTAAGCTGACAGGTATTTAAAGAACGCCCAAGCCTCTGAAACTCAAGCTCTAGAGTTCAAGTTTTCTGGCCTTTAGGGCATTGTTCAAAATCCACATGGTTAGGCGTTTGCATGATGGATGTGGGAGGATTGGATTAGCACATAGGAAAAGCTCTCTAGGTTGTTCTTGAGTATAATTTACTTAATTGTTTCTGGCCTTGTAAGTATACCCGGAGGCTTAATATTGATGTCTGTGATTCAGCAAAAACAAAAACCAATAAAGTCTTTATCGACTTGTGGTTTAATGGCTTTAAATAAATTAAGTTCTTTTCGATCAATTCAGCATACGGATGATATTTACAATCTATTACCTTTTTTACACTTCTCCCCTAAGTTATAACTTTAATATATATGTTTTGGAGAAATCACTATCTATCCGCCAAGAAAGAAATTATTTCTATACACAGAGAACTTCAAAAGGCATAAACATGCCCATAAAAAAGCATGTACAGAGCTTCCCTGGTGGCACAGTGGTTGAGAGTCCGCCTGCCGATGCAGGGGACACAGGCTTGTGCCCCGGTCTGGGAAGATCCCATATGCCACAGAGCGGCTAGGCCCATGAGCCATGGCCGCTGAGCCTGTGCTCCGCAACGGGAGAGGCCACACCAGTGAGAGGCCCGCGTACCGCAAAAAAAAAAAAAAGCATGTACAAGAAAAGCTGAGCCCTAACCCCAGATTCCAGGTTCAGATTTAGGCTCATGCCAATTTTTCATTGAAATGGGGTCTTTCTTTTAAAAAAATTAAGAGCATTTGGTGGAAGTTACAGAATATGCTTTATGGATCAGTAGTCCGTTCTGCACCAGATTAATTGTGTAACTGGTGTGGACGGAATTGTGTTCTTCCTCCACTTCACGTTGAAGCCCTAGCTGCCATTGTGACTGAATTTGGAGAGAGGGCTTTTAGGGGGTAAAGCTTAAGGTTCAGGAGGTCATAAGGGTAGAGACCTAACCAGATAGGATTGGTGGCTTTATAAGAAGAGGAAGATAAAGAGAGAAAGATCTCCAAGCGTGTGCACCAAGGAAAGTCCGTGTGAGCACACAGTGAGAAGACAGCCATCTGCAAGCCAGGAAGAGAACTCTCACGAGGAACCTAATCTTCAGGCACCCTGATCTTGGACTTTCCAGCCTCCAAACTTTGAGAAAATAGATTTCTGTTGTTAACATGCCTCACCCCACCCTCGCAATGTCCATGGTACTTTGCTATGGCAGCCCGAGCCAACTAAGACAGTGACCTTAAGCAAGTTGCTTATAGCATCTCTAGGCCTCAGTTTCCTGACATGTAAAATTTGTGGATCAGGCAAAATAAACCCCATGTTCTCTTCCATATCTAGCACTACTAGGATTCGAACTGAATTTGTCTGGTCCCAGAAGAGCAGCAAACTTAAAAAAATTTTTTAATTCTAAGTTTCCAATTTTGATAAAAGTTACAGAATGGTACAGACAAGTCCCAAGTATGTTTTACCCAGATTCATCAACTTTTATATTTTCCCCCATTTACATTTCCATATCCTCTCTGTGTGTGTCTGTTTCTCTCTGTGTTTATTTGCACACATATTATTATTTTATTTTTCTGAGCCATTTGAAGGTAAATTACAGATATGATATCTCTTTATCCCTGAATACTTTGGTATGTATTTCTTAAAACAAGGATATTTTCTAACTACAGTTGCCAACTGCAGGGAATTTAACACTGATATGACACTTTTATGTAATCTACAGGCCATGTTCCAATTTCTTTAATTGTCCTAATAGTATCCTTTAAAACATTTCCCCTCCCGAATAGAAACCAGTCCAGGAAAACATATTACTTTCAGTTGTCATGTCTCTGTAGACTCCTTCCACCTGCAACAGTGGCCCAGCTCTTCATTGCTTTCATGACCTTAACAGTTTTGAAGAATACAGGACAGTCATTTACTAGACAGCCTTTATTTTGCGATTTGTTTAATGTTGCTTCATGACTAGATTCAGGTTATGCATCTCTGGCTGGACCACTATGTAAGTACCAAGTTGTGTCCTTTTGAAGGAATCACATTAGGAGGCCCATGATGTCTCAGTGTCCTTCATTGGTGAGGTTCATCTTGATGACCAGATCAAGGATTTGTCCAGTTTCCCCACTGTATAGTTTCAATTTCCCCCTTGCAACTATTAAGCAATCTGTGGAGAGATACTTTGAGACCATGCAATGATCCTCCTCATCATACAAATTTCCCCTCATACTTAGCATCCATTGATGATTCTTTTTCTCGCGGCACACGGGCCTCTCACTGCTGTGGCCTCTCCTGCCCGTGGAGCACAGGCTCCGGACACGCAGGCTCAGTGGCCATGGCTCATGGGCCCAGCCGCTCCGTGGCATATGGGATCTTCCCGGACTGGGGCACGAACCCGTGTCCCCTGCATTGGCAGGCGGACTCTCAACCACTGTGCCACCAGGGAAGCCCCATTGATGATTCTTGACTGAACCAGTCTTTACTATGATGCTTGGAAAATGGCTGTTTCCAATGCTACCACCCCTTCCACATTTATCAGTTGATGACAGTTATCACCTGTAAGCCAGAACCCTCAATCTCATTGTCCCTCCATTATTGTACTCATAGATTTTTATTTTATTCAAGGGGTAAATAATCTATTACTTTTCTTATTCATTTTGATACTGGGATTATTCTAGATTTGGCCAGTAAGAGCCCCTTTAAACTGGCTCCTATGTCCTTTTGATATATTCTCATCTTTTTAACACTTCTGAGAAATACTGATTGAAATCAGAGGCCAATAAAAATAAGTGCTATTTTTTTGGACTGTGGGGTCCCAGGAGCAAAGTTCAGGATAGATTATCAATTGATAGCTGTTCAAAGATCTATTAGTTACTACAACTACATACAACATATTCTCTTCAGTTTTGTTATTCTTAGATCTTCTAGTTAGTTCTCATAATTAGTCTTCGTGGTTCTCATAGGTAATTAGACTGGAGTTGGCCAGAATCCTTGGACTAATTTGGAAGACAGGACTACAGCCAAAGCTTCTTTTCAACATGGAGTCCTTCTTCAACATCCTTTTCCTGACTTGAATGCCAATTTCTTTATCATCTGTTCCTTCCGACTGAGAGTGTGTTCATAGATTTTTCACTTCACTTTAGCCCTTGGCATTTGGTCTCTGTGGAAGTTCTGATGGCTCTTCTTGCCTCTGTAATCTTGCTGAACAAAGAAGATTTTCTCACAAACTCAGTAATAATTTTCATTCCTGCTGTCAACACTAAGGTTCTAAGCTAGAGGTTTCCAAACCTTCTCTGTTCATAAAGCTCTCAGTGTCTCAGTAAGTTTTTCCAGTGCTCCCAGGCCAAAAGAAATACAGAACAGTTCCTTTTATGAAGTACTCAGGCCCAAACAATTTATTAAATATTCATGTCCAATGACTCTGTTTGGAAAAACTTATATACATAAAAGAAAAGAAAGGTATATTTTTATTTCATTCTTAAACAACCAACATTGCTTAGCAATGGGCTGTGTGTACCTGTGTGTACGGGGAGTGCACAGTTTCTCCAACCTTGGAAGCAGATTGGGCACCACTACTCTTATTTCCTGTTACACATTTATTTTCACGTGCACTTGCTTTTTATCACAACTGCTGAAAACCTAGCTTTGCAAAGAGATGACATCATTGAAAGAACTGTAAAGTGTTGCAAATGGAGCAACTGACAGAGGATTAATCTCCAAAATTTATAAGCAGCTCGTGCAGCTCAATAACAAAAAAACAAACAACCCAATCCAAAAATGGGCAGAAGACCTAAATAGACATTTCTCCAAAGAAGATATACAGACTGCCAACAAACACATGAAAGGATGCTCAACATCATTATTCATTAGAGAAATGCAAATCAAAACTACAATGAGATATCATCTCACACCAGTCAGAATGGCCATCATCAAAAAATCTAGAAACAATAAATGCTGGAGAGGGTGTGGAAAAAAGGGAACACTCTTGCACTGCTGGTGGGAATGTGAATTGGTACAGCCACTATGGAGAACAGTATGGAGGTTCCTTAAAAAACTACAAATAGAACTACCATATGACCCAGCAATCCCACTACTGGACATATACCCTGAGAAAACCATAATTCAAAAAGTCATGTACCAAAATGTTCACTGCAGCTCTATTTACAATAGCCCGGAGATGGAAACAACCTAAGTGTCCATCATCGGATGAATGGATAAAGAAGATGTGGCACATATATACAATGGAATATTACTCAGCCATAAAAAGAAACGAAACTGAGTTATTTGTAATGAGGTGGATAGACCTAGAGTCTGTCATACAGAGTGAAGTAAGTCAGAAAGAGAAAGACAAATACCGTGTGCTAACACATATATATGGAATTTAAGAAAAAAAATGTCATGAAGAACCTAGGGGTCAAACAGGAATAAAGACACAGACCTACTTGAGAATGGACTTGAGGATATGGGGAGGGGGAAGGGTAATCTGTGCCAAAGCGCGAAAGAGGCATGGACACATATATACTACCAAACGTAAGGTAGATAGCTAGTGGGAAGCAGCCGCATAGCACAGGGAGATCAGCTCGGTACTTTGTGACCGCCTGGAGGGGTGGGATAGGGAGGGTGGGAAGGAGGGAGACGCAAGAGGGAAGGGATATGGGAACAGATGTATATGTATAACTGATTCACTTTGTTATAAAGCAGAAAATAACACACCATTGTGAAGCAATTATACTCCAATAAAGTTGTAAAAAAAAAAAAGAACTGTAGAGCGATCTATTGCTGAAACTATGAACTACCTAGCAGTTTGTGCAGTGTCCCACAGCTGTCCAGTATTACTGCGTTTCCCTCAAAAATCTAAAATATTCTGCAGCCCCCTGTGAAGGCACTGCAGCGTCCCAGGTTGCTTTCCTGCACAGAACGGAAACTATGACACTAAGTCCTGAAAACTTTCAGTCCCCTTTGTAAAACGCCAATGACAAATATTGAGTTGATTGTTAAAAATCTTTTCTCTTGTGGTGAAACTGGTAGAGTTCATTATGTAGTCCCAAGCTGTGACTCTTTTTCATAGTTTATAAGTTGGGTGATCACATCATTGATTTTCCCTTCATTCTAGGATACTTTTAAGAGTGAAAGGGGTGCTACCATGACAGGATTCTGGGAGGTAAACAGCGACTGTCCTGGGCAAACCAGGCTGTGTGACCACCCAGTTAATTCATGACATATGTCATAACACTTCTATTCTGAAATCCACCTTTAGTCAATGAATGGTCACTATTACGATGTAGTTTCTCTTATCTTGTAATTTGCTGAAGGATCTTACATTAAATTCTGACACATGAAGTTTATTGGTTGTGCTCTTCCTTCTCTTATCTCTCCAGTCCTCTTCTTTCCATTTCCCTTCAGACCCTGGACCTTTTCCTCACCCCTACCCGTACCCCAAATCCCATCAAAACTTAACTTTCCTAGTCACCCAGGTTCAAGCCTTGCCTGCGGTATTTTGAGAATGTGAAAGGTAGCTACATTCACGACACACAAGAAAGGCTGTAAAAGCCCCCTTTCCCCATCTCTTTATGTTTGACCCGCACAAGGCAGCTGCTCCAAGTTGCTTCTTCTTCCACTCCAACCCCCCTGCCCCCAAGCCTACACAGAACTCTGTTCATCCCCAAGCTCTCTTTGGTCCCTTTTCCTTCCTTAACCAATGACTTCTTTTAAATCTCAAGCTCTTCTGTTTGGATTTGACGCAACAAAGGAATTCAGAAAGGGACTCTACACCTTAGAGATTGCAAACACGTCCCATGTTCAAAACTTTTTTCTTTTTCTTTCATATTCGTATGCATGCATGCATCCATCCCTCAAAACTGGCTGTGAAACTTCCACTTACTTGGGTGAAAGGGCGGTGAGATTAACACCCCTGCCTTCAGAGAATTACAACTTAATTGGAGAGGGAAAAACAACAACAACAACAGACAATAGGATGTTCAGACATTGCAGAATGTCTGTGCTTGGCAGGTAGTTGGTGCTTCAGAAATATTCGTCAACTGGTGTAGGAAGCAGTATTGACATTGGATGACAGTGAGCTCGCCAAGCTTTTACGGTGTGCCTATCTGGCTCTGTGCCAAGTGGTGGTGGGATAGGGAGCATTTCGAGGACCCGGGATCACAAGGAGACTGCAGTCCTGCCTCCATGCCCTGGTCCACTTCTTGTCCACCTTATTCGTGAAAAGTGAGAGGTCAGAGCGGGAAGGGCCGACTCCTTGGGCAAGCCAAAGGGACCACCCCGCAAGGGGATCGCGGGGAGCAGCTGGGGGAAGATGAACCCGCGCCCCGAGGAGCCGCGGAGCCCTGGGGGCGGGGAGTGGTGAGCTGGGGGCGCGCAGGCGTCGCCCCCAAGCGCTGCCGCCATCACTGCTTTTCACTCTCCGCCGGGGCTGCGGGCCAGTCCAACCTCCGCCCCCCGAATCCCGCAGCGGGGACACCGGGTCGTTCACGACGCCTGCTGTCGATGATTATACCAAAGGTTTGGATTATACTGAAAAAAGTAAGTAACGTACAGTGCACTCTAAGTGCACTAACGTACAGTGCATTCTAAGTACAGTGCACTTAGAATGTTGATACGTATAACCATTAAATTTATTTTTCTTTTTTCTTTTTAACATATAACCATTTAATAGGACAAGGGAGAAACGCTGTAAGTGATTACTAGGAAAAGACGGAAGGGGCGGACACGAAGAGTTCAGTGATAGTTTACTCTAAACGCAGCAAAACAGGCGCCGAAATAGCTCAGTTGGGAGAGCGTTAGACTGAAGATCTAAAGGTCCCTGGTTCGATCCCGGGTTTCGGCAGAACCTTTCTTTTTCGATTGGAATTTCTCGTAGGAACCCTTATTTAGAGTAACCTGGCTCATTAATTCCACCCCAGGTAAAAACTGGGACTTGAAGGGCGAGCGAGAAGTGGAAACAGCCATTCTCAGTCACCCCTGGGAATGTGGCAGCTACTCACGGCTACTTCCCAGGCGCCACCGTCGGAGGCGCTGCTGCGCGTGCACAGTGGGACGCGTGGGGGTGGGGGGGCGGGGCCAGAGACGCCCTGCTCGAGATCCGGAAGTGCGGGGTACCGCGCTCACGCCCGGTGGTGAGAGGGGGCAGCACGCTGGTCGAGGTGCCAAAGGAATAGGTCTGTGTCGGAGGGCGAGAAACAAAACTTCGTCCCAAATCTCATTCCCAAAGCATCCCAATTTGAAAAGCAAAACCCTGCTGTTTAATCAAATGGTCCCCCTCTGGCCTTGCCCGAAGAGGGAACCGGGCAGCTAGGTACTTTTGGTTAGAAGCGCACGAAGCGCGGCCCCGGGGGTGGCATAGCCAGGGTTACTTAAACAGTGCGTAAAGGCATGGCAGCTTTACAGCTCTGTAAAATTAGTCTTGCATCGCAACAACTTTAATTAGAGTCTAGATCAGTGGTTCGCAAAGTGTGGTCCCAGGACCACCAGCAGTCACGGCTTCACCTGGGAACTACTTGGAAATGCAGATTCTCGCCCGTGCTTCACATCTACTGAATGGGAAACTCGGGGGGGGGGGGGCAGCCTTAGGTGTTCTAACAAGTCTTCAGGGGATTCTGAAGCAATGTTTGGGAGCCACTTACCTAGACATTCCTTTCAATGTTTAAAAGAGCCCTTTCCTAAGACCGTTTTTGTGAACAAGCTTTTATCTTGTGCAGTCTTTTGTCCTGCAAGTCTGAAATAAAATTTTGACACGTGCTCGGGATTAATTTTTCTGAAAATTTTTGCTTTCATGGTGAGTGTGTGTGTTGGTGGTGGGATGTGCTGGGGCATCGACTCTGGTAGCTATCTGTAGGACCCACACCAAGGCTAACCTAGGCGCTGTGGAGTAAAGAAAATGGAGCCCAGGGGCCTGATTATATATTGTGTTGGCTCCTGGGAGCTGAGCCAGGACCCAGAGGTAGAAATTGAAGGATTAAATTAAATTTAAATTTAATTGAATTGAATTAAAGAAGGAAGAAATTTCAGTCTATTTTGGAGTCACTAGAAAAGGGAAAATTTAGTTTAGTGAGGTGATGAGTTGCTGGTCAGCAGATGAGAGACAGTCACGTGGGATTTATGCATTAAATCTTGCATATATTCTGCTTCTGTTGGTTTGAAAGGGAAGGCCGCTCACATTTATGAGGTCTCGTGTGCCCTCAGGGTATTAATTCACTCATCAGTTGGACCTCAGTTATGTGCCTCCCGCTATGTGCCAGGCATTATGTGATCTTTGTAACTACCCTATGAAGTTACCTATTATTAGCATCTTCATTTTACACATAATAGTCCTTGTAGGAACGCAAGTATTAAACATATGTCAGGCATCTAACTTCTGCCACGTCGTAAACGTTATGAAAAGTTAATAGTTATTGGGATGTTTGTGTGCATAAAAATGAGAGTAGTTTTAGGAGGAAATAAAAGCTTTTGCTGGTGAATCAGAAAAGGCTCTATGGGCAAGAAGGTCTTGACTGGGCCCTCTGAGGAAGATTTCTTGGCAAGGGAAAAACCAGACTGGAGTGCAACCAGCCATCCACGTGTTTTGGGGTTCTTTTTCAATTAATTAATTAATTAATTAATTATTGGCTTCGTTGGGTTTTCGTTGCTGCACGCAGGCTTTCTCTAGTTGTGGCGATCGGGGGCTACTCTTCGTTGCTGTGCACGGGCTTCTCATTGTGGTGGCTTCTCTTGTTGCGGAGCACGGGCTCTAGGTGCGCGGGCTTCAGTAGTTGCAGCCCGCGGGCTCGGTAGTTGTGCCTCATGGGCCCTAGAGCGCAGGCTCAGTAGTTGTGGCACATGGGCTTAGTTGCTCCGTGGCATGTGGGATCTTCCCCGACCAGGGCTCGAACCCGTGTCCCCTGCATCAGCAGGCGGATTCTTAACTACTGCGCCCCCAAGGAAGCCCCATCCACGTGTTTAAACGCGAGGGGAATGGTGTGGGTGCCGGCAGTGAGAGTGACTGTTCATTTCAGGCAGCCTGAGGCCTGACTACCCCGTGGGCAGACACAACAAGACCACGTATTTGCTATAGGAATAGGGACATTTGTATGGGGGGAGGCTAGAGGCACACACCTGGTTAGAAGTCTGAAGAGGTGTTAAAAGACAAATTTTAACTGAGTAAATGTTAAAGATCGTTTTGGTTTTCTTCAAAGATTCAGGAATCAAGTGGCAGCCCATCTAGGAAATATAAAGGGGCTCTGAGGGGCTGTGCAAAAGACTTTTAGAGGCAGAAGGGGGCAAGACAAGGAAGTTATTCCAGCCAGCGGTCCCCAACCTTTTTGGCACCAGGGATCAGTTTCGTGGAAGACACTTTTTCCACGGACGGGGAGTGGCAGATGAAGCCGCCCACCTCCTGCTGTCAGCCCGGTCCCTAACTGGTTGTGGACCGGTAATAGTCTGCAGCCTGGGGGTTGGGGACCCCTGATTCTAGCAGAGAGCTGATTGTTTCAGGCAAGGCCACCTTCCTTTGGGGGGCAAGAGGGGTCTATCAGGAGGATTACCTCTGTGGGGGGGGGGGGGCGGGAATTTCCCCCCTACCCACCTTGAGTTCTTGTGGCTGGACTAATAATAAGATTGGCACAAGACACATTAACAGGAGAAAAAGAAACAAGTTTTAATCCATGCTCATGGAGGTCCCATAGAAACGGGACCTAAGAAGTGGCCAAAGCAGGTGACTTTTATATTTTTTAGATAAAGAAACAATACATTTGTGAGGAATTGACAGGACAAAGAAACTTAGGCTTTGGGCACTTAATTAGAGAAGAACCTAAGTGGAGTTTGGGCTTGGGGTAGTAAATTAAAGAAGTAACAAGGTTTGTTCATATAGGCTTCTTGGTCAAATTCCCTCTCTCTGGTGATAAGGGTGTCCTTCTACTTTCAGATGCAGGGAGGGCACCTTTTACAGGAGAGATAGCTTTTTCCTGCTTCAGGGAGATTTAGGACGGTCAGAGTCCCTCTAGCATCAGCCATTTCTTAAGTAACTTCAAAATAATCAATATGCCACTGAGGCACATTTTGGGGTGTCCTGCCCTGGGCCCCAGCACCTCACTATTGCTGACCAGGTAATGCCAGACTGATTGGAAGATTATGTTCCTGGAAGAGTCTGAAGCTGCAATTAGGTTAGGTATTAAGTCTCAGTGAGGTGATGGGGGACCTAGCACAAGTGACTCCATTTTGGGCCTGGTATCTCTTTTGTAGCAAGGGGAAGAGGAAGGGGATAGTTTGGGCAGACCTCCACTGGACCTGTGTTCGTAAAGGGTTTTGCTGACTATGTGGGTGGGAGGAATGATTAGGAAGAAGGTAGGCAGCATTTAAAAAAATTAAATATATATCTTATTAAAAAAATAATTACATATATACATATATTTTATTTAAAAAATAATTATACATATATATATATATATGTAACTTTTTAACCTTAAGATGTAAAGTCTAAAGATGTAACCTGATCCTGTTTATTGCCTATCACTGACTTGTGACATGCTCTGATAGATGTCAAATGCTGTCAGTTTCCAGGAGTGAAGGCTGAGAAAGACTGAACATGCATTGTCTCCTAGGAACCCTCTGATGCCAGGCAGCTCCAGGACAGCTCTTTATAATTTAGATGGGGTGTTTAGCTCTTTATAACCAAGAGGGGTATAAAGAGTGAAGAGTAAAGTGTGGAGTCAGCCTTTACTTTAGAAAAGAAATGCTTTCAGTGGGAAGAGCGCTACCAACATTAAACATTTATAAGAGTTAATGCTCAGCCCAGCTCTCTGCTGTCAGCAGAAAGGTTGTGAATATCTCCTCTTACTTCAAGCCATTTATCCTGAGGGGCAGGGGGAAGGCATCTGCTCAAGTCTCCTTGGTGAGCCTTTGGAAAGAAACCTGGGACCTCTGGCTCATCTGACAAACGTCTAAGGTGACATGCAAGCGTATTGCTAAATGACTGTTTATCTCTTAACTATTCCGGATACTATATTCATTTTAAGTCAGAACTAGGATATAATGAAGCTGTTACAATGGTTATATACAATATGATACTAGATGAGCATTTAATAATTTATTGGGGTCTTTTGTATAATCGATGTGTATGTTCATTAATGCCCATTATATGAGTCTTAGGTCATATTTCTACTTGTTTACATGTATAGTGGTTTATAGTTGTTTAGTTTCATGTTATATTATTTGTCACATCTTAGACTTATCTGATGTTGGTCAGAAATATAACTCCTGTTGGATTTACCTCCAATTCCAAGAATGTATGAATCCTGCACAGTCATCCTTAATAGGTGATGTCAGAAAGGAATACTTTGTTTAAGCATAGCTCACTTATCTAACTGGAAATCTTGGAGGGTTGTTTGCAGTCCCTAGCTTTTGGAGTGTAATGTTTGGGAGAGGGCCAGCATGCAGCCTGGGAAATGAAGCAGGACAGTTTGCTGAGGGGCAAGGCTCTTCATAACAGACATCCAGGTCTCACAGGAGTTCCATAAGTTGAAAATTTCATATAATGGGTTGGCTTAAAGCAGGGTGTGCAAATATTTGACTATTCACTACCTAAATATATTCTACAGTACATTTGGGGCAACCCCTGCCCCTACATACTTCACTGACTCTCTAGTCCAGAGGATAAAGAATGACCAGAGTTGCCATTTCTGGAGTGCTCTCTATGTGCCAGGCATTCTGATGAGCACACTTTATACATAATCCCATCAAACTTGTCAATAACTCTTCCGGGTAGGAGGCATAGTTGAATGTGAATTTTTTTAGAAGTTGCATAGTAGTGCAGTTTGAAAAGGCAGCATAATTCTGAGATGTATTAAAATGGAACATGAGCCATAATAATAAAGTAGCTCATTTATACATTGTGTTACTGAGGTCTGTGTTAGAGCATTTTGTTCAGTTTTGACTAACTCAGTTTAAGAGGAAAGGGTTAACAAAGAACAAAAACATGAGTAAGGAAGAGGAGATTTCTTTCAAAAACGACAATAAAAGGATACAAATTAGATTTGACGAGATAGAAAAGCTGAGAGTAACTTTATTACTGTCTTCAAATTATTGTTCTTCCAGGATATATAATTTCCAGGGAGATGCCAGAAGAAGAAATGGGTTTAGATGAAGGTGGGAGAGATTTCTGTTAGATAAAAAGGAATTGTGATAAGATACTTGATCTAGTTTTGTGATAGAAAATTGTCTGACCGAGATTGGTTAACCTAGAGAATTGCTGTTGAATAGATTTGTCAGTATTTAAGAGGACTACTAGCCAACTCTTGGGATGTAGGGGAGGAAAAAAACTTTTCCCCACTACCCTCCTAGGTTCTGGGCTGGGGACCTGTATATAAGATTGAAAAAAGATTAACAAGAGAAAAACAAACAGATTATTAACATGTGTATTGCGCATACATGTGGAAGTACCCAGTGATGAGTAACCCAAAAGAGTGGCTAGAACTTGGGTGTATATGGCATCCTACAAAAGAACAATGAATTTGTAGAGAAGTAAAAGATGAAGGAAGAAGGCAAAGTTTCCAGGGTGGCAAACTGCAGGAAGGTAACTATACGGGAAAACTAATGGTAAATAAAACTAGTTAGTAGGGCTTCCCTGGTGGCGCAGTGGTTGAGAGTCCGCCTGCTAATGCAGGGGACACGGGTTCGTGCCCCGGTCCGGGAAGATCCCACATGTCGCGGAGCGGCTGGGCCCGTGAGCCATGGCCGCTGAGCCTGCGCGTCCGGAGCCTGTGCTCCGCAATGGGAGAGGCCACAACGGTGAGAGGCCCGCGTACCGCAAAAAAAAAAAAAAAAAAAACCTAGTTAGTAAAGTTTATTACATAGGTTCTTTGGGTGCCAGTTGTGGGCTGATCAGGGTGTACAGTTGTCTCTGGGGATTACCTTCTGTCCTTCCTGGTAGAAGGGGAAGGAGGAACATCTTTACAAATTTATGTCCTGCTTTTAGGCAAATGGGGGAGGGCAGAGAACTTTTCTTGTATCTGCTTCTTCTCAATTGCCTTTAGCTCAAAATAATCCTTTTACCAAAGTGGCATATTTTGGGTGGCATATTCTGCTACCCTTTCAAAAAAAATCGACTAAAAAAGAAATCTCCTGAGATGTGGTTTCTCTGTTGTTATTGTTGCTGCTGAGTTCGGGAAGGAAGAGGGTGGAGTGTAATGAGGTGTGGACGTTGCTGGCAGAGACCATACAAAGGGTGGTGGCCTCAGTGGGATGGCTCTTATCTCTTAACCCTAAGTATGTCTAGAAGAAATACCTGTCCCTGCCTCAAAATGTTAAAAAGCACTTTGCATCCTGAGGTAGACCAAGACAGCCCCCCAGAGAATTACCGTCTGTTTAGAGTCTTCATTATAAATGAAACCATGAGCCTTTCCTGAACGTTATTGGCTCTGCATCAAAGATAATTTTATCCATGACAATCTCAGTATTGATGTCTGAAGGTATGTGGTGACCTTTGTAGATAAAATACTCTGACAAAATCACTGTTTTCCCACTATGAACAGACTAACTATAAGCTTGGTAACACTGCTCATCTTGTATATAGATGTGGGTGTGTTTTGATATTTTTTGGGTTTATTTCAGAGTTTCTTGTTTGTTTTTGTTTTCTTTTTAAGCTAGTCTTTTAAAAACTTGGATTTCTGTATTTAACTTCTTAGCAAGTAAACTAATTTTCTTTTCCTCTAAATGCTTTTCTCAGAGCAATGTTAGAAAAGAAAATAAAAACAACTCAATAGAGTTTCAGGCAAATAAAAACATGGGGAGGTGAATGCAAGAAGCACGAAAGTGTAAGAGGTGAGAGTTCAGAAAAGAAAATTGCCATCCCATCCTTGATGGGTTTGAATAAAGGGAACAGGACAATGTAAAGCTGGAGTGCCCAGGAATTCTTGGTCATTGTGAAGACCTGACTTATTGTTTCAAGTGCTTACATAGTAAGGCACACACTTAAATGAGCTTGTGGTGCCCTGTTAAAGAGGGGGTGGGGGGGGGGTCTGTATCCTGCCAGTCTGTTTCAAGTAAGTTTCATGACTGCCTGGAGGGAAATTTGATAGGTAAGCAGTAGTCCATGATGTTAATTATCTAGGAGATGAATCGTCATATAGTTACATGCATTTACTTGTGTGAAGGCAAATGATGAGGTTGGTGATTTTCTAAAATCCAGAGATCTGTGTCTGGCATACCTTCCAGTGTGAAGACAAGGCAGAGCCCCTTTCTCTTTACATTCGTGTGGTTCTTCAAAACCCATCCTCCCACAGTCTTTCTCATCTTCATAAAGTCTAAATATCGTTGACTCCACTTTTCTAGTCATCTCCTAACTGGGGAGCCCAGTCCCAAGAAAAATGTCTTTCAGACACGAGGACAACGTGAACACAAGTTTGTTCTCTTTCTACTTCCCTTCCCTTCTGGAGCACAGCATCTATTCTACAACTTCTTCCTTTTTTTCTTTCCCATCTTATCTTCTTTTTCAATCCCTCTCCCAACTCAGAGAGTCTATCCTCATATTTAAAAGTTGGGAATTTGAGAAAATGTTTTTAAAAATTTAGTGTTTTTAAAGAATTGATTGTTGAAGTCAGTGGTGAGGAATTGAAACAAAAAAGGAGGTACACAATGAAAAGTACATCTCAGGTTTAGCTCTGTGCCTAGTTCCCTCTGCAGAGACCACTATTCGTAGCTTCTAGTGTATCCTTCAGTAAATAATTGTTGTATATACAAGCACGTATGTCTGTGTCTCATTTTACACAAACAGTATCATTATGCACACAGTTGTAAAGCTGTTTTCTAAAGATGCACATTACTTTTCCTTTTCACATAACACCACACTTTCTTCTTTTTCTTTTTTCCTCAAATGACTGTAAACCTGAGCTGAACTTTTAAACCATATTTAATATCCTATAAAGTATTCCAGATAATCTCACCCAATAGCAATGATGTTTACATTCCCTAATTGAATCGAACTCTAAGGGATTTTAATATTAAATCCATAAACTGTATCAGGATTTGAATGGTCTGATCTCTTATGCTAGGAACAAATATGAACAGAAAAATTTGGTTTTGTTCCTTTTACAAAATGAAGGTCCGAGGTACAGGTACGCACAGCATAGAAACATCTCCCTTGTAAGCATTTTCTTAGGTCAAGTTGGTAAATTGCTTGGAGAAAAATATCATCAGGTGCCTGTTTATTCCACATCTTATTCTGTTAGTGTCTCCTCAGTTCATGGCCATCTTTCGAGTTCTCTCTCAAGCTTTGCCTCCTCTTGAAACCTTTCCCCGCAGGCTGAGCTCCTGTTGATCTCGCCATTTTGACCGCCCACAGCGCTCTGCGCTCTGCACTCACTGGGCATGGGATTCCGTCCCATCTTTCATTATCTGTTCTGAACGTGTGCTCATTTCCTTACGGCACAAGGCCACCTCCTCAGAAAAGGTGGTTTGCACGTCAGGAAGAGATACTTCAGAGTCCCCATGTTCCAGCGGGAACATGTAGTATCGAGGAGTGGGCGCTGAAAGAGGTCACGGGACCGGGAATGGCTGGAGGGATGTGAACTGATTCCCGGACAGGGTGTAGGAGGGCTGGGCTCACTGAACAAAAGGAAAAGGACAAAGACGACAGAGAAAACCAGGCAGGCTGGAGTAGGGGATGTCAGACCCTTCCCGCAACGGCATGGGAGTGAGGGTGGAGGTCAGACGGGCAGCTGGGACAGTTGCTCTCGCCCCTGAAGGCGGGGAATCCTAAGAAGACGGCTTTTATCCCAGACCTCGAGAGAAACTTCAGGAGGGCCTGAATGCAGCTCTATCCTTTTAAATCTGACTTCTCCATCGCGTTCGTGGTAGCAGTGGAGCGCCCGTCACCCTCACCCAACCCGGCTGAAGGATCTGAATTGAGAGTCACTGCACCAGTTTCTGGTTTATAGCCTTGAACTCTCACATTGTAAAAACAGACGGACGGCGCACCAAAGCCATGTGCTTTTTCCTAGGCAGTGGGTGGAGAGGAGGAACGCGGTCCAGCAGGAGGCGGAGAAGAAGGCTGAAACCGCGGCGCGGGCCGCTGCTCGGTGTACGCACGTGGCGTGGCGGGTGGCCAAGAGCACAGCCCCTGCAGGCAGGCTGCCTGGGCCTGAGCTCCGACTCCATCTGTTGGCTGTGTAATGTTCATAGGTTCTAGAACCCTGAGGTTTCAGCTTCTAAAAAATTACTTCTATTATAGGGCTCTTGGGAGATTTAAATGAGGTGATCCACGTACAGGGCTCAGCCTGTGGCACAAGGCATAGACTTCGTGCTCAGTTAGCGCCCCCTGCGGGCCGCTCTCTTCCTTCAGGAACGGGTTCAAGCATCAGCTTTTCCTGGCTCCCCAGGAAATCTTCCATGTTCTTTCCACGTGGTACTTCCCGCACCTCATCCGTTTATCCATCTATAGTTCCCGACCGGCTCCTGTCACCTCCTTAAGGTCTCCATCCATTCTATGTATACATGGAGCTGATTCATTCCACTGTACAGCAGAAATTAACACAACACTGTAAAGCAACTCTACCCCAATTAAAAAAAAAACTATCCATGTGCAAAGCAGAGAGCACACAGTAGGTGCTCAATGCATGTTTATCCAATGAATGATAACACTCCTCCCTTTTCATCCTCTCAGTGGTGGCTCATCACCACTGTCATAGCCTTTGCCTATACTTGTTTTTATTATGCTCGCTAATAAGACAATGAACTATTTTGAGGGTCTGGACTGAGATTCCTATTCCTTTTCTATGCCTTATGTCATCCAGCCCTGTGCCAGAAACGTTTTAGGTTCTCAAGAAATGCTTCTCGGGCTTCCCTGGTGGCGCAGTGGTTGAGAGTCCGCCTGCCAATGCAGGGGACGCGGGTTCGTGCCCCGGTCCGGGCAGATCCCCCATGCCGCGGAGCGGCTGGGCCCGTGAGCCATGGCCGCTGAGCCTGCGCGTCCGGAGCCTGTGTTCCGCAACGGGAGAGGCCACAACAGTGAGAGGCCCGCGTATCGCAAAAAAAAAAAAAAAAAAAAAAAAAAAAAGAAATGCTTCTTGACATCTATTGATTTGTCAATAAGCAACTCTTTCAAAAGAACTAAAAAGGGTTTGTAGTTAATTTAAAATTCTGGATGATTTTTAGTGTTTTCTTTTCTGTTCATGTGTTAAAATTTTTTTTTCCGCTGGCATTATTAAAAAAAGGATGAAAAAGGGGCTCTAAACCTCCTTCAACATAGGAGAGCAGGAAGCTGGACCTCTGAGTCAGTGTTCCAGAAAGAGAACGGGTTGTCTTAGCCTAACAGAGACAAGTTGAAGCCTTTTGAGACCAGGATCCACCAGGGCACTAACCCGCATTAATGCAGGTCATAAACCCATGAGGTGGATCACAGTCACACATTACATGGTTGACATTCAATAAATGTCTTAACAGCAACAATAACATTCTGTTCATCTTTCAACTTCCTTAAGATGTTCTGACTGCTATTCTTAAGTGAAAGATTTACATAACTTTCTAGAGAAACAGGTTTTAGAAAACCTTCCAGATATAACAGAGATTAAGAGCTAAATAAAGGTTTTGTGTTCTGAGAGATATAAAGAAAACAAACAGTCCAACACAAATAGAAACATGTCTTAATAATGGAAACGTTTTACTTAATCCACCAATTATGAGCTCATTCATTCTTGTGAGTTATGAGGCTGTGCAGGTGTTGGCCTTCAGTAGGTGTACTTGGGAGGGTCCCCCCCCCACTTTTTTTTTTTTTTGTGTGTGTGTGTTACGCGGGCCTCTCACTGCTGTGGCCTCTCCCGTTGCGGAGCACAGGCTCCGGACGCGCAGGCTCAGCGGCCATGGCTCACAGGCCCAGCCACTCCACGGCATGTGGGATCTTCCCGGACCGGGGCACGAGCCCGTGTCCCCCGCATCGGCAAGCGGACTCTCAACCACTGCGCCACCAGGGAAGCGTGTGCAGTGATGCTTTTAATTATGGAGTCACCTGAAGGTGTTACAGCCCACTGAACTTCCAGTGCCTCTGAGGAGCTTTGCTGGGCTCACCACAGCTTCCACGAGAAGTGAGTAACCAGTAGTTCTTGGTTACAGGTTGCGATCTTCTATGCCCCAGTCACAGCTGGTTTTGAGGGTCTTTCCTGGATAGAAAAAGACCCTCCTACAGCGGAGGGTCTTTCCTGGATAGAACAGTCTGGAAGGAAATCATCTTGTCCTGGTATAAGGGGGGAGGGGTCAGCTCATTGTGCTGAATTTATATCCACAGATGGATTCCAACCCCCTTTTTGCCCTCCCTCTCCGCTTCTCCCAAAGTGGTTTCCAGCTTTTGTATACACATCCATACACACTAGAGTTGGGTCCATGAATGGTTAGCGTTAACAAGTGACTCTGATTTGGGCTTGGGGGAAATGAAAAATGATTTTAAAAAATGAAGTTTTTAGAACATTTTCTGAAAACTAAAATAATTTGAGGTCATTTCTGCCTAGTCAAAGGGGTAGGAAAATTTACAAAACAGGAGGGAGTAGGCTACGTACAGTTTGCAGCAAAGCTTAGGGGGTTCAACTGGGGGTGTAAATACAGAAGAAGGAACTGATCCCTCCCCCATTGGGGCCAGGGCACATACGTGTCTGCTCACAATGGGGCTGCTTAGAAATGGCCTAGTTGTAAAACCTCAGAGAGGGGCCTGGCCAGGGAGATATGACGATGGAACACTTAACAAAGGGACCATTGTTTTGCTTCCTCAAGGAATGGGTCAACCCCTGTAGAAGCTGTGATACATTCAGTTTGAAGTTGGAAAGCTAAAAGTTGGAAAGCTAAGATCCTCCACCCCTGGCCGTGTGGTCGCTGGTGACTGCACTTGGGGGGCAAATAGAATTCATGGAGAAGATCTTTTATCTCCTCTCCGCTCACTCCAAGGCACAAAAAATGTATCCTAGGCTGTGGACCATTCACACACCCCTCGGCATGGGACAGGTTGATGCTCACTGCAGCTCAGCTGTATGAGGAAAACCAGGGATTCTGTTCAGAAGGTCTGAGTTTGAGTCCCAGCTCTGCTGGTAACTGCGTGGGGACATAATCTTTGCTAAGATGTCTGATTTCTTTGGGCTCGTCTATAAAATGTACAACAATGCCTGCCACCCAGGATTGTTGTGAGCTGCAGATAAAATCACTCCTGCTCAAATGAAATCACGTGTGTCAACACACCCTGCCAGATAGAAAGCTCCTCTATGTGGGTGATGGTTGGTACTATGTGTTATTATGCTTTTATTATTTAGCACTGAATTTACAATTATTCCATCAAGGAATAATAGCAATGGGTAAGCGAAATGGAGTATATCCACGCAAGAGAATATTATTCAGCCATAAAAAGAAATGAAATCCTTATATATGCTATAGCATGAATGAACCTTGATAACATGCTAAGTGAAAGCAGTCATTCACAGAAAGACTACATATTACAGTAAGTCCCCTATACACGAACCTTCGAGTTGTGACCTTTCAAAGATGCAAACGTGGAGCTTACTAATGAAGACCTGGTGGAATTGGAGGCCTAGAGAAAGGACGAAGAGAAACAAGAAGAACAATTAACTGAAGAACTGAGGAGATTCACGATGCAGGAAATGGCCAAGGGATTTTCTTTATTTGAGGAGGCACTGTTAGTTTTTGAGGCACAGGACCGGAACGCGGGACAGTACATGAAGGTTGCAGCAGCCGTTCAGAATGTAGTCCAGTGCTACCGTGTCATCTATGATGAGAAAAAAAGAGCCACTACCCAGACATCACTGGATCCTTTTTTCAAGAGCGTCGATAGAATTGAATCCAGCAGGGAACCAGCACCTGTGCCATCCGCGTCAGGCGTGAATGACATTGCAGCTTGCCCTCTGTCTCCTGTTGCTGACGACCCTTCAGCTCTACCATCTCCCACCTCCTCTCCCTCCTCCAGTCAGTAACTCTTCCTGCCTGTTCCCTCGATGCCAGCCCCTGGATGCCAGCTGTTGTACTGGACTACTGTACTTTTCAAGGTACTGTACTGTAAGATTAAAAATGTTTTCTTGGGCTCCCCTGGTGGCGCAGTGGTTGAGAGTCCGCCTGCCGATGCAGGGGACACGGGTTCGTGCCCCGGTCTGGAAAGATCCCACATGCTGCGGAGCGGCTGGGCCCGTGAGCCGTGGCCGCTGAGCCTGCGCGTCCGGACCCTGTGCTCCGTAACGGGAGAGGCCACAACAGTGAGTAGGCCCACGTACCGCAAAAAAAAAAAAAAAAAAAAAGTTTTCTTTATTTTTTGTGTTTGTTTATTTTTTATGTAGTATTTATGTGAAAGGTATTATAAACCTATTACAGTACAGTACTATATAGCCGATTGTGTTAGTTGGGTACCCAGGCTAACTTTGTTGGACTTATGAAGAGATTGGACTTACGAACTCGATCTCGGAATAGAACTCGTTCGTACGTAGGGGACTTACTGTATATGATTCAATTCATATGACATATTCAAAATAGGCAAGTCTATAGAGACAGAAAGTAGATTAGTGGTTCCTTAAGGCTAGGAGGAAAGGACGAATTGGGGAGTGATAGCCAATGGCTATGGGGGTTTGTATAGTAAAGAAAATGTCCTAAAGTGGATTGTGGTGATGGCTGCACAGCTCTGTGAATGTGTTAAAAACCATGGAAATGGACACTTGCAGTGGGTTCATTGAATGGCATGTGTATTATGTCTCAATAAAACTGTTACCTCAAAAACAAACAGCAGCAGTTGGAATCACCCAAGGGTTCTGAACATGAAACAGTATCTTTCTCTTTATGTACTCATTAAAGGTATCTGGGTTCCTCTAGCAACAATAGTAGCAGCTAACCTTGATAAGCACTGTGAAGGGCCAGGCTCTCTGTTTCATCCTCACAACACAAGTTTTGGTCCCCAGTTTAGAGATATGTAACAAAAGCTCAGAGAGGTGAAGCAGCTTGCCCTAGATCACACAGCTAGTGAGTCGCCATGCTGGGCTTTGAAAGCAGGCAGATGGACTCCACAGCCTCCATCCTGCCCCTCACCTCCTCATATCTTCATTGAGAGCATATGTTGAAAGGTTTGGGACTCTATTTTGTCTCCACAAACTTTCCACTAAACTTAGATGGTTTTGGCTAGTCCTATCTAAATATTTACCATGTAATTTGCCATCTGGGAGGGAAAAAAAGCAGAGTCTAACTCTTTTGAGGAATAATTATTCTAGAAAGGCATAAACTCAGTACCAGTGACTCCATCTGACTTTACTGCCGGGCATATATTTGATCTTGAGATCATGCCAGGAAGGTGTGTGTTTGTTTCTCAGCCTTTTCTTCCACCTTCCTAGAAAGCCAGAGCTTCATATATTATTAAAAGTGTGTGTATGTATCTGTTTTCAGAGAAAAAAAAAGGGGGGGAGGTTAGGTCAATTAACTGGGGAATCGCTTAACATTTTGGTAAGATTTGGAGGCCCAATATGGTTTTGTGATCTACACTGTCGTGAACCCGGAAGGCTATCGGCCAGGCGTCTGCCATTCCCCACACGCTCCAGATGACTTTCCCCTTTGACGCAGGGTCGGAGGCTGTTTCACAGCACTGTGGCAGCCCTTGCCACTAGAATAGATTAATTTTGTCATTACCCTTTCTCAATTTCTGCCTTTGACCAGAAAAAAAGAGGTTAATTGTGTGCCATTTCTCAGGAGAATGAGGTATCAGCATTTCAATTCCTGATATTTTATGAATTGTGGGTAGCTAATTAAAACTTAAAGATTAGAGGAGCTATTTTGGCTGAGGCCTTTTGCAGGATTGTGAAATGGAGAGAACAAAGGGCTGTCTTTTCTTTTTATTCGGACAGCTTAAATGAAACTTCAGGCTGAAATAGAGCCTTGAATTGTTTTACAAACTGAGTATTCATTGTATTGATTCTAATTTTAATTTGCAGCGAGTGGTGTGGTATCTGAAAGCTGTGGACGGGTGAACGCTGAGATTATTGGGAAAGTTAAACAGCAGGATGTGTGTTTGGAGGCTCCGTTTGATCCTTCTTGACTTCTGAGAGACATCTTAAAGTCAGATAGGAACCACTTACAGATTCTATTAGATGTCCTT
This sequence comes from Mesoplodon densirostris, assembly GCF_025265405.1. Lineage (NCBI taxonomy): Eukaryota > Metazoa > Chordata > Mammalia > Artiodactyla > Ziphiidae > Mesoplodon > Mesoplodon densirostris. The sequence goes on along the minus strand of NC_082677.1, from coordinate 62,860,290 downwards.
AATTGCCGTCTCAGAACTCAATAGGAATTTAGATCTCTTCTGTTGTCCCGCACAGTTAACTGTTTGAGTTGCTCCATGGTTGATTAATGGATCTGCCACAAGCATTGGAGTTTTCTTGGTTCCTTTACTCCCTGGTTGGCTTTCAGGCTATTCCATTTGTTTGGATACCACCACCATCACCGAAAACCTACATCTTTGGCATGTGAATCAAGGAAGCCCCCAGCCCCTACCCTACTTTGTGCAAATTAGGAAGGGCACATCTTCAGCTGATGCAGTCCCCACAGACGCGTAGCTTGGAAAGTCAAGTGTGGCTGGATTTTAGCACCTACCCACCTCCTGACTATGTTCCCTTGAGGCGGGTAGAATGCACACAGCAGATTACAGTGGTCATGAGTCAAAGGACTCTTTCCATATTAAATTTCTTAGCCATGTGTCTCAATATGCTTCTTGATGTAAAATAATTTCTTCTCTTTGAAATGAGATCAGGTTAGATGAGATTGAACAAGTGTCCAGATGCGAACTCCTTAGATGCAAAACCAGGCTGTGCTCATTTTTCATATCCCCGACCTTCTAGTTTTTTCCTTCTATCCAAATTGAATAAGCAGCTACTAGGGCCAAGAAATAACCAGATTGGGGGAGGGAGTGACGATGGGGCAAAGGAGGAAGGGGTTTCCATCCAATCAGAAGAATGTGGGCAAAGACTCTGAAGCTGGAAGGAATTTGGTGCATTCTAGGAATTGAAATAAGACCAGCAAAATCGAAGCTTAGAGATCAGGAAGAAGCACGAGGCAAGAAGAAACTGCAGGGAGGGGAAGAGGAGAAATCATGGGGGGGCTTTGAGCCCATGCTAAAGATTTGGGACTGTATCCTATGAGGAACTGGAATCTATCCAGATACTCAGTTTTAGGCACAGACATAAGCTGGTCAAACTTGTCTTTTAAACAATAACACTGGTCATGAAAAATGAACCACCTGGAAGGGAGCAGGACTGACTATGGGAGATCTGTGCAGAGGTCATGGCCCCAGGTCAGGCAACAGACCCTGGTGAGTTGAACGTGGCATTGGTGGCAAGTAGGGGAAAGTGAACAGTTTTAAGAAACCTGGAGAAATTAAAATCAACACGATTTGGTGATGGATTGACCAAGAGCACCAGAGGAGAAAAGCGCCGAGGGTGACCCCCTGGTTTCGGCATGGGTGACTGGACAGTATTAGTGCCACATCTTGAACTGTGGAACCCTGAGAAGTAGGTTTGGAGAGTGAGATCCTGAGATGGGTTTTGGATGAGTTGGATTTAAAGTCCCTGTGTGTCCTCCAGGTTGAGCTGGCAGTTAAATACATATGCTCTGGCATGTGACTGAGGGTAAGTAGTGTGGAAGGCCCGGTGGAGGCTCGCACCAACAATTTTTGGTGGCGTCAGTCTGCCTGGCTGAATCGTTGTTTAACAGTTGCTCAGGTGCTGGCACAGAGATGGCCAATGGTTAGGTTAATCTAGGGTGGAGAGTAAGTCAGCTGGTTATGGAAAGGGAATTATGAGCATCTGCATTATTATAATGATGGAAAATGGAATTTAGGGTGGATAAAGAGGGAAGAGAAGACAAAAAGGAAAGTGAAGAGGGCAGGGGGAAAGCCAGTAAGCCAAGGGTCTGGCGGTCCCATAAGACTCATGTAACATCAGGTGACAAATAAAGGTTAACAAACATAAATAAGATGACGTTTATGGGTTCCAGGGCTTAGAACCTGTTATCTTTGGGGGGCATTACTCAGCATACTACAGAGTACTCGAGCAAGGAAGCAGGAAGGATGGGAAGTTGTGATCACAGAATTGGGTATTTACATGTTTTCAGGACTTCACCTCCAAAATTACAGAGTTGTCATTTTTGGAAGCGACACAGTTTCAAGTGATACTAAAGGCAAGAAGAGGACCATGAGGGTGGTGTCTAAGCTAGAGGAAAGGAGGAATATTGGAGATGAGGTCAAGGAGATGAGAGCCCGGATACCAGATGGGCGTTCACACAGACCTTGAGGTCACACTGGATGATGGTAGAAATGGCAGCGGTCAATGGTCAAGGTCCTCAGAGAATGAGGAAACGCTATTATAAGTCAGAAGAGGACAGAAAAGGAGATGTTGGCAGGTGGAATAAAGCTAAAAGAGCAGAAGAGAAATTGTCTGGAAGCTATTTCCAACCTATATCATTCCCCTTGATCCCCTACTTCACCACTTACCCTCTTGTGATTTAGCAAATGATCACATTTTGGGGGGAAACTTTACAAACTAGGTAATTAGCATGCCTCGACATTTACTTGCAACAGCGAATCTTTGTATAAACTTTGCTTTTTTGGACATACTTTCGATATTGGTTTATTTTGCCTTTCTTTGAATGAGCTCATAAATTACTTGGTATTAACATGGATCGCTTCTAAAGATTTATTCTTTTGAAAAGTTTTTCGTTCCTTCCACTGCAAATGACGCAAACCATGAAATCTTGAGCACAAAGAAGCATTGCTTAGTTCCCTCAGCTTGAATCATGTGGTTTTCATCAGACATGTTTCTCCTCTGGGCGGCAGTTTTAGGAGGGTTTAGATTTAATGTAGAAAATAGTCGACCCAGCTTGTACCTCAAGCCCTAACTCGGCCCGTTTTCCTCTTCACCCACCCACACTTGACCATCATCTCTTCCTCCTTTGAGCTAAGCCAGGCTCACAGTACCTGGCAGGAATGCTAAATCAGCACAACCCTTCCCATACACAGGCCTGGTTAATAGGAGGCTTGGGAGCTCCTGGGACCAATGGAATCTGGTTCCTGAGTCCTGCTCTGTGAGATGAAGGTGCTCCCGTGGTTAGGGTGGGTGGACGGCATCCAAGAGCTTGGGTCGCTGCGTATCACTGCCTTGTATTCCAGCCACCGTGGATGGTGCCCTATTTCTCATTTTCCTCTCTATACTCTCTCTCGGAAAGGCCACTTTTTAGCCCTACAACTCTCAAATCTGTCCTTTAGTTCAGAGCTCGTTCTTGTGGTCTGGATGCATAGACCAAACATCCCACCAGGAGACCACACAGCACACGCCAACTCAACTTTTCCTTCCCCAGCCAAGCTCCCAGGTGAGCCCCTGCTACCACATGCTCTGGCTGTGCAGCTACGGGCCACTTCCCGGGCATGACCTGCCCTGGTGCTGCAAGCTGAGGCCCAGGCTCTCCTGAAGTTCTTGAGATTTGAAGTAGCTTCTCTTCTGGGTTGCAGCTCTAGAGCTTCCTAGAATCACTGCTAACCCTTCTGGAGATTTTATAAGCCTCTAGTTCCTTGTGTCCAAACCTACCATGCTTGGAACACAACCAGGAAGCTTCTGTTTCCGGAACAAGTGGTCTCCGAGGCAGTAATCGGTAGGTGGCCTCACCATCTACCTGTTAGCTAAGCCTTCACTGTGGGGATGGTCCCTCACCATCCCATGCCACACCTCCCACATCCAGCTGGTTTCCAAATTCTGTTTATTCTTTTGAAACTTCTTTACACAGTTTGAATCTATCCCATCCTCTTCATTCCCCAGTGTTGTCAACTTGGTGTAGAATCGTATTTATTTAACAATTGGATTATTGCAACATTCTCCTAACTGATTTTGCTGCCTTCTGTATCCTCTTGAACTCAGTCAGTGTTTACCACACTGTTGCTGGATTAATCTTTTTTTTTTTTTTTTTTTTTTTTTTTTTGCGGTACGCGGGCCTCTCACTGCTGTGGCCTCTCTCATTGCAGAGCACAGGCTCCAGACACGCAGGCTCAGGGGCCATGGCTCACGGGCCCAGCCGCTCCACGGCATGTGGGATCTTCCCGGACCGGGGCACGAACCCGCGTACCCTGCATCGGCAGGCGGACTCCCAACCACTGCGCCACCAGGGAAGCCCTGGATTAATCTTTTTAAAATATAAGTCTGGTTCTGTTACGTCCTAGCCTGACATCCCTCCAAGTCCTCCCTTCCTTCAGTGTAGCATCTACGCTTCTCTACTTGCCACATAAGAGCATCTGTACTATTCCACTTCTGCCCTCCCCCCTCACGCCAGCCACACTGAGGGTCTTGAAAGCACCAGGCTTCTCATTGCCTTTTTTTTTCCCTCTGTGGTCTTCCCTTTGCCTACCCACTCCCTGCTCTGCCTGGTTAACAACTGTTTATCTTTCACAAGTAAGCACGGCCTCTCCTGACCCGGCCCTGAAGTCTGGGTCACACGCCTCATCCTGTGCTACGGCAGCCCCGGAACATACCGAGCCTTCCAGTGGCTCTACCAGCCAAAGGAGCCCCAACAAGTGGCCTCCAGGGCTGCTAACTGTGCTTGTTTCACTTAGACTGCAGTGGTTGGTGCAGCCTGTGTGGACAGGCAGTGAAACAAGAAGGCCTGGTTCAGAAAGTGGGCTTGAATTCAAAGGCAGTTTGCCCCATCTGCCTTCCAGGTTTGGTGGTCTGGCCTGAGCGCCAAAAGTTTTCCATAGAATTCGTATTTGACTATGTCCTCTTCCTCAGGCAGCCCTGGTCTCTTCCTGTATTTTATCAGGAGGGAAGTGGAGAAAGTATCCTTGAGGCTTGTACCTAGATGTGCCACCTCCCATCCTTGACCTTTTTATCTGGATCAGGAGGCAAGATAGGTATAACCAGGGACATACTGCTTTATCCTCCAGCCTGACTCCCAGGGAGCTGGGTAGAGTCTTCAGAGCCTGCCTAGTCCCACGTGGTGGATCTGGGGTCAGGCCTCGCCCCCGTCCTCCCCCACCCCGCTGGTTTTACCACCCTGTAATGGGCCACACCTGAAAAATCTCAGAGGTCTACAGCAAGTCCTCAAGTTCTACCCATCATTTCACATGTTATTTCTGAAAAATTGATGATCGGGGGTTGCTGTACAAATTGCTTGGTGTGCTGAAATTTACTCTAAGCTCAGGATTATTCCATAGATGTCCGTAAAACTGTAACAGACCATAGATATCTCCCCATATGGTAAATCCTGGCCCTCTGAATTTATCAAGCACCTGGAGTGGAGAGAGTAATTTACATGCCCAGGTGGAACCAGAGCAGGAACCCACCAACCAGCAGTAACGTGGCGCGTGAGCTGGGACGACACAGCCTGGTCGCGTCTCAAGGGCCCCGAGGACCTAGACAGCATCGTTCTCATCTCTGACAGTGCCGTGTCCTTGGGAATGACTGGTGCTCATCAGAAAGGCACATTCCTTACCCCGTGCCACAAAGGAGACAAAAAGCACAGACGTGAGGCAGGAGCAATGAGGAAAACAGCCCTTCGCGTTTTTTTTTGTTTGTTTGTTTTGTTCTTGCGGTACGCGAGCCTCTCCCGTTGCGGAGCACAGGCTCCCGACGCGCAGGCTCAGCAGCCATGGCTCACGGGCCCAGCCGCTCCGCAGCATGTGGGATCTTCCCGGACCGGGGCACGAACCCGTGTCCCCTGCATCGGCAGGCGGACTCTCAACCACTGCGCCACCAGGGAAGCCCTATTTTTTTTTTTCCTTTGCATTTTTTAAAGACATGAGTAAGAATTCGACTTGGCAGAGATGTCAAACCAGCGGTCCCTAAACGCGCTCCTGGCCTCTCCATGCTTGTACTCCCCTCCACCTGGGAAGCCCTCCTTCCTCCTTCCTGTGCTTTCAATCCTCCCATAACTTCCTCTTCAAATCTTCCTGCCTGCATGAAGGCTCCCTGCTTACAGTGGTCCACACTAACCTCTCCCTATTCTGTTCTACTGGATTGGATACTTTGGCTGTTTTTGTCTTAAATGTTTCATGTTTCTCTTCTATCTAAAAAAAATAAGATATTTATTTTCCTGTGTATACACACATTAGTGTATGTATGCGAACGTGTATGTATATGCATATGTACATAGCTATATATTTAGGGAAATATAATATTCCTTGGAATTTTGTACTATAAATTTTGCATAGATCATTAAACTGATAAACTAACGTGAATTATTTAAGATTGGGTGGGGAGTTTCCCTGGTGGCTCAGTCGTTAAGAATCTGCCTGCCAATGCAAGGGACACAGGTTCGAGCCCTGGTCCGGGATCGCACAGGCCACGGAGCAACTAAATCCGTGCGCCACAACTACTGAGCCTGTGCTCTAGAGCCCACGAGCCACAACTACTGAGCCCATGTGCCGCAACTACTGAAGCCCACGTGCCTAGAGTCTGTGCTCCACAACAAGAGAAGCCACCGCAATGAGAAGCCTGCGCACCGCAACGAAAAGTAGCCCCCACTCGCCGCAACTAGAGAAAGCCTGCGTGCAGCAACAAAGACCCAATGCAGCCAAAACTAACTAACTAAATAAATAAACTTATAAGAAAAAAAGCTACCCATTAATTCTGACATGAAGAGGGCCAAAGACATAACTCTGGAGAATGGTATGGATAATAGGGGAGTAGAAAGAGGAGCTGGAAAAGAGATTGCAGAGAGGCCAAGGAAGAGGAGGGAGCCAGTCCAGAGTGGTAGCTTAGAAAGCAAAGGGGGGAACTTCAAGGAGGAAGCTGCCACGAGTGAATATTGTTCAGTGGATTAGCACCAGCTTGGGATGCATCACTGATATTCTTGTCAAAACAACTTAATTTACTTTTTCAACAAACTTTTATTGAGTGCCTGCCATTTGCCAAACCACATGGTTCCTGATCCAATGGAGCTTATAGGGTAATTATAATAGTAGAAGACATTTTTGAACATTTACTTAGAAGCTAGGCACTGCTTAACCACTTTCTGTGCATTAACCTGCTCATGTGATTCCCATAGCAACTCCTATGAGATGGGTGCTGCTATTCTTCCATTTTATGGATGGGAAGTCTGAGGTTGATAGGTGTTAAATAGCTGGCCCAGAGTGTGTGTATCAGTCAGGGTAGGTCAAATTATGCTGAAATAACACCTAAGTGTTTTAAAACAACAAGAATTTGTTTCTCATTCACACAGTACATCCATCGTGGGTGGTCGGGAGCGCTACACCATCCTCACTTTGAGACCAGGCTGCACATCACACACTGGCTTTACAGCTTTCACATCACTGGCCAGAGTGAGCCACATGGCTTCCGCCAAGTGTGTGGTGGTGGTGGTGGTGGTATGGGTGTCTAATTTTACCTTGAAGGAGAAAAGATCCGGAAATATTTGGGTGAACAGCAGCAGTGGCCGCCACAGTCAGGAAATGGGAGCCAGGATTTGCACCTGGGCAGGCTACCTCCAGAGCTGACCTCTGACTCACCACACTGCCTGGCCTTCCACTTACAGGTGGGGGCTGACCAGGACCACTGGGGAGAGAACCTCACAGAGGTAAGGGTCTTTCAAATTTTAGACCTCATGTAGGTCTCTTTTGACTCTGAAAGACTTTGACATCAATCCACTGGTTGTCTAAGTTGGCCTCTTATCCCCAAACACGTATTCACTTTGCTTCTCTACATTCAACATAGAAACAGACTAGAGCTATGACACCAGAACAGGGAGCTGGGAATTGCCATCTCTCAAGAGGGTTCATCCACTGGCAAAGTGGAAGCTCAAAATTCCTCATGGAGCATCTTGGCTGGAAGAGACTTTCAAGGTCATCTAATTTAAGTACCAATCCCCTGCTTTTGTTCTTCTTTGAGAGTTGGTCATCCAGGTTCCTCTAGAGCCATCTCCTGGGACAAGGAGCTCACCAAGTCCTCAGGCAGCCTCGCCTGTAATTGGGCTTCCCGGCTAGAAAGCATTTCTTCATAATGAGCTGAAATGTGTATCTCTAAACTTCCTTCTCAGACCGCACACAACAATTCAGATCCCTTTCTCCCAAAAGCCCTTCACATTTTTAAAGATGGCTTTCATGTTCCCCCTGAGTCTTTCTCCTCCAGTTTGAAACTTTTCTCTAATTTAAAACACATTGAACTGCAAGTTTCATTTTTGTGACAATTGAGATTCTTCATGCAATTTAAGATGTTTCTTCTCTTCCTCTCCTCCTTCCTTCCCTCCCTCCTCCCCACCACACCAATTCTAGCAGGGTAATAATCTGATTTAAGAGATAAATAAAAGGGGACTGATCAAATAATGGACACAGGAGTGGCAACTCGGTCACTTCCCCAGGTCAGAACTTGCACGGACCCAGTGTTCACCCACCCAGCTCTTTCTCTGAAGCCAGATATTACAAGCGAATGTATGTTTCTGCCTCATCTGTGCCTACCTCACTGGGCTACTGAAGGATTAAAGGGAATAATCCATAAAGTGGTCTGCTCAGTGCCTGATATATATTAAGAATAAAATGTTAGTTGTTACAAGTAATTAAGGCAATGTTAGATAGCTTCTACCACCAACATAATACATACTGATTAGTAATAATTACTTTTTCCTCATATCATTATGAAATGTAGCATGCTATGTACATTTTGGACATATTTGCAAGTCACTGAGGCTTGACTATGTAAGTTATGTGAAAAACATGTAAAAACATGACTAAAGAGCAGTGTATGGGGCCTTGAAGTGCCTTTTTCTTTTGCTAGTGATTTGAATTAGCAGTTCCTTCAGTCATGAATGATGTGAAGGACAGAGACTAAAAACCTGTAGACTCTTGACTCTGTTAAATTAGAAGAGACTAATTAAAACTGAGCTAATGTTTTCTAGGGATTTAATTCAAAATAGTCAATATAGCAGAAGTGCAAATTCCCCCCGTTGTTCAAAAACAAGGCGTCCTTGATATGGTATGGTACTTATGTGTCATCCGAGAAGAGACTCTTTTATAGCTTAGATCAAAAGTCTCGTGCGTGTTAAATTGTGGTGGGAGGCTAAAAGACCATTAGATCCAGTCGTAGAATGCCAGGTGGAGTTTTTAATTTTCAAACTTTTTATTTTGAAATAACTTTAGACTTGTAGGAAAGTTGCAAAAAAGAGTAGAAAGACTTCCTGAGTAGCTTACCCTTATGTAACTATCTTATAGAACCATAGGAAAATGATCAAAACGAGGGAATTAACATTGATACAATGATCCTAACTAATCTGGAGAGCTTATTTGAATTTTACCAGTGTTCCCTCTAAAGTCAGATCCCATATGGCATTTAGTTGTCATGTGTCTTTAGTCTCTTGTGATCTGTGACAATCCTCAGTCTGTCTTTGCTTTCATGCCTTTGACATTTTTGAAGAATACTTATTTTCCAGATAAAGAAACCAAGACCCAGAGAGCACCATACAGTAAGGTAATAGTAAAACTCTCAATGTGTATCTGTCTGATTTTTTTCATAAATAGATAGAAGTTAGGCAAGAATTTTTGGCAAGAATACCATCTAAGTAATACTGTACCCTTCTCAGTGCATGATATCAGGAGGTACATGATGTCGGTACGTTTTGTCTTATCGTTGGTGAAGTTAAATTTGATCACTTGATTAAGGTGGTAGCTTATATGTGTCCCAAGTTTTATTTTTGCCTTTACACCAAATAAATATCTTCTAGGAAGGATATTTTGAGATTATGTAAATACACTGTCTCTCATCATGCAGCAAAAGCTACTGTGGAATTTGTCTAGTAGTTACTTTCTATTTGCATCATTCTTTCTACATTTATTGGGGCTTCCCTGGTGGCGCAGTGGTTGAGGGTCTGCCTGCAGATGCAGGGGACACAGGTTCGTGCCCTGGTCTGGGAGGATCCCGCATGCTGTGCAGCGGCTGGGCCCGTGAGCCACGGCCACTGGGCCTGCGTGTCCGAGGCCTGTGCTCCGCAACGGGAGAGGCCACGTCAGTGAGAGGCCCGCGTACCACAAAAAAAAAAAAAAAAAAGACCACAAATAAGAAATGTTGAGGATCTGGAGAAAAGGGAACCTTCGTACACTGTTGGTGGGAATGTAAATTGATGCAGCCACTGTGGAAAACAGTATGGAGCTTCCTCAAAAAAACTGAAAATAGAGCCATCATATCATCCAGCAATTCCTGGATATATATATATCCAAAGGGGAAAAAAAACCCACTAATGTGAAAAGACACATGCGCCCAATGTTCATAGCAGCGTTATTAGCCGAGATATGAAAGCAAACTAATTGTCCATCAACAGATGAATGGATAAATAAAATATGGTGTGTGTGTGTGCGTGTATATGTGTGTGTGTGTTTGTGTGTGTATATATATATTATATATATATATATATATATATATATATATATATATATATAATGGAATGTTACTTATAAAAAAGTATGAAATTTGAAGCAACATGGATGGGTCTAGAGGGTATTATGCTTAGTGAAATACTATGTGTTTTCACTTATATATGGAATCTAAAAAATAAAACAGATGAATGAATATAACAAAACAGAAGCAGACTCACAGATATAGAGAACAAACTAGGGGTTACCGTGGAGAGAGGGAAGGGGGAAGGGGCAAGATAGGGATTGGGGATTAAGAGGTACAGACTACTATGTACCAATATATAGTAAATAAGCTACAAGTGTATATTGTACAGCCAATGAATATAGCCATAGTTTATAATAAAAAATACTTTATTGCTAAAAAATGCTAACCATCATCTGACAAGCAAGGTTGTGACAAACCTTAAATTTGTAAAACACAATATCTGTGAAGTGCACTAAAACAAAGTGTGCCTGGGAAGAAATTTGTAAATGATACTTTAATTCTTAATTTAGCCTAAGATGTCTGCTTGCAATGGGGGGAAAATAAGCATTTTTCCCCGAATTAACCTGATTCAATATTCACTTCTGACTGGCTATTTCAAACAGATCTTAATGCCGTGAATTGCAGGCAGAGACACGAGGGGAAAAATAGCAAAACATGGGCGGTTGTTCCCCCTCCTCTGGGCTCCCATAGCCCTTCTCAAGTGCTTCTACTTGAGGGTCTCACTTTTGTACTGTTATGTGTTTTTCTCTGTTATCAGAACCATCATGGTGCCTGGCACATACCAGACTCTGTATGTGTTAGTTGACTGAATAAATGAGTGAATAGTCAGTATGTTAGGGTCTGCTGATTCTCTTTAAACATCACCAAGGGAGAAGATGGGTATAGTAAGGAGAAAATTACTCAGGAAACACTTTATTAGAAAGGTATTGAGAAGGAAACAGGTGAAGGAAAGAAAAATACAGGCAATGTGCAAGTCCAGTTGGCTCCGTTCCTGAGATCCTTCTCATTCTGGATGATTTTCTTGGGGGCTGGCCTGGCTCTGGTCTTTTCTTCTCTCTTCATCAGATCTTCTAACACCTCTGCAAGTTGGACTACTTCCAAGAAAGCTTGGGAATTTTTCTTTGTGAAATTTGGAGACCTAGCTCTAACTATAATCTGAAGGGTCCACCTATGTTTTGGCAAACAGCATGCCAACATTTGGCGCGGTGGTTTTGGAGCCTGTCTGGCTGGCCCAGGGCCCTCGGTATCATGGTGATCTGGGGTTGTTGGGAAACCATCCTGAGATAGTTTGGCTGGTATACAACCAGTCATTCTACTGAATTGGTGACCTTTGGAAATCTCTGAGCAATTGTAGGGAGCAGTAGGTTCTATTTTGATCATTGAAAGCCAACCTGATCTCACACAATGTTGTAATCTTAGTGCTTTAGCAGGTAAAAGGGATGCTCCGCACATCAAAATATAACACACAAAATATTTTTTCTCCTCACATCTATGCCTTAGCACATCCAAATTCTGTATTTTACCACCAGTCCATACTTGAAGAAGATCAGCAAGGTCTGTTCCTGCCATTGTAAGATCTCTGAGATGGGTGGAAATGTCGATGACACGCCAGAATCCGTTCCAAAGACAACTTGTATAGAATACACCTCTTAAGTTCCAAGGTGATTCATCTGGGTTGCACTTTATAGGGTTCAGAAGATCAGAAGATAGGGTTGGGTAACAGCAACATGTCATTGAAGATAAGTGAATGTTGACGACAGAGTGAATGGGGGGATGAGAAAGGCAGAGAAGAGTCAGTTGGCAATGCTCCGAGGCATGCAGTATATTGTTCCTTTCTGAGAAGTGCCTGCCATCTGGCTTCTTTTATACAACAGACTTACCATGCAGTGTCACTACACCTTACAGAGTAATCTTTGCATGAATTCTGAGTAGGTGCCATAGTAAATTATGTATAACCAGATTTAAAAGAAATTCCTCATAATTGAAATATGGAATCATGTTAAACCTCTTATTACTCCAAAAAGGCTTATACAGTTAAACCACATTTCTCTCTCTTTTGAGATACTGTCCTATCCTCTCTCCTCTACAATTGTGGAGTGATTAGTATAGTTAGAGAACGGGTAACCATGAACATTTAAGAGAAGTATTATAATATTAGTGTTGTGACATATTCGATGAAGGTCTCATGTTATATTCTTATTTTCTCTTCGAATTTTTGCATCTTGCATTTTGACGCACAGTCCCTAATCCATTAAAATTTAAACTGTAATGACATGTGTAATACATTTTTTTCTGCAAGTTTTGTCCTTAAAGATGAATTTATTTCTTGGGCACTTGCATGCTATGCTTTTGGGAGTGGAGATGCTGCAGTCTTTCTGGAAGGCTGTTTGGGAACGTGTAACAAAAGCATTAAAATAAACGTGTACTTTGACACAACAGTCCTACTTCTAGGAATTTAATCCATGGAAATGATCAGAGATGAGTACAAAGATTAAACAAGGATGTTTGTTGCAGAATTCTTAATACAGGTGAAAAACTGTAAACAACTCTAAATGTCCAAAAATAGGGAAATCGATTACACCAATTATGATAACATCATAATTATTTATGGTGCAGTGAGTTATTATGTACCTTTAAAAATCATGAGAAAAATTTGAATAATATATTGCTAAATGTAAAAATTATAATATAGAGCATGATATCACAATTTTGTTTAAATTTATGTGTATATACCAAAAACAGATTGAAAATATAAATGTCAAATAGTGAGCCATGGCTATCTCTGAATAAAGGACTTATCAATGAATGACTTTCTTCTTTGGCCTCCTTAATAGTTTAGAAACTTTCTATAATGAAATGGATCATTCCTTCATAAGAGGATAAATGCTAGGATAATGCTAGGGAAGACCCCCAAGAAGCCAGACAGCAAAGGGTTAAACAAGATTTTACACATAGTTGCTCTACTTTTGCCGCACAGGGTAGAGTCCATGAGTGATGGTGGAAGGAACCAAAGATCAATGAATAGTATCAATTAGGCATTCTGGAATAGGACGCAGCCTATGAACTCTCCAACGACAAAGAGGAAGAAGTAGTCTCAGGGAACCCCCAGTGAAATGAGTGACCCGAACTGCACCTAAAAGAGACTTACAGAACCCAAACAAAAGGATAGAGACTGAGGAAGAAGTGACAAAGGAATAAGAAGAGATCTCTAAGGAAATATTTCCTGGGGCCTGCCAGGAGCCAGGATCCTGAGAGGCCATCCACCCCCAGAAGGCAGGTGTCACCAACCGTGAGACCTGGGGGGGCAGGTGGGCAGTGTATGTGGAGCCAGAAGAACTGGCCAGGAGAGTTTGGGGTATTGGGGTGTGTGTTTAATGCAGAGTTGCTGGAGCTTCTAGTCTTTCAGAGTAAGCTTGAACTTCTAAGTGGAATCTCCTAAGTTTATAAACGCTGGCACATTAAAATTAAAAAAACAAATTAATAGGCTTTATATTTTTAGGGCAGTTGTAGGTTTATAGAAAAGTTGAGCAGAAAGTAGAGCTCCCATATACCCTCTTACCCCTGCCCCCCAGTTTCCCCTATTATTAACATCTTGCATTAGTGCAGTACATTTATTACAATTGAGCCAATATTGATACATTATTATTAACTAAAGCCCACAGTTTACATTATGGTTCACTTTTGGTGTTATACATTCTATGGGTGTTGACAAATGTGTAATAATGTGTATCCACCATTACAGTATTGTACAGAATAGTTTCACTGCCCTAAAAATACTTTGTGCTCCACCTATCCATTCCTCCCTCTCTCTCCCTGAACCCTGATCTTTTTACTGTCTCCACAGTTTTGCCTTTTCCAGAATGTCATGTAGTTGTAATCATATAGGATGTCGCCTTTTCAATTGGTTTTGTTCACTTAGCTGTATGCATTGAGGTCCCTACATGTCTTTTCATGGCTTGATAGATTATTTGTTTTTATTGATGAATAGTATTCCATTTTATGTATGTACTACAGTTTGCTTATCCATATATCTATTGAAGGGCATCTTGGTTGCTTCTAGTACCTTTTTTTTAAAGACAGCTTTGTGGAGGTATGATTGACATATAATAACCTGCACGTATTTCAAGTCCAAAATTTGATGAGTTTTCACACACCTATATATCAGTGAAACCGCTGCCAAAATCAAGCTAATGAATGTGTCTATCAGCCCCAAAGGTTTCCTTATGCCCCCTTTGTAATCCCTTCCTCATACCCCTACCTGCCACCCTGTCTCTAGGCAAACACTCACCTTTCTGTCACTTGAGATTAGTTCGCATTTTCTAAACTTTATATAAATGAAATCATGCAGTGTAAACTCTTTTTGTCTTGCTTCTTTCACTCAGCACAAGTGGGGGCAGGTATTTCCCCTGGATTTTGTAGAAGTCTAAATTTCAAGAAGCTGGCATGTCTCCTGAGGATGGTAACTAAGAAGATGCAGCCAGAGATTTGCCCTAGTGTCAAATGTCCCCTCTTGCAATATCTCCTTATACCCTATATTAGTTATGAAAAGAGCCCAAGCTGTTCTTTCCTTCAGAGTCATGTTGCAAAAGAGTCTCCGCTCTCATTAGGCCACACACACAGCATTTTCACAATCTGATGCGAAGAGCTGTCCAAGCACAACGCCCTGCCCTCCCCCCATACCACCCCTCCCTGTGACTGCTGTGTTTTGATAGGACTGACCTGGTTTTGATGGAGTGAAGCTTTCAGCCATCCTTTGCTCTCTGTTTTAACAACTGCAGATTATGGAGAAGCATTTTTGACATATAATTACATGGAGGATAAAGTAGATTATAAAAATGTGTATTCTATAATTCCAGTTTGATTTAAAAAATGACTATTGAAGGAATGACTCATTACATTTCTCTGGAATGATAAACAGCAAAAGAGTAATCAGAATTACTTCCGGATGGTGAGATGATGAGTGATTTAAATTTTCTTCTCCGTAGTTTTCCATGTTCTTCAAATTTTCTGAAATGAATGTGTGTATTGTGATCAGAAATAGTGTGAAAAAAATTTATATTAAACCCCAAATTGGGGCTTTTGATTTGCAAGAAATTACCAAGTTATTTGGAGTAAGTTCCCACGCCCAATTAACTTGAACCCTAATGTTAGAGGAACCACTGACTGAAACTGCCCACCTTGGCCAGGCACCACAGTAACCATTTGTATGAGTTATTTTATGACAGGAGATCCTGGCAAGGAACACAGAACTAACAAGCCACCACCAACCGGAAGAATTCGGGCAAGGTCAAAAGGAGACCCCAGTCTGTATGTCCTACCAACCTCTCAGAATCCTTCTCGCTGGAATCCATCTTGGCTGAGTGATGCGTGTGCCACCAGGAAGGACCCTGAGTCAGAATGATTGGCCAGAGACAATCCGGAAACTAACCCCATCACCATAAAACCTGAGACTTCGAGCCACATGGCAGAGAAGTTCTCCTGGGTTCCCTCACCCTCCTGCTCTCTGCCCGGGCGCCCCTTCTCAATAAAGTCTCTTGCTTTGTCAGCACATGTGTCTCCTGGGTCAATTCATTTCCAAGTATTAGACAAGAGCGCACTCTCGAGCCCCCTTCCTGCAACACTAAGGTAGCAATAGTCACTGTTTATCATTCATTCACTTACTCCTCCAGCAAACATTTAGTACTCAGTTATTACGTGTTAGGCTCTGTGTTAGATGTTGGATAAAAAGATGAACACGATAGTAATCCCCTTCCCTTGGAAAGATCCCCGTTTGGCTGATTAGTTATTCAGGTCAGTGTACTGATTTGAAGAGGTCGGTCAAGTTGGGGGTTGGGAGGCAAGTGGTGGTTAAGAATTCAACTAGGAGTTGGTTTTGAAAGAGAAGGGGAAGTGTATTGCTTTTGGTACTCAAGACTGTGGAATCCATTCCAATGACAAATGTCAGCATGATTGTATTAGTACCTCCATCAGTGAACTGGGAGGGTCATTAAATACTTGAGTGTAGTAGCAACTGCGGTTCTACCAATGTGTTTTCTGACTCCATTATTCTAGAGATTTTTTAAAGTTAACTTCTTACTTTGCAATAATTGTAGACTCACATGCAGTCGTAAGAAATAGTACAGAGAGATTCCATGTGCCCTTTACCCAATTTCCCTCAATGGTCACATCTTGCAAAACTATATTATAATATCACACATTCTCAGGATCTTAATACCTAGGAAAATGAAGAAGAAGCCAGTCTGGCTCCTTTACCAAACTTCATATATAGCTGGTCCCTCTGCCATTCTTGGCAGGATTCTGCAACATTGGCTTTTCCTCTTACACTTTAGTAAAGGCCTCCCTGAAGGCAGATTTTTTCTTTATATCTTAAAATATTCAAGTATTTCCTTAAAGGGTTACATTCAAATATTTCCTTAAATTAGATTATTTTCTTGGATGAAGTCAGTATATAAATGTGAAGGAACAGCTTTTAGTCATTAGGTTATGGGGACCCTGTGAACAGAAATCTTTACCTATGAACAGTAAGGATGTTTGTAGCCATGGGCGGAAGACTGATGGAAAGATTGTTCCCAAAGGAGACTATTGAGCAGTGCACAGTCTCAAAGGGTCTTCACAGGGGCATCTGGAAGTGAATGTAATCTCCAGCCACAGTGCCATATACAAGGAAGCTTCTATTGCTTCTATAAGAAGAGGAGCAGCCGTGCTCAGAGATTCAAAAGACTTAAAGTTCAAGGGAAAAATCTGAGAGGGGAAGAGATGGAAAGTTTTCCCAGGAGGAGCCCAACCCACCTCCCAACTCAGAAGGAAACAAAGGAGCTCCCTGGACCTTTCCATAGAGATGGAGGGGCCAGTAAGTCAGGAGACCATCTGGATGTTCAGCTGACGAGTTTATCCTTTAAGGCACAGTGCTTCCCTGTTCTCATTCATAAATTCATTTAATAAATATTACTGAGCACTTTTTATCTGTCCGTCCCTAACTGTTGAGTTGGCAGAAAGATGAGAATTGAGTGACTTTTTTGGGGTTTTTTTTTGAGGGTATTGCATTTTTTAAAAAAAAATTATTTATTTATTTTGGCTGCTCCGGGTCTTATTTGTGGCACGCGGAATCTTCATTGAGGCATGAAGTATCTTTTAGTTGTGGCATGTGGGATCTTTTTAGTTGTGGCATGTGGACTCTTAGTTGCGGCACGCATGTGGGATCTAGTTCCCCGACTAGGGATCAAACCCGGGCCCCCTGCACTGGGAGTGCGGAGTCTTACCTACTGGATCACCAGGGAAGTCCCAAGAGTGACTGTTAAATAAAAGATAATTGAGACAAAGATGAGAGGGAAAAAAGTGTCCCTATCAGGAAAGAGGTATCTTATATTTGACTCATCCTGGTTGCCTAGTGTCAGGAAAGAGCACTGTGCTATGAGTCAGGAGGCTGAGGCTCTGTCACTAACTAGCTCTGTGATCTTGGGTAAGTTATTTTTGACTCTGTGTGGGCATTGGTTTTCTCAGATGATTGGTCCAAACAATTTTTAAACTTCTCATCAGCTGAATAATTTATGAGATAGTATGGCTCAAAGAGATCATGTATAGGACTAACTGTAGGATAATAGGAGTGGTACTGCCCGACAAATGCTAACCTTTAAAGAAGTAGGCTGCTAACACCCAGTTCGGAATTTCTGATGAGATTAAGCAGAATTCTTCTCGTCACTAGAAAGCAGCTAAGAAGCTAAGGCTTATAGTGGTGTTTCCCCAACATCTCTTCAGTGTCTCTCTCCCACCCACGTGACCCACACCAACCCTCCTTCAAAAGCCAAAAGGTGAATGGCCGAGGGTGACCTGGTTGTGAAAAGAGATTGGGTTTATGAGTTTTGATGTCCAGTTTCACCATTTACCATCTGCTATGAGTTGAACTGTGTTCCCTCTGTGTTTCCCCACCAAATTTATGTGTTGAAGTCCTAACCCCAGTACCTCAGAATGCAACCCTATTTGGAAACAGGATCGTTGCAGATCTAATCAGATGTAAGATGAGGTCATGCTGGATTAGGGGGGGACCTCTGGACTTGTGTGGACTTAGGGTGGACGTGTGTCCTTATAAAATGGGAAATTTGGACACAGAGGCACACACACAGGGAGAACACCATGTGAAAACTGGAGTTAGGCTGCCACAAGCCAAGGAACTACCAGAAGCTGGGATACAGTCTGCAAAACATCCTTGCCTCTTGCTTTCAGAAGGAGCATGGCCCTGCCGGCACCCTGATCTCAGACTTCAAGTCTCCAGAACTGTGAGATAATACATTTCTACCACTCAGTTTGTGGTACTTTGTGTTTAAAGTAACCAAACAAGGAGGCCATTGGTCTGAGGTGCCTCTAATGTTTTGGTCGTTCATGCAAGCAAATCAGAACCTAAGCCAGAGTGAATTCCTGTAAAAGCCTCAAGGTTAAGAACAACCCAATCACAAACAGCCAACTAGGATTTCCCCCAAAATGCAACCACTTAAGCTATAGCCAATCAGATAATTTCCTTGCTTTGCCGCTGCATCTTCTCTGTAAAAACCCTAACTCCTGCTGGTGAAGCACTCCTAACAACTTCTGGTTTGGGGCTACCCAATTCAAATCACTGTGTGCTCAAATAAACCCTTAAAAAATTTAATATGCTTTAGCTTATCTTTTCACAGTTCCTTACGACAATGATAGCAAGCTAATATACCATCTGTGTGATCTTGGGCAACTCAGATAATTCTGTGAGGTCAAATTTCTTCAGTGGAAATTGAAGTCATAGAGAGAGGTTTATTATTTTTTTAATGTAGGTATTTTTTAAAGTGTATTTTACTCCTTAATGCTTCACCCTCTGTAGTTCCCAGTCCCCATGTGCACCATGACTTTGCTTCTTCACTTACAGCTTTGTGTTTCCTTGAGTCTTCAGTGAGGAAAAACATGTTTCCACCCAGAAGACTGCTCACCCCTCCATCATTTCTGAGTTCTGACTTGGGCTTTGAATCATCCTGCTCAAGATGAAATCCATTTCTGTGGCATAAATGGACAGTTGGTGTTCATAAATTTCAATTGATTTTTATGACTATAAAATATTATGTCGGGGCTTCCCTGGTGGCGCAGTGGTTGAGAGTCTGCCTGCCGATGCAGGGGACACGGGTTCGTGCCCCGGTCTGGGAGGATCCCACATGCCGCGTAGCGGCTGGGCCCGTGAGCCATGGCTGCTGAGCGGGCGCGTCCGGAGCCTGTGCTCCGCAGCGGGAGAGGCCACAACAGTGAGAGGCCCGCATACCACAAAAAAAAAAAAAAAAAAAATTATGTCATTATAAGCACCTCTTATAATTGAAGTAAACCAAAATCTCCAATAAATTATCTTGCTTTGCACAATTTTCAGTCTGTTCTTCTTATATTAGAACACTTTAAAAAAGAAGAATTCATAACAGCAAAATTTAAATTTAGTAGGTTGCTGTGTGCTGTGATTTGTAAGAACGTATTTCTTTTTTGTAGCTTATAAAATGAACTGGAAGTTTAGAGTTATTCTTTTGGGTTATGTATAGTTGTGTGTTCCTCTGTGTGTGTGTGTGTGTGTGTGTGTGTGTGTGTGTGCACTTGGCCTATTAAAAGTAACTGAATTAATTTAGATGAGATTAAATAAGAAGAAATCTTTTCCAAAGATGGCGTCAGGCACTATGGTTAGATGCTTTTGGACAGCAGTGATAAAATAATGAGCTTGGTATAAAGTATCAGATTCAGGTCAAGTATTTTTTGAAGATGTTTTTTAAATTTTATTTTTCTTGTTTTTAATGATAGAATTCATCTTTGTCAGCTCTTGAAATTAATGAGTTGCCTCAAATCTGGTTTACCCGGTCTCTGTGGCTTATTTAAGCTTTGTCCACACATATATTTGTTGTAATTAATGATGGAGATTCCTAAGTTCTAAGGCTAAGAGAATAGCGTACCTGTAAACATAGCACATCCTCATTTAATTAATTCAGCAGAATCTAGGAAAGAACCGTTCCCTTCATTTCTGGGTAGTAATATTGCATAATAGATAAGAATATTTTCCATGTGCTGAAGTTAGAAGTATTGATTTAGTTTCCAGAGGAAATATATTATGAAAAGGACTTCTAATTAGATTCTTGGATTAGATGTGTGTATGTGTGTAAGCGTGAGTGTGATTTATAGATGAGGAAACTGAGGCTGAGAGAGGATAACTACTTTGTCCAAGGCCATTGAATTCGTAAGTAGCAGGACCAAGACCGAGAAAACAAATCTGTGATGTGCCAAAGCCATATTGTTTCTACTACTTACAGGAGGTTCCTTTATATAGTGTCATCCTAACAAGTACCCATCATTCTAAATTTTTTAACTTAAATTTTTAAATTTATGATTAAGAAGTAAGTACTACATGTGAGTGGTTCAATATTCAAAATGTACAGAAATATAGAGTGAAAACAAATCTCCTTTTCTCTCTGGTTCCCCATCTCTTTAGGCCTCCTTCCCAGAGAAAGCCACTCCACCAGTTTCTTGTGTATATTCTATATATTTACACACACACACATACACATACACTCCCTCACTGTGTTAGCATAGTGAATTCACAGTTATGTACCTTATGATTTCTCTTGACATTATATTTTGGTGATCCTTGCAGATCCCAAACTGTCTTAATTGTACATTTATAGACTATGGTGGATCTGTTAGTACTAAAATTGTGTAAAAACTTTACATTTTCAGGCCATACAGCCTCTTACAAATGTATAGGTGGTATTTGCTGGGTTTGATCAGAAGTGGGCAGAAAGGGGAGTGAATGTCTCCCTTCCACAGATCTGTATTTTGAAGGGGGAGTAGCTATATTACTTGCCCAAGTTAGTCATTAAATTATAGAGGTACACATAAAAAAATCCATATTGAATACCCATTACCAGGATGAAGGATAAAAGCCAAAGTGATAAAATAAAGATTAGAAGGCACAAGTGTGCATAACAAGGAACTGAGACAGATGTAAAAATGAGTGATGCAAAATCTGAAATTAAAAAACCTGTATGATGTATAAAAACAGCCTTAAGAATAGACTATCAAAAAATACATGCAAGAGGGAAAAAATGCATCCAACTGAAATACCAGAAACCACACAGCCCGTTCCTAACCCTTGATTCCTCTGAAGAACAATTCACACCACGAAGAAAAGAAAAGCTTTTAGATGTAGAAAGCAAAACCCTTATCAGGACAGATACCCAGCATTTACGAAACAATTTGGACACGGGTGAAAAAAATAATCTCTTTTCCCCATGATGTGGCTGCAGAAAATAGATCAAAAAGCATCAGACAGAGGAGTCCAGCAGGGCTAAAAAAAAGGAGGATTTTCACATTCAGGGGCATGGAAAAGGAGCAGGCAACTCGCTGACAGGCAGAAGAAAGAGGCAGATGATTGATTTCTCTGTATTAATCTTAGCTATGGCTCTAAAATGTTTACCACCTCATTTGATTGCTTACCAGGCTCTGAGCCGTCTCTTCCTCCTTTGAATGTAGCGAAGGCATGGTTTGCATCCTACCTCCAAAGTTTTGCATGTCCACCCTGCATTGTCCACAAATTCTCTAAAGAATCACGCATTGAGTCCTTTTTATGTTCAAGATGGTACTAGATGCTGAGATGCAAAACTAAAGTGTGCAGAACATCAATTTTCATTCAGATTCTTGCCTCAACTGTAAAAGAAAAGGGTAAAATATATTGCTTTCTGATAAGGCACTTTTCTACTCAGATTCTTTCCCTCTGTGATATACAGCTGCCTCTTTTTACTGGCTTTCAGAACATTCCATAGAATAGTCCTTGATTTTATGGCTTCCGGTGACAACAAATGGTCTCAATGTGCCCAGGAGGTATTTCCTCCTGGATTCTGCTCTTTGGTTTCTAGCAAAGACTTTCCTTTTGGTAAATAAGGCAATGTTTAATTACAGCCATACTCATGATCTGAGATCTTCTAGGCTTATGTCCTTAGATGTCTGATTACTTACACCAGCTTCTCAGGAATTCTGTTTGAATTCTTCTCTAAGCCTCGGCTTGCTTACAAACAACTTGGCTGGGAGTTTATTACTGTTGGACTTACACAGAAATGTATGTGTGCATCTATACATCTCTCCGCCTCCTTTTTCAAGGAACTTGAGATAGAATGGAGAAATACATAAATTTGCAAAAGGATAAAATAAGAATTTCCATATCTAGGAACATATGGGAAGGCAAATATCAAACAAAACACTGTGTGAATCAGTTGCTAGACATGGGGCTATGAATTTGGTTCTAAGCGTCATAAATGGTCAAGGCAAAGAAAGAGACACTATCCTAAGATTCATAGGATCTAAAAGTTCAGGACAAACTAGTTGCTACGGGGAAGCACCGTTTTTCTGGAAATTGAACGCTGAGAGAAATCTCTCCCATGGATCCTCATAAAAATGACATTGTGATGTATATGAGATGATATAAAAACGCCTTACAAGTTTCACATGATATTTTGCGATGACATGCCTTAATGTAGGCTTATGGCTTGATACTAGAAGATAATTCAGTTAATGTAATGGGAGGAGGGACCCCAAATTATTACTTTAGCTAGGCTCCTGTATCAAGATGAGGATTTCTTAACTCTATTCTGACCTGCTTAGGGCTTCCATCTAGGGTAGCGATATTAAAGCACAGAGAGGAGGGAGGCCACGTCCTATGGCAGAGATTAGAATGATGTGGCCTCAAACCAAGGAAGCTGAGGAATGGCAGCAGTCACTGGAAACTGGAAGAGGCAAAACGGATTCTCCCCTGGAGCCTTCAGAGGGTGCGCAGTCCTACCGACACGCTGAGTTTGGACTTACTGGTCTTCAAAACTGTGCGAGAATACGTTTCTGCTACTTCAAGCCACTCAGTAGAAATTTATTAAGGCAGCCCGAGGAAATGAACACACATGGAATATTTCAGTTGACTTGATTCCAACATTTCCTTAGGAGCCTTGCTTTATTCTGACCCAGTGATTCTCACGTGCACATTAGAATGGCTTAGAGAACTTAGAACAAATGCTGACGTCTGGGCCACACCCTCAGAGATTCCACTTCAATGGGCTTGGGCTTGCTCTACAAACTGGCAACGGTGTACAATCAGAGTTGAGAACATTCATTTCTGTGTAAGTCCAACATTTAATTAGTCACAGCAACTTAATATCATAGGGGTGACACAAAAGTACATGGGGTGGGGGCTTCCCTGGTGGCACAGTGGTTGGGAGTCCGCCTGCCGATGCAGGGGACACGGGTTCATGCCCCGGTCTGGGAAGATCCCACATGCCACGGAGCAGCTGGGCCCATGAGCCATGGCCGCTGAGCCTGCGCGTCCGGAGCCTGTGCTCCGCAACAGGAGAGGCCACAACAGTGAGAGGCCCGCGTACCACAAAAAAAAAAAAAAAAAAAAGTACATGGGGTGGGAACGGCTATATAAAATTTGTTTTAACTTAGGAATTTGCTTTGGGACGTAACATTCTGTATCTTCATGCCCAGATAGAAAGCATTCTTAGACACTGTCTGAAGCAGTTTTGCATCAGCTGTCTGCACAGACCCATATGGCACTAAGAGAGTCCTGTTTCTACCATGAGGAGGGAGTATGGATGCTCTCACAGGTGGCCACCGCTGCCCATCTGGACGCCCCCCTCGCTGCCTCTGGAAGCACTGGGGAGGCATTGCCTTCTAGACTGAAGCTGGACAATGCTTAACTTTAACATAAATCAAAAGACATCATTTATTAAGCCCTTGCCCCCAATTGTCCCACTGCCTCTTGACAATTAGACGATGACAATTTTGAATTTCTGGTGGCATGGTACTTTGTGTAATTAAAAAAAAAATCTGCTGCAGAGACGTGCTGAATAGGAGAATAGTACCTTATTATCTGAAGGGAAGAGGGTCCTTCACTGTGAATTGTGGAACAAAGCAATTCCTTGTTCGTCAGCCCTCAATAAATGTTTCTTTATTTGTGAAGTTGTGTGATGGCCTGTAGTGGTCTTTCGCGCACATCAGGGAGCAGTCAGGAGTGAGCTGCAGTTAGCAGTGGGGCTGGTCTATGAAGGGCCTTTGACGACGAGCTCACTGCCTCTATTGACTCCCCAGGAAGTCTGAGGTCACAAGCTTGGCTGGAGCACATGAGCCCAGATAATGAAGATGGTTTGGCCTTCTTGAAACAAAGCCAGAAACTTTATCTACTTCATTGTGCACTTTGGGTCATGTGCTAACGATGAGGATTTGTCTAATACTAATCCCCCTAATGAAGGCTTCTCCCAGCCCTTACACAAACCCCACAAGGCCCCGTGATTTGGCAAGCCGGGCAGAATAAAGGCAAAACGGCGTTTGGCTTTTGAACTGAGTTCAAGGCAATTAAAGCCATGGACTAAGGAGGGAAGGAGGGGGTTTAGAAATACCAGTATAATAAGTAATATGACTGGAGCGGTCCGTCAATTAACTCAATTAGACAAAGCCTGATTTCACGGGGGAAGGTGGTGAGAAGCGCTACCCTCATTAAATCTGGCCATTAGAGGTGCTTCTAATGGAATTAACTTCGTTTTAGTGATCTGAGTCATATAAAGTAGTCTGTGCATGTGCACGTACACACGTGCACACAGGCAGGTTCTGTAATTCTTGTGGATCTTTTTTTCAAGAGGAGAGGAATAGAACGCGAAACAAAAATACACCCCCCAAACTGCAAGTCAAAAATCCAAAACTGGGTGAATGCTCCAGAGCTCAAGAGTGGAAGACAAGAAGGAAGCAGGAGAGAGGTGAGGAGTGGAAGGCGAGAGAGAGTCCTCCCGAATATAAAGCCATGAGCCCCCTTCGATGGGGCCTTCTGCTCGGCTGCCTGGGCTGTGCGCTCCCACCCCGTGTGCGGGCGCAGTTCCCCCGGGTCTGCATGACGGTGGGCAGCCTGCAGGCCAAGGAGTGCTGCCCGCCACTGGGCGCCGACACGGACGACGTCTGTGGCTCTCGGGAGGGCCGGGGCCAGTGCGCGGAGGTGCAGACCGACACCAGGCCCTGGAGCGGCCCTTACGTCCTGCACAACCAGGACGACCGAGAGCGGTGGCCACGGAAGTTCTTCGACCGGACCTGCAGGTGCACAGGTGAGGAAGGCGGGCAGACGTGCGCATGCGCCCAGCTGGGTGGGGCAGGCCCGCTGGGAAAGGAGCTCCTTCCAAGGGAGAGATGGGACTCTTGAGATGCTTAGACTAGGCTTTGAAAAGCAAACCAAGTTGGTCCATCGTAGGCAGGGAATTGAGTAAGGCTGATGTCTTGGTATACTCTTCACACCCTTTGTATATCTAGGTATGAACACTAAGTAAATATTCTGTGGGTCAAGCTTGGTTATATGAACGCATGCCGACACACCATGGGCTTGTCTGTTGGAGGGGGAAGCTAAGGAGCCCAAGAGTCAGCTTTGAAACTCAGAGCAAGTCCTTTCACGATGGATTCAGTGCCCTCTCCTTCTGAAATGGGTTTGCACCTGTTGAAGAGGGTGGTGGGTGAGGCTTGGCATCTGGAAGACAGACGTCGAGGATAGGTGTTCTGTAGTCCGAGTCTCAGCGCTCCTAATGATTTCAACAGGTCTCAAGCAGGATACGTCTTGCTCGGGAAGGTTATGACTGGGTTGTAATTTTGCCAGCATCGGAGAGATGTGACATGACAGAGCTTTCTCCGCGAGCTGAAGAAGAGAGGCTGGCTATTAGATAAAAATGGCTTTTTTCACTCTTACCTGGGTTTGATGTGAGCATTTCAAAATTTGCTCAGTGTCTCTTTTTTAGACCTTGGTCTCTCTTATTACCTGTTTCTTTGAAATCTCTGTGTACTTCTTAATCCTCCGGCTCTTCTGAGCCATCTCAAATCCTCTTTAGCAGGCCTCCCCTCCAGTGTTCAGCAAACATGCACAGCAGTGATAAACACTCAAAGGCTGGCAGGGCATGTGGAACACAAAAAACATAAGCCGTAACTTTAGCAAAGCCCTTGGAAACTGTTCTACAGTGTCTAGCCGCACAAGAGTTTTTTCCTTTTGAAACTATGTTTTTATTGATGTTCTTATATGATGCTGGAACATAGGAAAATACAGATAATTGAGCTATGTAAGGACATAAAAAGGTGAACTAAGGGAATGTACAAAGGGCTGTGATGTTGATATAGGAATGATATCAGATTTTTTAAACTTAAATTATGAAACTACTTTTTATACAGTGGATAAACAAGATCCTATTGTCTAGCACAGGGAACTATATTCAATATTCTGTAATAAACCATAATGGAAAAGAAAAAAAATTCTGGCTTTATAATCATTTTGTAGTCATATTGTTAATTCTGTGATTCAAAGGAACTGTTTTGTCTTGGGGTATTATTGTGACAAAAAGTTTTTAATAGCATGTTGAATATATGCTGTTCATTTTTTCTAAGCTAGTTGAGCATTTGCTTCTGTAGACATTATCTTGTAGATCCTCGTGATTTTTCAGTCTAAAGAGATGCAGCAGGTTTCATATTACTTGTGGGATTGGAAACCACACTACACAGTGACTTCTTTGTCCATGACTCAAAAATTCTTCTAGAAAACTTATTTCCAGGTCAATTAATGATAGAGTACCACAAGTTACAAAGGTTGGGAATCTCCATTTTATGGAATCTTGGGGGCAGAAGACATTAGGAACTCAGATGTAACTGTTAACTCTCCTTATCACCATCTACTCTATATTTCTGACCTGACTAGCAAGTTTTTTAAAAAGTGGAGACCCTGTCCTGAGGGTATGGTTATAAATATTCCTCTAGAAATGGCAGTAAATTAGGGTCACAGTGACCTAAGTTATCTCCCTCCTCCAGGATTTGATCTGTCTAGACTCACTCAGGACCATAGCTCTTTCCATCCCAACTTTGGATGGCTCCACTCATGTTGGCTAGATGGTCTTTGTCTTTGAGCCTCAGCGTACCAGGCTAGGTCCTTAGTGACTGAGCTGGACAGCTATTTGGTATACATAATAATCACCGTGATGTGTCATATGCCTCAAAGCAAGACACACGTCTTTCAGTTTATTCTCCCTAAAGAGTGAGTTGCTTACTTTCTTAGAGTAATTTCTTCATGATTTAGAAGGCAGTCTTCAGAAGTTAAACCTGATCTCTGGTAGCCTCAAAATTCTTTTGTAAATAGAATCACTGGGATTCTTTTGGTGTTACCCAAAATTTATTAATGAAGAAATGTATATTAGCAGCCAGACTGTTGATGACCTTGAGCTTTGTTAATTCAGTGGAAAGATAAACACACCATTCATCTCTTGATGGACATTTAAGTTGTTTCCACATCTTGGCCATTCGGAGTAATGCAGCAATGAACATGCGGATGCCAATATCTTTTTGAGATCCTGATTGAAATTCTTTGGGTTAAATACTCAGATATGGGGTTGGTGGATTATATGATAGTTTTATTTTTAATTTTTGAAGAACCTCCATACTGTTTTCCACAACAGCCGCACTAATAGTGTGTAAGGGTTCTAATTTCTCTGCATCCTCGCCAAGTGGTATGTATTTGCAACTTAATACCATTCAGCCCTACAAAAGAAGGAAATCTTGCAGTATGCAACAACATGAATGAAACCAGAGGACATTATACTCAGGAAATAAGTCAGTCACAGAAAGATAAATACTGAATAATCCCACTTATATGGGGCATCTAAAATAGTCAAATTCATAGAATCAAAGAATGGAATGGTGGTTACCAGGAGCTGGGAGGAAGAGGAAGTAGAGGGTTACTAATCAATAGGCATAAAGTTTCAGTTAAGCAACATGAATAAGTCCTAGAGTTCTGCACAACAGAACTGTACAACATTCTACCTAGAGTCAACAATAATGTATTGTACCCTTAAATATGTGTTAAGAGGATAGATCTCATGTTAGCTATTCTTATCACAATTTAAAAAACCACACACACAAAAACCCATAGTCTCCACGATCTTGAAGTTGGTAAAAGATTTTAACTCAGTAAAAAGAAATAAATGCAAACTCTGAGGGGAAAGAAACCCCCGAACTTATGTGCTCATATTCTCTAGAGAGAACTTCTCTATTCTCTGTGGGGATAAATTGAATCCCCAAAATTACTGAACTTAATTGTCAAGAAGTGGTAAATTTCAGGAGACTTTGGCATTAGCCATTCACCTTCTAAGTCTGCCAGTTGGCATTGCTGAGCATAGACCAGCTGCAGCTGGGTCTTTGGATTTTTGAAAAATATGTGCACCAAATGGTTTACGAACAATTATCTGAGAACTTCTTGTTTGTACAAGTGACTAAGTGCCTCCATTTTCCAATCTCGGAAATGGGGATAATGATGAAACCACATTTGTAAAATCCTTTTGAACTCTGTAGATGAAAGGCCTCATGTGAGTATAAAGTATTGTTATTAATATAATAGAATCTCTAATTAAAAGGAATAGGCTATTTAGAGCTCCTTGTAAATTCACTAATTGGTGGTCTTTAAGCTTAATTAATCTAATAGCCTTTGGAGGTTGAGCTGATGCAGTTCATGTAATGTGCATTGTTTGGTTGTTCTCATTCTCTTTCCACTTTTTCCCCAGTCCTAAGTAGGTATAAGACTTTGTCTTTTTAAATTTAATTTTTACTCAAGGACATACTCAGTGATAGACTGATATCTAGGGATCCTTTCTTTTTTCTCTCTCCATTTCCCAGTGAGATAATGCAATCCTTTCTAAAAGGGCCCCATTCATTTATATATCTATATATCTATATCTATATCTATATCTTGGCTGCTGCTATTGGTGGATTAATGGAAAAATTTAACTCATTAAGTTGATGTTAGGAAATACTAGGAAATCTAAATTAAAGAAATAAACACTTTGTGTGCTAGGCTTTTATGTTATTGCACTTTTCAGTTGTCTTCAGCATTTTAACAAATTCTTTAAATCAGGTTTAGAAGCTCAAATATGAAAGGGATCGGACTGCAGAGCTGTGGGGTATATTTTCTCTGAGACATGCTGGAAAAGGGATTTTTTATCAAATACATTTATGGGTCATAGGTGAGCTCAAATCCACACAAATGCTTTCTTATTAGCATTTCTACGTTGCTTTTCAGGGGCAACTCTGGTTTCATGAGATGTCTTTGTTCAACATAATTGTGAAGCATCTCTGGTCTTCTGAGTCAGAATTAATCATTTTGTCTTTTGTCATTCATGGTGTTTGGTTAATTCTTGTTTTCACTTTTCCCACAGTTAGACTTGTGTTGATATTTCATTCCACCCATGTTCCTCGTCCCACTAGATGAAGGCACTGTGCCTTATATTTGTATCCTCTAGGGCTTAATGCCTTTTATTTAGTTATTCATGACTCCTTCATCAGCCACCCAATCAATGTTTATTTAGCACCAATTATGTTAGGCCCTTCAGGTACAAAGGGGAAGAAACCCCAACATAATTTTTGATATGTCCACAGTGTAATGGATGAGTAAGACAAGTATGAAAACAAATACTTAGACCATACGACTTGATAAGTGGTATCTGGTAAAACTAGTAATGGGAACACTTCATATAGAACTTAATATGTACCAATACTACTCTATATTAACATGATTGCTTCCCATAAGAACCTGATGAAGTAGAACTCTTATTCCAATAGGACAGGCTTTGAGAGGTCAAGTCCAAAGTTACCACATGTGGCAATTGCATGAATGTACATAAAGCTGTGGGTGCACAGAGCAGGGCATGATTAGTTTTGACCTCCTTTTAGGTATTAGGTGTTAATAAATTATTTGTTGAATAAATGAATGAGGGAGATAATTAGTTATTGGTAATTTAGTTTCTAGCAACCAAAAAGAAACATGGTAGAGAAAATGCAAAGATCTTAAAACTCATGGCCTAAGTTATGAATTACTCAATTTTAATAATGAGACCCCAAAATTCAAAGACAAGTTTTATGCCTTTAAATCTAGCAATGTATCGAATTTACTATTTTGAAATGTGTGTGTGCTATTTCTTAGCATTTTGGAGGAAGGAATTGCTCTTCTATGGTAGAGCTATGACTACACATTCACCTCCAATCACCTGGCTGTAGGTAAACAGCTGGAAGTTTAGGTATTTAGTATTCTTCACATGCATTTTGTTCAATTGCTTCTCAAAAAATACTCTATTCCTATAGAAGCTGCCAAAGTAGGGGATACATTTTAAACAAAGATGTTTTAAAAATAGATATTATACAATTTTAGTAGGTACCCCATGGGAAAATAAATAGACGCCAAGCTCCGTGAAGCCTGAAGTACCTTGCATAGCATTTGATACTGTAGTAGCTGTTGAATAAATATTTGTTAAATAATTTATATTTAATAGCTTCACTCCAGTGATCAACATACATTTTAATGTTTAATGCACACTATTCAAGAACTTGATTTTCAGTCTTGGGACTAGTAGAATTTTCCCTTTTAAGTATTTTTTTTTAAACTTATGTTCTCATTTGGTGTTGAAACAGGAAAATACAAATAAGCTGTGTAAGAGTAGTAGAGTATTTTGTATGTTACAAAGAGCATAGAACCCAAATTAAAAAAAAATTCTTCCTACTTATGATATTTTTAAGGACTTTTTCTTTAACCATCAAAAAATCCATTGGGTTAACAGAGAAGGAGGCCTGTGCATTTTCTTCACGTAGGACACATGCTAATCGTTCTGTTTTCATGTTATTGGAAAATTTTCTTTTCCTTTAGAGATCCAAATAACCCTCTC
Source organism: Mesoplodon densirostris (assembly GCF_025265405.1). NCBI lineage: Eukaryota > Metazoa > Chordata > Mammalia > Artiodactyla > Ziphiidae > Mesoplodon > Mesoplodon densirostris. The sequence goes on along the minus strand of NC_082677.1, from coordinate 62,829,450 downwards.
TTTACTATGGTCATAGTATGTTTTACTTGCATCTATTTTGCTACTTATAGTTTATCAAAATTATTTGCAGGGCCTGCCTTTCCTTCTAATTCACAAGGGAGAGAAAGAAAGAAGAAAACTGAGGCTTATTGAATCATCTACTACATGCTTTATACTCCTTTTTTTAATTAAAAAACTTAAATTTCAGCTTTATTGACATATAATTGACAAATAAAATAGTAAGATATTTAAAGTGTCCATTGTGGTGATGTGGCTTTATGCTCCTTTCATTCATTAAAGAAATATTCATTTGTACAAGGCCAAGCATAGGCCTAGGCAGCAGGATAACTGCCTTCCAGTTGCCTGTAGCTGAGACCACTAGATGTCTACAGTTGGCACGATTAATTCAATGAAAAAGGAAATATGAGGTGTCATAGGAGCACAGCATGGGATCATCACCCTGGTGTGTGGGACCAGGGATGACCTTGCAGAGAGCCCATCGTGACGCTTAAATGTGGAATAGGTAACCCATGCAAAGAGGAATGTAGGGAGACTGTGAGGGAAAAGTGTTCTAGACAGAAGGAAGAGCAAGTAAAAAGATCTGGGAGGGGCTTCCCTGGTGGCGCAGCGGTTGAGAGTCTGCCTGCCGATGCAGGGCACACGGGTTCGTGCCCCGGTCTGTGAAGATCCCACATGCCGCAGAGCGGCTGGGCCCGTGAGCCATGGCCGCTGAGCCTGTGCGTCCGGAGCCTGTGCTCCGCAACGGGAGAGGCCACAACAGTGAGAGGCCTGCGTACCGCAAAAAAAAAAAAAAAAAAAAAAAAGATCTGGGAGGAGGGTGGGGAAGAGAAGCATTACGTTAAATGCTTTACGTAACCCCTCTCATCCCCTAGGAGATAAGAGTTATTATCCCTTTTTGTTTCAACATTTCACGCCAATAATATTTAAATGTTTATTCTAACTTATTACTACCTAAGGAATGAGGTGCTGGTCACACCAAAAGCAATAATCAAGGCTAAAAAGGGAAAAGTCAAGCTAAGATAATTTAAACTTTAGATGCTAATCAGAAACATGCCTAGAGCTTGGTATGACTAGTACTCAGTCCCTGGGGTGATAACAAACAAAGCAGAGCCATTTGTTTGCGCTTCCTGACACCATGGCAGCTAATTCACCTGCCAGCCTCCTTTGATTTTGTCTTAACTCTGTCTTCTTTGTGAAATAAACCAGCTTTTTAAATGTTGGAGTTCACCTCAATTCCTGGAAGTCAGCTTCTTTATTTTGGTTCCACCTTTAGCTTGGTGTATATTCTCTTCCTTCTCTAAATCAGTGACCTATTTTCATCAGCCCTTCCGTATGTGCTGCAGGGGAGGGGGACTCAGCAGTGATGACATCCAAGGCTGCAGCTCAACCCCAGGAAGGGACACCCGGCATGACCTGTGAGAGGAAGGGAACGTGGAAGGCAGCAGTGTTTTTGTTTGCTAGGGCTTCCATAACAAAGGACCACGGACTGGGTGACACACAGAAACTTATTTCCTCACAGTTCTGGAGGCCTGAAGTCCCAGAACAAGGTGTCGGCAGCTGGGATTCTTCTGAGGCCTCTCTTGCTGGCTTGTTGATGGTGTCTTCTCCCTGTCTTCACATCATCTTCCCTCGGTAACTGTGTCCAAATTTCCTTTTCTTATGAGGACACCAGTCATATTGGATTAGCCAATGATCATTCCCCGCAATGACTTCATTTTAACTTACTTTTTTGAAGACCCTATCTCCAAAGATAGTCATATACTGAGGCACTGGGGGTTAGGGCTTCAGCATATGAATTTTGTGGGGACTCAGTTCAGCTCATAACAGCATGGATTCATTTCCTGTCCTATTTCTTTGCTGGGAATATTTCTAGGAATTCTCCAGTGTTCAGTCCACTTGGAGAGACAAACATTTCAAGAGGAGAGTAAGGAAAGGCAATTGATCTTCTCTTCTGTTCTACCCCAGAAATGTCTTCCAAACTACATAAGCTTCTTTTTCCATCTTTCCCTTAATTTTTATTATTTATTTATCTATTTATTTTTACATATGATACATGTATTTATTGTACCTACTAGGTGTGTTCTCTTTGGGAAGTACAAAGCTCTTTGAGACATAGGTTGTTCATTTTTTTGTTTTCCCACAAATACTGTGACCTTTTGAGCAGCAAGGTCTCTGTTTTACTAACATCTAGAACCAGCAACTAACACGGTGTCTAAGATGTAGTCAATACATATGAAATACATAAATGAACACATTTTTAAGGAAGGGCCAGGACATGAACAAATAGAAATTTTTCATTTTCAGTCACAAAGCAACCACAGACATAAAAATGATACAGACAACAAGTGCTATGGTCATTCAAAGAAGGCATAGAATAGATACAACAAGAATCTCCTCTATGGCACAGGGAACTCTACTCAATATTTCATAATAACTTGTATCCCTTAATTTTTAAAATGCACTAGGAAACTTTGCCGGCTATAACTGTGGAGACTGCAAGTTTGGCTGGACTGGCCCCAACTGCGATCAGAAGAAACCCCTGGTTGTCCGGCAGAATATCCACTCCTTGACCCCTCAGGAGCGCGAGCAGTTCTTGGGCTCCTTAGACCTCGCAAAGAACACGCCGCATCCCGACTACGTGATCACCACGCAACACTGGCTAGGCCTGCTCGGGACCAACGGGACCCAGCCACAGATCGCCAACTGCAGCATTTATGATTTCTTTGTGTGGCTCCATTATTATTCCGTTAGAGATACATTATTAGGTGAGGCTTTTTTTCCCCTGAGTCTAAGGTATTTTATTATAGGTTTAGGATTGGGGTTGGGTGGGTGGGTGGGAAGTATTTTCAGGCAAGTTAATTGACAAGAGAAAAACCTCTCAAGGAATCAAAGAGGAATTAGGTTTATGAAAGTCATTGAATTATCAGATGCTGCCCGATGTTAGAATGCAGTGGTTTCTCCCTGGACGTTGGCTGCAGACATTTGAAAATATTCTCTCCTATAGTTGGTGTTTTTGGTTCAGGGTCTAAACTTGTCTCTCCGAAGCTATTCATCCTCAAAGGGAAGAGTTGGTGAAGTGGAGGCAAATTCCTTTTGATTCCAGAAGAAAACATTTCTAAATCTGACCATGGAAGCCTTCTCTGACCTGTTCTTCAAATTAGAGGAATTAACTGAACATGTGCTAAACGCACGTGAAGCTTCTTTGTGCAGAATTAGAGTACTGGTGTTGGAAGTGTGTATCGCACTAAACTCACACGTATTAGTTGTGAGACTTCCAGGTCATCACTCATGGTGCCCATGCACTGCTGTAATTCCCAGAGTTTTTGGAGTTGAACTGTCAAGGAAAAGCATGTGCTGAGCCACAGCAGTGTAGCTTGGCTTAGCCCTTTGAACCACAGTTAGGCTGGATGCTTGAGAAAATGGCACCCTGCTCTTCCAGATACTAAAAACTGGGGCCTGGGATGGGAGCTGTCTGTTAGGAATGTCATTAATCTGGTTCATCAAACTTTATCCTCTGTTATTTTCAGTCAGGGGAAAGCCATGGCCACCGGTTCGCTCCAGGAGGGCTGGAGTCCAGTCCAGATTCTGCTCAGTGCTGTCCTGAGCTTTGGCTCTATTTGCAATTATCCCCACTTCTGGGGCTTCTCTTTGGGGTCAGGGTGAATGAAGATACAGAGTTCACTTTGAATAGTAAGATTCTCATTTGAAATCATCTGTCCTTGTGTGTATCGCTCACTCCCCCTCACTTGATTCCCCCTCATCATTTTTTTTTTTTTTTTTTTTTTTTTTGCGGTACATGGGCCTCTCACTCTTGTGGCCTCTCCCGTTGCGGAGCACAGGCTCCAGACGCGCGGCTCAGCGGCCATGGCTCACGGGCCCAGCCGCTCCGCGGCATGTGGGATCTTCCCAGACCGGGGCACGAACCCGCGTCCCCTGCATCGGCAGGCGGACTCTCAACCACTGCGCCACCAGGGAAGCCCCCTCCTCATCATTTTGTTTTGAGAACTTTAAACTCTGTTTTGCATTAAAACATTTACAAAGGGCTGCGTAGCCAATATCAGTGACAGCAGTTTGTTCCCCTCAGTGTCTTTTTAAAACTTGCCTCATAGGTAAGCGTCTGTCTTTCTTTATCGGTAGATAGGGAGGCTCTTCTGGCTATAAACCTTTACAGTTTTCCTGTCATCACTCTGAGGAATTGTTGCTTTATGAGAGGGTAGTCTCTCAAGAGGAAAAGAAAACTATAGTTTCTGGTTGCATCTAGGAATTAAATTTATATTCATTTCTGTTCATGTCTCTGAAGTTATCATGGGTATTTTGAAAAAGAACTAAAGTTAGCTAAAATTTCTACATAACCATCAAAAGCTGTTATGAGAGGGAGAAGAAAGATGGAACAGGCAGTAAGGAGGTCATTAAATCTCCCAAAGCTTTTCACTAAAATTGGCAGTTCCAGAGGCCAGCCAAATTGGTTGGAATGTATTTTTCTCTCTTCTGGGCTCGGCGACCATGCTTGTCAGCTAATAGTTGTAACTGATTGATGTCTGAGGCAGAATCCGTGGAAGTGCCTTTTGGTTACATAAATGCTGAATTTGGACTAAGTGCAGTTGAAGTTGCTTTATTATTCATTAATCCCTCCCTATAAATACATGCTTTTGTGAGGAATAGGTTAGAAAATGTCTTTTAGAAATATATGTCATTTAGGTCTTGATCTATTTTGGGGGATACTCGTTCTATCTTCACGAAACATTGCTTAAAAATTAAATTTATAACAGGAGCTCTTAAGATGACCTGAATTTCTCTGGATCTCTGCTGTCAATCAAACTTTCGAGAGATGAAGGAGAACTTATCCTAAAACTCCTAGTTGCTGCTGAGATTGTTTTGTTGTTGTTGCTTTCAGAGAGATAAATGACAAAAACAGTTGTTTTTCCTTATGGTTACCAGGAGGGAAAGGGGGGGATAAATTAGGAATTTGGGATTAACAGATATGCACTACTATATATAAAATAGATAAAGGGCTTCCCTGGTGGTGCAGTGGTTAAGAATCCGCCTGCCGATGCAGGGGACACAGGTTTGAGCCCTGGTCCGGGAAGATCCTACATGCCATGGAGCCACTAAGCCCATGAGCCACAACTACTGAGGCCCAGGCACCTAGAGCCTGTGCCCTGCAACAAGAGAAGCCACTGCAGTGAAGCCACTGCAAAGCCCACATACTGCAACGAAGAGTAGCCCCTGCTCACTGCAACTAGAGAAAGACTGCGCACAGCAACGAAGACCCAACGCACCCAAAAATAAATAAATAAATTTATCTTAAAAAATAGATAAAGAGCAAGGGCCTACTGTATAACACAGGCAACTTTATTCAGTATCCTGGAATAAACCATAATGGAAAAGAATCTGAAAAAGCATATATATATATGTGTGTATATATTTATATATATACACACATATATATATAAACTGAATCACTTTTCTGTACACCTGAAACATTATAAATCAACTATACTTCAATTAAAAAAATTAATTAATTTAAAAAAGTTGTTTTCCGACTAAAACATCACGGACTTATTGGCTCTGCAGCACCTCCCAGTTAACATTTAACATTTAAAAAAAAATCTATTCTGTGACCTCTAACATGTTTCCCTATTGTTTTAGGACCAGGGCGCCCATACAAGGCCATAGATTTCTCACACCAAGGCCCTGCCTTCGTTACCTGGCACCGCTACCATTTGTTGTGGCTGGAAAGAGATCTCCAGGTTGGTCCAAACATTAGTTTCTTTTAATTTTGCTATGTATTTTGTCAAAACCCATATCAGTCTTTGCTTTATACATTTTCTTGTTGTATCTGATGACATGAATTAAATGACTGGTCATGCCCTTTGCTTTTAGCGCCTCACTGGCAATGAGTCCTTTGCTTTGCCCTACTGGAACTTTGCCACCGGGAGGAATGAGTGTGACGTGTGTACAGACCAGCTGCTTGGGGCTGCAAGACAAGATGATCCGACTCTGATTAGTCAAAACTCCAGATTCTCAAGCTGGGAAATTGTCTGTGACAGGTAATCACATGTGTACCTGCAGCAGAAATCCAGAGATTGTATTTTCTTATTTCTGAGAGATGGAGAATAACTTTACAATTCTGTTTCTAATGCATGTTGGATTCTGTTTACATGTTTCTGAACATTATTTTCCTGAGGGAGGTGGGATTTTCAAAAACCCTGAGCCCTTTAATAAAAAAAAATAGAGGTATGGAAATCACACTTGTGAATTGAGTATGCTTGGCCATCACTTTGAGATCAACTGTCTTAAAATGAGACGTAGTTCCTGTATTCAGACAACACGTCTTAAGCACTGATCATATTCTAAGCAGTTTAATAGTGCTGGGAATACAAGGATGAATAAAATATAGCTTCCCTCTGGAATATCATTTTATACTTACAAAGGTAGAAGGCTGGTAAACAAATTACAATATAACGTGAGAAGTATTTTAATAGGTGTATGTCCAAAGCCAAGAAGAGAATCAGTGAAAGTCTTTAAGAGGTGGAGACATGAGTATCCTGAGACTTCAAGGAGGCACAGATCTCTCAACCAGAGGCAGGGGAGGGTAGTGTGTCCTAGATGGAGGGGACATCATGTATGAAGTTAGAAAAGTCCCTAGAAGCAGTCTGATATGGCTGGGCCATAGGGTGCTGGGGAGTTGAGGGGAACAGGAAATGGGGTGGTGAGACGAATCTCTAAAGTACTAAAATCGGGTCATGTGTATCTGGTGTAGAAACTTTTTTCTACCATAAGTGACACCAACAAATGTTTGGTATTTGAAAAAAAAAAAACAAAGTACTAAAGAACACACAAGCAGCTCATACCCTACAAAGAATTCTGTCCTAGTGATTCCTTGAATTTGTTTCTCTTTCCTGGCTCACATCTCAGGAAGAGATTCCCCAAGAAGCTCTTCTGTCTTCCTATATTCATTTGTTTCCTCCACGATCCTCCTGTTTTGAACTCCACTATATTAGAACCCTTGTCCTTTGTCTTTCGACCGCTCCATGGCACAGAGCTTCGTGGTCCACACCCCAGGCTGGGCATGTGCTTGTTTTCGGGCGTCTAGGTCCAGCTCACTGTGATCCCATCTTCTACATCCTAAGCTTTTCCTACAGCCCTCCAGGCAGTGCTCATAGGGATGTAGTAAGTGTTTTGTACATGACTTAACGTCATTCCATAAGGGCACCATTTCTCATAGTGCCTTGGGCTATTAATGGGTGGTATGTGAAAAGAGATTCCTCTGATCAAATAAATTTAGAGAATGCTGAGTTAAAAGGGTTTATAAGATTTTAGAATGTCTCAGAGCCTTTCATAAGTAACCGTGTTCTTATTTTTCAAGAGGGGCTTAAACTTATCTGACCCTGACACCCTTATTTCACAGACCATCTCACTGGAACACACTTGGGAAAGGCTGCTTTGGAGGCTGTTTTTTGCCTAGTTTTTAGGTACTGGCGTCTTTCATCCTCATGTGTGTGCTGATTCTGTTCTCACACACCCAGTAGGATCCCCTCACCCATTAAAATGCACGCAGAAACATCTTTAAAATTTGATCTCTACCAAATGAACTACTGTTCTGATGGTGGAATTCCAGGCCCCAACAGGCATGTAGGATATAATCTTATGGACACGGGACCTTCCCAGCATCCCCATTTACCAGTTAACCATCCCTTCTGCCTTAGAACATTTTCTAATACAGAGTTTCTCCTAATACTTCTCCTGAATGTAGTTTCATGTGTTTTCACTCTGACCACCTTCATTTGCCTTCAGTTTGCCTGATATGCTTTCCTAGCTTTATTTCTGCCCAAACTGGCTTAGCTCAATATTAATACAGTCTAGCCTGGTCTCTCCTCAGTTACTCAAGATTCAGATGCACATAATAGGAGTCACCGTCTTGCCTAGTAAACCCTCTTATGTCTTTCCAACGGAATGGTAATTTTTCTTCATTATTTATGTGTTGATTCATATTTCATGCATCTATGTTTTTGAAAATCCTTAATCCATAATTGCTTTTGGAAGCAGTACTTTTACCACAAATTTTTGACCCTTGTAAGGTAACTGTAGTAAAATTTTACCATGACTATAACTTTGATTGTTTTACTGGGCTCAAAGTTATGATACTATGCATATTATTTCTAATCTCTTTACACATCTTAGCTTGGATGACTACAACCGCCGGGTCACCCTGTGTAATGGAACGTATGAAGGTTTGTTGAGAAGAAATCAAGTGGGAAGAAACAGTGAGAAATTGCCAACTTTAAAAGACATACGAGATTGCCTGTCTCTCAAGAAGTTTGACAATCCTCCTTTCTTCCAGAACTCTACCTTCAGCTTCAGGTTGGTGCTCTGAGCTCAGCGACCCTGGCGTTTTACAATACGTTTAGATTTTCACGCCTGCGGTTGTAATGAACTGGAAGGAAATCCAGGTGTTGGGAGACATCAAGGCTCAGTAATAGGGTAGCACTTGGTAGAAGAGGGTAACAAGGCATCAGTGTCAAGAAAGTCATCATCCACCTACTATCATTAATAGCGTAGTATCAATATCTTCTAACTCAGCCATTCAAAACCACCTTTTGTATTTCTAATTTCTGTACACATATAAGTACAGTCTTCAGAACCAAGGCACCTCACTATATAGAGTATTTTTGAAATATTTGCTCATGATTTTTCTTTTTCTTTTCTCCCTTAAAAAAATGTCAACCATAGACCTTAATATTGGGGTCTGAGATCTCAGAGGAGTATTACAGATTAAATGCAACTCAGATTACAGCACAGCAATGACATTACAATACTTGAAATTTAAAGGCCAGCTAATAATTTTCTCCCTCTAGAAAGACAGTAAGCATGATGAGAAATATGTATGGCTATAAATAAGATTTTAAACAAACATCTTTGAAGCTCCAAAAAAGAATGGCAGATAGACTCATGGTCTTCTCCCAAACTGAATTCTCTCTCTCAACTGTGTGTAAATTATACAACTGATGTGTTATTTGGGGCCAGGGGCAGGGTAGGCTGAACTTACTGCAGAGGCTGTGCCAAGTGTAGCAGAGCCCAGAGTCTGTGCTGGGGTTGGACACATCCCTTAGAGTAGTGTCAAAGGTGAGGTGAAGGGTGACCTTTACCTTGAAAAGGAACATGCATTAGTTTTTCCTTGTGATACAAGTGCAGTCGACACAGATTGCATTCCATATAGATTTTAGTTAAGCGAGTGGTTTTCAAAGTATGGTGCCCAGACCACCATAATTGACATCACCTGGGAGTTAGGTAGAAAGAACCACAGATTGTTAGGACCCAGCCTGTACCTACTGAATCAGAAACTCTGGAAGTGGGGCATGAAATATGTATTTTTATTTTCCAGTGATTCTGATGTATGCTTAAATTTGAGGATCACTGAGTTAGGGTATGGACAATGAAAATTTCCTGAAAATGAGGAGGGGAAAAAAGAGAAAGATAAGGGGAATTTGGGGATATGTTTAGAATGCTGAATGTATTACAGTCAAACAGCAGATTTATTTAGTGGAGAAATAGGAATATAAGATTATATGTTAATTCAAAAAAAATTTATTGATCTCAGACCATGTGCTTGGCATGGTACTGAGACCTGGAAACACAAATTTGAAGAAACTGCAGTCTCTGTCCTCTAGGAGTTCATATCTGGCATGGGAGACAGATATGATGGTAAATAATCTTCATACAGTACACAAAAGATATAGACTCCAACCGAGCAGGTGTGGAAGTAGCATGGATTAGGAGTTCCCTTCTCTTTAGAAGATCTCATTAAAGGTTGTTGCTAATTCTTAACTATTTAGCTACAACAGAGCCTCCCATTTCCCGACACAATCTCAAAATAGAAGACTATTGTCTAGGCTGGAAACAATACAAAGGGACCTTTTTCAATTCATGACTCTTGTCGCTGACATACTGATTTCTCTCAGGAATGCCCTGGAAGGATTTGATAAAGCAGACGGGACCCTGGACTCTCAAGTGATGAACCTTCATAATTTGGTTCATTCCTTCCTGAACGGGACAAATGCTTTGCCACATTCTGCTGCCAATGATCCTGTTTTTGTGGTATGTTCAAAGACTCAGAAGAGATGAAAAATTTTCTAGATAATGTGTTGGATTTATGTGCTTTACAACAAGATTAAGGTTTGGCGTGTGTTTTATTCTCTGTGTGAATGGGCTGTATGCATATGTAAGTTAATTTAAATCTCCAGCATAGGGGTGATTAGATAGCATTTGAAGTTCCCTCATCAGAAACCTGTACTTTAGAGATGGTTAGCTTTGGAATGACCCTAGATGGGAGTTTACAGTCCAGAGATGGATTCATAAATTAGCATAATAATATTATAAATTATACCATAATTTAGCATAACATATCGTACATTAGCATAATGATGAGTGATTTTTCATTGGTGGGATGAGTGGTGTTGAAGGTAAGTGATGGGCTGGAAGTACTGTGCAGGTACTGTGACCCTTGCATGATGCCCAGGTACCTGAGGTCCAAAACTCTGTTTGGTGTTTGGTCCTGGCTTCCCTCACTTCACAAAGGATTCTGGCTAAAAATGAGCTGCTTTTGTCATCAGAATATCAGAAATGTGGACTATTGGTCTCAACTTCTAACAAGGTGGGGGCTTGTCTGGGAGTCCTCCATTGCCATCTTTGTTCTTCTGTAGGATGATCCTTGTTCCCTAGCTCTAACTTGGTATCTCACATCACTTTTCAGGCTATCATTTCAGCCATCAGATTATGCCAAGCATTTTGATGTCTACCTCCTCTGCTATCTATCTACACATCTATTGACACCATATGTCTCTAAATAAGTTTTTATTAAAACACATTTTAAACTATATAATTTGTACATACAACTCATATTCATAAGAAAAAATGTCACTCCTACCCAGTACTCCAAAATATTGAGTAGAACAGCAGAATCCTCTGACGAACTGAGGATTAAACCCAGACTTTCACTCCTACCAAAGGTAATGCCAGTAATTTTTTTAAACAACTTTATTGTGGTATAATTGCTTTACAATGGTGTGTTACTTTCTGCTTTATAACAAAGTGAATCAGCTATGCATATACATATATCCCTATATCTCCTCCCTCTTGCATCTCCCTCCCACCCTCCCTATCCCACCCCTCTAGGTGGTCACAAAGCACCGAGCTGATCTCCCTGTGCTATGCAGCTGCTTCCCACTAGCTATCTATTTTACATTTGATAGTGTATATATGTCCATGCCACTCTCTCACTTCATCCCAGCTTACCCTCCCCCCTCCCCATGTCCTCAAGTCCATTCTTTATGTCTGCATCTTTATTCCTGTCCTGCCCCTAGGTTCTTCAGAACCACTTTTTTTTTTTAGATTCCATATATATGTGTTAGCATATGGTATTTATTTTGCTCTTTCTGACTTACTTCACTCTGTATGACAGACTCTAGGTCCATCCATCTCACTACAAATAACTCAATCTCATTTCTTTTTATGGCTGAGTAGTATTCCATTGTATATATGAGCCACATCTTCTTTATCCATTCATCTGTCAATGGACACTTAGGTTGCTTCCATGTCCTGGCTATTGTAAATAGTACTTCAATGAACACTGTGGTACATGACTCTTTTTGAATTATGGTTTTCTCTGGGTGTATGTCCAGTAGTGGGATTGCTGGGTCGTATTGTAGTTCTATTTTTAGTTTTTTAAGGAACCTCCATACTGTTCTCCATCGTCGCTGTATCAATTTACATTCCCACCAACAGTGCAAGAGGGTTCCCTTTTCTCCACACCCTCTCCAGCATTTATTGTTTGTAGATTTTTTGATGATGGCCATTCTGACTGGTGTGAGGTGATACCTCATTGTAGTTTTGATTTACATTTCTGTAGTTGCTAGTAATTTGATTTCCAATCCTAAATCTCAAGGATTGCCAAATCTTATGTCCTTATTTTGAGGAAACCCACTAAGTGTGCAGGGCTTGACAACATTTTTCTGTCAATGGCCAGATAACACGTGTTTTAGGCTTTGCAGGCCAGATGATCTCTGTTGTAGCTATGCAGCCCTGCCACTGTAACATGAAAGCAGCCATAGACAATACATGAACAAGTGAGTGTATTACCCAAAGACTGGGTTCAGTCTCTTGGCAGACATCGAGCCAAAAGACACAACCAAGCCAAAGATTGGTCTGAAGAAGGAAGGATTTATTGCTTGCAGCAAGTAAGGAGAACACTGGGGATATTTCAGGAGAACACTGGGGATATTTCCCAAAGCAGTGTCTCTCGGAACAGCAAAATTGGGGAAGTTTTAAGCTAAGGGTACATGAATATTCATGAAGGGGCTTGTGCAGAGGAGATTCAGCATAGAACTGGGGCAAAGGTCGACAGAGTCCAAGTCACAAGTCAGAAGTCACAAGTCAGAAAAGGTTAACATCATCATCTCCTAGGTTCCACTGATCAGGTGGTTGAGCGCTAGAGGGGGGTTTAGATTCTTCAGAACAGCTCAAGAACATGCTTCAGGCTAATCTTTACCATTGAAACGGAACTGAGAGTTTTTACAACTAATTTGTTGTCTTTGCTATAGTTAGTTACTTCTCTTGCCTGATAACAGTCAGTTTGTTCTTTTGTTTCCTTAAAATTGTTATTACTGAGGCCTGTTCAAGGGCAAGCATTGAGGACAGGCTTAGATCACAAAACGGCTTAGGCTTAAAATGGCCTCTCTTATGTCGAAAAGCTGTATCTGGTTCTTTTCCAGCAGGGATCCCCCTCCCCTAGCTGCCTACAAGTGTGGTGTTCTAATAAAACTTTATTTACAAGAACAGGCTGCGAGCCCTATTTACCCAGCAGGCTTTAGTTTGCCAACCCCATCTTGAAGGGATCAGTGTCTTCTCTGCTGTACAGATGTCTCTTTAGTCATCTCTCTCTTCCTGCTCTAGTTAGAAGCCATATTATGACTTTATGGATGAGGAATTTCGTGACTTACATGTAGTTCAAAGACACTAGATGTTTAATCGTCCTTGTCTTCATTACTTTTAATACCTTTAATAGTTAAAATTTTGTTTTCTTTGGTATAAGTTATGTATATATAAATAGACAAAAAGCCGCAGACCTTCTCTGAAGGCACAGAAGGAGTACTGTTTTGGCACCAGGTCCAGAACTCACAGTTACTTTAGGCTGTTTACAAAGAGTTTCATGTTGAAGCCAATTCAGCTTCAACAGTATTGAAAGCCAGGTTAAAGCACTTAAGTTAACAGAGCTATAGCTTCTGGAATTTCAAATTCATGAGTCAATTTATGCAAAAACATTGCATATAACATTTATTAAATTTATTTTTCTGAAATCTCTTCAAGCAAGAGAAATACAAAGTTGTATGTGATCGCAATATTGAGTATAAGAAGGTATAATGCTAAAATGCAGGAAGAACTCTGAACTGATCTCTGAAATTCTAATTTTAAGGTAATTGAAGGAAATGCACACATTTATCATGGAAAATAATATTAAGTCACAGGAATGCTAAGTAGTTCTGTTTTCAATATTAAATGCAGGTATAACCTAGAAAAGAAAGAAAAGAGGGAAACCAATAGACTATAAAGTTAAATAGTTAACTGCCACAAAAGAAACTATGTTAGAGACTAGTAACTTTCTTCCCAATTCCTAAAGATAATATTCTTAAAGTGTATTTGGATACTGTCCTCCTAGAAAGTTACATTTGGCAAGTTATAATTCTTTCAATTCCACAGTAGCTAGGAGACTCATAGGTTGCATGGTTAGTACTCACTGAATAGCTCATGTGTCTGTTCTTCACCTTATATGCTGAAATTCTAAATGGAATTAAGATATACAAGCAGCCTTATTACCATTTGTATTTCTTTCTTTTTTTATTGAGCTATAGTCAATTTATTTACATATAATATTGTGTATATTATATATGTAACTGAATCACTTTACTTCACACCTGAAACTAACACAATATTGTATGTATATGTATATATATTCTTTTTCAGATTCTTTTCCGTTATAGTTATTATAGGTTATTAGATTATTACAAGATGTTGAATATAGTTCCCTGTGGTATACAGTAAAACCTTGTTGTTTATTTGTATTTCTTAACAATGACAATCATTTGGATAAGAAAGGAATTTAAGAACATAAAGCAAGAAAAGAGAAAATGAGTTTCTAAAAACAAAGATCTAATGGATTACACTAAGTTAAGCCTGTAAAACCTTATCGGACTCTACTTTTCTAGGCTGCAATAAAATTACTAAAATTAATAGGTCATAGTAGCAAATATAAAATACTTCTGAGTTAGTATGAGTTTAGTTGAAATTTTACAAAAGAAGTATATAGGACATTGCTTTTCCCCCATCAAGAGCAAAGCACTTACATTGCTTTTCTCTCATCAAGAGCAAAGCACTTAAAAATGGGTCTATTATATTTATCTTCCTTAAAAAGTCATAGAGTATATCTTGAGTAATTAAAATAACATTGTTTTGGGCTTCCCTGGTGACGCAGTGGTTGAGAGTCTGCCTGCCGATACAGGGGACGCGGGTTCGTGCCCCGGTCCAGGAGGATCCCACATGCCGTGGAGGGGCTGGGCCCGTGAGCCATGGCCGCTGAGCATGCGCGTCCGGAGCCTGCGCTCCGCAACGGGAGAGGCCCAACCCCATTTCATTTTCGAGAAAGTTCCAATCAGATTGGTCTGATTGGAACAGACCTATCAATGTTAACACTGTGTTCAACTGTCTTGCAGGTCCTTCATTCCTTTACTGATGCCGTTTTTGACGAGTGGATGAAAAGGTTCAATCCCCCTGCGGATGCCTGGCCTCAGGAGCTGGCACCCATTGGTCACAATCGGATGTATAACATGGTTCCTTTCTTCCCTCCGGTGACTAATGAGGAACTCTTTTTAACTGCAGACCAGCTTGGCTATAGCTATGCCATTGATCTGCCAGGTAACTAATGCAACTTCTAAATGCGTGATTCGTTCATCTTCTAAAGAAGCTTTCTTTCCTTTTTCCTTTCTTTTTAGTGTAAACCACGACCTTAAATTGAAGTACTCAGGTCTAGTTAAGTTTATTGGCAATTTTATAGAGTATCTATATTTACCAAAATGAGCCTTTAAACTACCAATTAAACATCAGAAAAGGGACTGGTTGGATGACTCTTGTTTTAGAAAATTGAAAGTTGTTAAGAGAACTTATTTCACGGGGAAAGTATCTACACCCGATTTGACAATTCTACTTGAATTAATTGAAAACTGGCCGTGGTTTGAAATGCCTAAGCAATAAAATCAAAATGCACTAGCCACCCATGAATGGATACTAGCAGGAACTGAAGGTAAGGCTGGGCTTATGGTGAGGCAGGTGCAGCACGTGCCTCAGGCACAAAGTTCAAGGGCAGGCCAAAAACTCAGTAATTGAGCTAAGGAGTAATATTCTCAAAAACCCAAATTCATGCAAAAAAATCTATGATGAATACACTATCAAAATTTTAAAGACAGGCTGTCGTTGTTTGTTTGTTTTATACCCCTGCATCAGTTTGTAAGTAGACCAATTTTTTTTTTCCCCCAGTTAGCCAGTACCACACCTGCTGAATGGGTTTGTGAAGATGACAATGGCCTGCCAATAGATTGGGCTGCACGGGGCTTCATGTGTACATTTTTTTTTTTAATGAATTTTTTGAAGTCATGTTTTTAAGTTGTAGGTTTTTTTGTTAGCTTTTCCACCTGGTTCAAAATATGGGAGGATATTTTGATAAGTGTATGTATGGGCATATATTTTTTTTATTTGCCTAGGCCCCAGTATAGCGCCATGTGCCATTTAAAGAATCTTAGGACAGGTTGAGAAAGGAAGGTAAAACAATTTAAAAAATCTCTAAATTTGTCAAGAAGCTGAAAAACATACGGCCTATCTGCTGGTGGCGTTTCCCCATTGGTGCAAAGTAATCAAGATGATTTCTGAGGTCACGTATCTCTCTCTGTCTCTCTCTAACTTTCAAAGCCTTTCAGACCCTGGACCCTGTCCTTTCTTTTTCCTTCCAGTTCTATATCTACTGCAGCTTGTTCCCCTTACTGATTTGAAGTTTCTGTTCTTTGGTCAGCTAAGGATATCTCTTTGAAACTTTTCTATTTTCTCTGGAATTGAACATAATAATAATCAGAAAGTTTGGAATGTGCATTTTGACCATGCTTCCATGTCCTCTGACATCAGCCAATTAACAGGTACAGACCAAGAGTCTAAATATGCCCAGAATGCACTAACTCATTAGAAGATACAAATTACATTCATTTATTGGTTTGACAAAGATATTTACAATCCTGCCTGGGGAGACATAACTATAACAAAAGGTTGGAGAAAGGAGAGAGGGATTTGAGAAAGGAGCTGGGTCTTGAACTAGACTAAAGAGCTGGTAGGTCTTAGGTAGGTGAGGGGGAAAGAAGGGGGCATTTTAGATTGAAGAAGGCCAAGGAACAGGGCTGTGAAAGACACGTAGTCTATATAGAGGACCATGAGAAGAAGGTCTGGTTGTAGTGGAAGGCTTGGGTAGATAACTGTGAATTAAAGTTGGATTTGAGAGAAGGGCCTGGTTACTGAGCGCTTTAAAAGCTGGGCAAAAACCACGAGATGCCACTCTACACCCATTAAGAGGGTTACTACTCGGAAAGCAGAAAGTAACAAGTGTTGATGGGTTTGGAGAAAATGGAATCCTGGTACACTGCTGGTGGGAATGTTAGCGTAGGCTGTGTGGAAAACAATATGGCAGCTCCTCAAACAATTAAATGTAGAATTACCATACGATCCAGCAATTCTGCTTCTGGGCATATATATACCCTCAAAGAATTGAAGGCAAGTAATGAGATATTTGTACACCTCTGGTCATAGCAGCATTATTCACAACAGACAAAGGTGGAAGCCGCCCAAGTGCCCAATGACAGATGAATGGATAAAAAAATGTGGGCGATACATACAATGGGATATTATTCAGTCTTAAAAAGGAAGGAAATCCCGTCACATGCTGTAACATGGGTGAATCTTGAAGACTTTATGCTAAGTTAAATAAACCAGTCACAAAAGGACAAAAACTAGGATTCTACTTCTATGAGGCACCTAGAGTAGTGAAATTCATAGAGACACAAAGTAGGATGGTTGTTACCAGGGGCTGGGAGGGAATGGAGGGTTGAGGAATTACTATTTCAGTTTTGCAAGAGAAAAAAGTTCTGTGGATGGATGGTGGTGATGACTGCACAATGAATGTATTTAATGTCACGGAACTTAATTTAAAAATGGTTAAGGTGGTAAAATATATGTAATGTGTATTTTCCCACAATTAAAAAATAATAAGTAACTAAAAAAAAGCTAAGCAGAGGAGTTTGGACAATAACAAAGGCAATCATTTTTTGCTCCTGAACCAAGAAATGACAGAATAAAAATCTGTGTTTTAAGAAGATGAGGATGGCAATAGATCCTGCCAGATTGCTGCAGGAAGAGACAAATTAAAATCCTCTTGGAGAAACACCATTGTGATGAGTCAGGGTCCTCTGTGGATTGGAGGGAACTAACTAGAAGGACAATCTTACATTTAGAGAAGTGTAGAGTATAGAACAAGAACCCAGTTCAGAGAAACTGAATTTAAGAACAACTGGCCAAGGATATGATAATTTTTAAGGAAACAACAAAAAATGAAATCCATTAATTTTGTGGAAAAGTGCTTATAAAATATATTTGAATAGAGGATTGGATTTATCGTGTGATGATTCAGATTTTATTCACAACTATTTAAATGGGTCCAAATTCCTTCTGCTCTTGCTATTGAATGACTCCTGTTATAATAGCCAATCTCATATGTCTTACTCACTTATCACCCCATAAAAAAGAGACAATGGAAGAATTTCTAGACCTGAATGTTGTATGTTTTGCAGTTCCCTGGTACCATTTTAGCATGCATTTTTTACAAATGAGTTTCTAACTCACAAAAGTAGTTATCTACTTCCTTGGAGGGTTTATTCTGTATAAGTATTTATCATAAGAAATTTTTAAAATGCAATAATCTACATTCAAATAATGGAATGCCATTTCCCACTTCCTCCAGAAAAACAATTGTGGATATGATAAATAGTTGGTAAGGAAGGAGAAGATAAATTTTATTCCAGCCCGTGTAGTTTTGCTTTATCAACAAAAGTGCATGTGAAAGGCTAATAGGTTTATTCTTCCCTTTTCTAAGAGTATTCAACCGATGAAAATCCCTGTCATAGACCCTTCTCTTCTGCTTTAATTTCAGTTGAAGAAACTTCAGATTGGACCACAACCCTCTCAGTGGTTATGGGGATGCTGGTGGTTTTCGTTGGTCTTTTTGCACTGTTGCTTTTCCTTCAATACAGAAGACTTCAAAAAGGATATACACCCTTAATGGAGACACAATTAAGCAACAAGAGATACACAGAAGAAGCCTAGATGCTCACGCCTTACCCTAGGGAAGAGGCTGGCCAAGGCTTAGTTCTGACCCTGACAGTGAGCAAACGAACCCTCACTGTTTTTCCTTTCATTGAAGATCTTTGGCATAGATCCTTCTGCTGTGGTGACGATCCCAAATACGGAAGCTGCTTAGCTGTAGTTTCTGGTTTGCCTTGTTTATCTAACAAACAAGCTAAAGTGCTTGAGGGTGTCTCTACCATCAAACGAAGGTAGAGCTGATGATGATTGGTGGTATTTGTTAATAATTCCTCATATTGATTAAGCCTCCTCGTGTTCTGAGAGCACCCCAAAAAATCGATAGAGTGGATTCATTGAAATTTGCAGGTCAGTGTAATTTGAGAGCTGGCCAAGATCATGGTTCAATCTTTCTCAGCCCACACGTCTTCAGTTGTAAAGGGATGGGGGCAGGAAGGCGCAGGCGCTACATGAGTCTCCAAGGTCTCTTTTAGGTGTAAACATCTATGATTTTAGGTGTCTTGCTGATCATCTTCCTGCAGGTTCTTTTCTCTTGTTCTCTTGTTAAAATGGCCTTGAAGATGAAAATAGGCCTTATTTTCCATACAGGATGGAGAATGAATGAATGAATGATCAATTTGGTTCTCTTTTCTAAATTAGACTTTACAGAGTTTATAAAGAGTCTGCAGTTCTTAACAGCAGAGCTATCACCAGAGTCAATGGCTGAATAAACATTGATCCTATAGTGGTAAATGAATAGATGAGGGATTAAATTCATTTAAATTAATCTGGTTGATTAATATACTGTTTTGAACTTATTAACAAATATAGAGTCACTCTTTCCAGGAAAGTCTGACTGGAGAAGGCTGGTGAGCCTATAATCCTGAACATGATGAGACAATTGGAGAGTTCCATTGCTCAGCTCATTTGCTGACCCCAAACCAATTCCTTTGCTAGGGAGCCTCAAATGAAAACTTATTCACGCATTTGGCTTATTTTTAAGAGTTGAATTTAAATTCATTAATGCTGCCCTGTACTGACGTTACTTACAAATGCGAATTGAGTCTTATCATTTAAAAGCAAACCATCCATACAGAATATGACAATTTAGAATTAAGTGGTTATGATCCACTAAGTAATCATGAGATTATGAGAGATGAGAATGAGGCAGTCTTCACGAGAATGTTTAGACTTATCAAGATGATCCCTACTTCTGAGGAGTTAATGGTTTTTGAGATCTTAAGGCAGTTTCATCTGTTCATGTCTGGTATCCATGCAGTAGGGGTGAAGCCACAGAGGTGGCCCTTCTGTCTGCTCACCTCAGCTCCTCTCTACTGCAATGGATGTGTGTAAAGAATGGGGGTTAAGAGCACCCTGGAGCCTTCTCCATATGGGGGGGCTACAGGGTGCAAGATTTACCAATACCCAGTGTTATCCCCTGGAATAAGACTGCAGAAGCCAGAGAAATGGACAGAGCTCAATCTGAACTGAATTTGAGTGAGTCTCATAAAGCATATCTGAGAGTAGGCTCAGCAGAGGAGAATCAAGACAGCCCAGAGTCCTTCATGGGGTGAAGCCCTGCTTGGACCTCTTTAACTGGCGCCACATGCACAGATCTCAATGCCTGCCTTTAATAGAATTCATGGAAAATTCAGCAATGTGTTATTAACATGGTCCACTCTGGCAGGTTTACTTTCTGAACTCAGGGTTGTTGGGGGACACATTTTTACATCCTGTTTTTAAACCAAAATAGAAATATCTTAAAATGAAGATATAAGTGCGCATGGTAGGTATGTTCCTGAAAAGTTGTGTATAAATCAATTATACATTAAAAGCACCAGGGGAAATTACTTTTTATGGATGAACTATTATGAATAATTCTATAAAGCACATAACCACCTCTAGCTTATCCTTCAAGTATATCAGAATTTTCATACATCATATTCTCATAAGATTTGTTTAAAGGCAAGATCTGCAGCAGAAATAAAGACTAACCATTTATACTTAGCTCCTTTTAACTATAGTGTGTTCAACTTTTCATAAATATTATGTTTTATGATGCCTTCCTAAGAGAAATAGTTTCCTAATTTTGTAGTTCATATTAGAGTAATAAAATTTTCTAGCATTTTCTAACATTACAATAAATCAATGATGACTGCCTTTCAGCAAACCTAAAGGGAGAATAAACCTGTAGAGTAAAAAAATTGGTATTTACTTACAGTGAATACTATGCAGATAAACTCAGAAAATATCACCAAGCATTGTACAGCCATACGTCTCAATGATGGGGAGAAATATTCAACCTTGAAGAAAATGAACAGATTGCTTTATATGCTTCTATCTGTAGTATTAGAAAAATTGTGTGTATATGAATTATGATTTTAAAAGAAACGCTTTTTAAAAACTAACATTCAAAAGTGAAATGAAATCCAATAACATCTTTCCTTTGTGAATTAAATTCTCTTCTAATTCTAAAATTCTTTGACATAAATTTGTGTCTTGCTTAGGATTTAACATTGTTAATTATAATAATCCTAATGAATAATTCTAATCTCACATTAACAAGAAGTAGAAAACTTACTAAAGAGGAAAATAAAAATAAATATTGTTTTCCAGATTACTGTTCATCTGTTGGGGGCTATTGTTTTTTCATTTGTGAACATCAATTCCCATCTTTTTGGCACTTGATATATACATAAAATTTTATGTATATACATAAAATACATAATAACGACTTCACTTTTGAAAATAAATCCTTAAACTTGGACGGCATTATGCTAAGTGAAATAAGTCAGATGGAGAAAGACACATACTGTATGATATCACTTATACTTTGAATATAAAACATACAATAAAGTAGTGAATGAAACAAAAAAGAAGCAGACTCACAGATACAGAGAACAAACTAGTGGTTACCAATGGGGAGAGGGAAGGGAGGAAGGGCAAGACAGAAGTAGGGGATTAAGAGGTACAAATTATCAGGTATGAAATAAGCTACAAGGATATATTGTACAACACGAGGAATACAGCCAATATTTTATAATAACTCTAAATAGAGTATAACCTTGAAAAATTCTGAATCACTATATTGTATACCTGTAAATTGTGTAATATTTTATATCAATTATACTTCAATTAAATAAAAAAGAAGTCCTTAAATACGCTGGTGTTTCTATTTTCTATTGAGTTTCTATGCAACTGTTACTTCCTAGCTCTCTATGACATAGGCAGGAAAAGGAGATACTACCCCTTTTCCCAGGCAGAGTCACCTCTGATGTCCCTACAGTCTAAAGACTGAAATTGGAGTGGGGGGTGAGTAGGGAAGCAACTTGAAGTCACCGTCCAGGGATGCAGGCTCCTCTTAGAGGAGACTTCCAGCTCAGTCAGCTTGTTGGAGACGCCCCGAAGAAGGAAATTAGAGCCAATAGAGGTAATGGTTACATGGCATTCGCTTCCACTTCTAGACTTGAAGCTTCTAGAGGCCAGGTTGTACAGCTCTCTGTACAGCTCCAGTGCCATTGTATCAAAGCACTTTAAGCAAATAGTTAGAAAATGGTGGTGGTTAATTGATACAGGCACATAAAAGAGCCAATTCACCTCCCCTCCCCTACCCCCTGCCCCCTCAGTGGGAGATAGCTACTCTCTTCAATGCAGTGGCAAAACCCAACTCTTCCTATTTCTCCAGGGCCTTGCTCATCCTGAGTACTCTAAATATTTTTTGAATGTATAAACTAATCTCAAAGTAGAACTTTAAAATAAAAATTTTTTTTCAAAGTAGAACTTTTCATTCAGGGCTCTGGCATGTGT
This sequence comes from Mesoplodon densirostris, assembly GCF_025265405.1. NCBI lineage: Eukaryota > Metazoa > Chordata > Mammalia > Artiodactyla > Ziphiidae > Mesoplodon > Mesoplodon densirostris. Next base: position 62,807,202 of record NC_082677.1, on the reverse strand, counting down.
TTTGACATGTACTGGATAAAACATAGGATAATGGGGTCTTGTATTGCTGCCATGGAATGAATAGCAGCCCCTTTCAGATTCTGAGTTGTGCCTATGCTAGATAGAATTTTACTCCATACAACCTCATACGAGGGGCTACTTCTCAGCCATATTTTCTTCTTGGATGTGTCTTTTCCCCACCATTGGTGGGCCCTAATTCTACCATTTATACGGACAAGAGTAGAAAGTTAAGACCTCACAGTATCATTATAGGGCCTTCCACCATCTGATGTCTTACAAGCCTTGTTTCCGTGGAAGGAGTTAGTGGGCAAATGACTTAGCCAGGCAAAATCAGTGCCTTTCTTATATGGATGGACCCACTGGTGAAACTAAAGAAATTCTCAAAGATAACATGATACTTTACTTATAATGGCAGTTCAAGATGAAGATAATTCCTGTGAATTTAATTATACCTGGGTAGGTAGTTTAATGAAAGCTTGAAAGCAACACACAAGAAAATTGTGAGCAATAGGATAAAATTTTTGAAAGCTAAACAAAACAAACAAACACAAAAGCTTCCTATTCAAGGCCTGAATGCTCTGTATATTATCACTAACAGTATTTCTATTTGGCAGAAACCATTAACCCACTTATGTTATTTGCCACGTTGATTCAAGCCAGAATTCTTGGATGTAATATAATATGATGGAATTTGGTCCTTTCTTCTAGCCATTCTCTGCTCCTTTGCTGGTTTATAACAAAGCTAAAACTATCACAGTGTCTCCCAAACATAACTGAGAGAAGCTTAAACTTGTCCCTTTTTATTAAAATACTAGAGATTTCACTGCCAGAGTAGACACTCTGATTACTCATTCACTTTATATGTTATTGGGTGTTTCTGAATTTGTAATGAGCACAAATGACCATTTTGATTGAGAGGAATTAGGCTCACAATAAAGCAAAACCTGCCCTCTTGTGTTGTATTAGAAAATTGCATGAGTTTGGTAAAGTTCTTATAGTTATTTTCCTATACCGTGGTTAATTGCCTGGGGTCAGAGAAAAAAACAAATGCTAGAAGATTTGCCATCAACTAAAAAATCAGAACAGATAAAGCACAATATTTAGAAGGAAATGATTTCCTGTGCAGGCAAGGTAATCATATAATTAAAGCTCTTAGACTTTCCTTTCCAATGTACTTTGAAATGTTAAATGTTCCCCTGCAAGCCATAAAAATCTGGGTGAACATTTCAGGCCACTGGGAAAAACTCTTTTATGCTTGTCATATACGCAGAGGGTATAATTTAATCAAATATTATTTATATGATCATACTGCAGCTGGAGATAGGGACTATTTCTTTTTCAACTAAAAACAGTTATTGAGGGCTTCCCTGGTGGCACAGTGGTTAACAATCCGCCTGCCAATGCAGGGGACACAGGTTCAAGCTCTGGTCTGGGAAGATCCCACATGCTGCAGAGCAACTAAGCCCACATGCCACAACTACTGAGCCTGCGCTCTAGAGCCCACGAGCCACAACTACTGAGCCCACGTGCAGCAACTATTAAAGTCCGCGTGCCTAGAGCCCGTGCTCTGCAGCAAGAGAAGCCACAGCAATAGCCCCCACTAGCCACAACTAGAGAAAGCCTGTGTGCAACAGTGAAGACCCAATGCAGCCAAAAATAACAAATAAATAAATAAATAAATAAAATTAAAAAAAACTGTTACTGAGAAGGTGGTAAATTTCGGTAAAGTTTTTAGGAAAAATACTGGATCAGTGAATTGAAACCAGATATAAATATCTGAATTTGGGTGTGGGTGTGAGCAGTGTCAGAAAATGTCCTTTACTGTGGAAAATTCACTTTTCAAGACTAGACTATTGGCATGGTGGTACCAAAAGCAAATGTTTACTTGGGTGCCCACAGTGGCTTATCTTATATTAGGTGATTGAAAAGATAAAGAATCTCAAATAATAAAGAAAACATGGTCTCTATCTAGTTTTTGTGAAGCTTTTTCTTCTAGTATGCACACCCAGGTAAAGATTAGAGGGGGGAAACAGGCAAGGCATTTGTTTGCTTATTCTGAGAAGTTTTGTTTAAGTGAAAAAATTGGGGCTTAAATTTTCCAGCTGGCTCTATCTGTTATTCTCTTTCTCTGGTGGTTCTTTCTGAATGGGGATTCCAGACATGGTGACAGTAGCTGTTTTTATGGTGAGTAGGAAAAAGGAAAAAAAAAAAATCCTCAAAGCAGAAATGGGGAGGTCAGATTCAAGACACTTAGAATGCTGCAGTCTTCCCCGGAGGAGAATCGTTCATTTACTCTCTATTGATACATATGTTATTATGTGGCACACTTTGCTGAAAACTTAATTTCCAAAGCAGCAAATTTATTATTTATATTTCTACTTAAAGTCTCATTTCTAATATTTCTGCTTCTTTAAAAAAGCAAGTTTTGGGGACTTGCATGTGGTTCCCCATAGTTGTACGTCCCAAATCACGATTCTTTGCTATTTGAATAAACCTTGCTTTCCTGGTTTAAAAAAAAGGGGGAGGGGAGTTTTGTCTTGACTATTGCTACTAATCAGCTTTTTCCTTCTTAAAAGAATATTTGTGTTTCAAAAATCTTGCATTACACATCAAGGAGTGATGCTCAGCTAAGCCACACATGTGTTGATGCTTTGTCTCACAAGTAACTCAAGCGACTGATCAGCCTTGAAAACAGAAATGCAATCTCAGTCACGATCCGAGCAGTACTGTACCACTTTCTCCTCTTCATTTGTGGCCAACACATAACTTCCAACCTTTTCAGCTCTGAAACTCTGATTTGAGCTGCACATTTTCTTTGCCTTTCAGGCATTTTACAATTCTGAGGCTTGTTAACATTTTATAGACTCAAGGTCGTTTTTCTTCCTTTCTGTGCATTTCTCTTTGCAGCCAGGTGCTCTTATCAAGATGCGGGTGTCTTTGTGTTTTTAACACTTTTCTTTGAGACAGTCCCAACTCTTTGATCCTGTGCTGACTCAGAATCGTTTGCTGTCAGCCGTCCCAAGCGGAGATCTGGTGCGTCCTGGTGCTGCTGTCTTCCAGCGCCTGACAGCCTCGTCGGGCCTCTCCGACAGTCAAAGAGCCCTTCCAACCCAGTGACATGCAAATTTGCTCCTTTTCTTTTGCAGTTTGTCACAGCCCACATTTTCCAGCTTAGCTGCACAAAGGCGGGCAGGATAAAATCGTTCTGGGGTTGATGCTGGCCGTAATGTACGTGAATCCATTGTTTTTAAACAACAGCTACTCAGAACATCAAATTACTGGGAATTCACCTTGCAGCTAGGTGGCAGGAAACTACCTGCTTTTCTGCTTGCTGGAGAGAGGATGCCACCGAGTGGCTTTTATCACAGGGCAATCTGCTCACCTGTGTTGAAGCTGTCAGAGGATTAGAACTCCATGCGCTCTGGAAGTTTTGCTGAGACTTCTGGGTATGTACCTAAGTACACAGAGTCACAGGAGAACAGGAAAACTCTGCAGCTCATTTCCTGTTTATATCTGTCAGCTTACCCCCACTAGAACTTATTCCCTTCCTCTGTATACTAAAAAGGTCATGAAAAAAATATGTTACTTAAAAAGCCCACTATTTTTTCCCCTATTCAAACCACCAGAAAGTGATTTGACCTCAATTATCTCCCTGTGTGAAATCTCTGGCAGTTGAAGATAAGGGTTCTCAGCTCCCATGAATAGCACCATGTTTCCTGAGCCCGGTCACAAGTCAGTGTTCTGTACAATCCGAACATAATTCTCTGTTGACACTTGGCAGGTACCTTTTCTTGCCCTTGGCACTGGTTCAGTGGTTAGGGAGGGCTCCCAAGGGCTATTTTCAATGGCAAAAGGGCACTCTGGGGATGAAACACGAACTGACCTTGGCTGGCATGGAAGTGAAACACATGAAGAAAGCTACTTTTTTAAAAATTAATTTTTGTGACAAAACATATATAACATAAAATTTTCCATTTTAACCATTTTTAAGTGTACAATACAGTGGCATTAAATACACTCACAATGTTGTACTACCATCACCCCCATCTGTTTCCAGAGTTTTTCATGATCTCAATCAGCCACTCTGTACCCACTGAACAATAACTCCCCAATCCTTCCTTTCCCTAACCCCTGGAAAATTTAACAAGACTTTGGGAAGCCTCCACCGTCTCTCTCCTGATACCCTCAGCTCTGTGATTTTGGTGGAAACCGAATGGTCTTAAACCAATTGCTCTTTTCCATAACCTTGGCTGCAGTGTTTCAGCCGTGAATGCAAAACTGATAGCCGAAACATCAGAAAGGGACTTTTACTGAGGATTCTAGGAAATAAGGCCAAAGGTCATGGTCTCATCCCTGAGTTGATATGGTGGGAAGATGTGAGGTCTGTAATCACAGCAGCCATTTTGTCTCCTTGAGGGAGTGTTTGAAGCAGTCAGGGAGTACCCCACTTTTTTCTTAATTTAGGCCAGTTTAAATTGGTTTTTCTCTTACAATATGAAAAATCCTGACTGATAAACTGATCTTCAGGGAATTTAAAATTAAAGTGAGGAAATAGAGGAGTTCATTTATTTAATATTTATTTCCAGATACCATAATCCATGCCTTCAGTTGAGTAAAAAGAAATTCTTCTTTGTTCTTTCAAGATTGCAAGAGAAACATATCAACGCCTAAGGAAGGGCTCCTCTGAGTGTAAAGGGACAGTAGAGTGCAGTCATTCAGTATGTGGCATTTAAATTCCAGGTCAGTCACTTATTCGTCACCTAACCTTTTTTGACCTTTTAATTTTTAACTGCTCTGAGCTTTAGTTTCCTTGTCTGTGAAAGGATATTAATAATTTTCCTCCTGCTCTGTACACACATAGGTTGTTTTAAGAATGAACTGAGTTCATATATTTAACTTCTAGAGAATACTGCCTATTTATTAGACTAGGGGCTCAAACAACAGAACTTAATTTTTTCACACTTCTGGAGGCTAGAAGTCCAAGATCAAGGTGCTGGCAGGGGTGCAGACAACCACCATCTTGCTGTCTCTTCACGTGGTCTTTCCTCTGTGTACTTGTACCCGTGGTGTCCCTTAGTGTGTCCAAATTTCCTCTTCTTATAAGAACACCAATCAGATTAGATTGGGGCCCACCCTACTGGCCGCATTTTAACTTACCCCTTTAAAGAGCTTGTCTCCAAATATGATTACATTCTGAGGTTCTGGTGGTTGAAATTTCAACATATGAATTTGGGGGGATATAATTCAGTCTATAACAGCCTGGAACGAAGATATCACTCAATAAATGTTGATATTATTTGTCAAATCCCTTTGGAATGCCTGGTGTGTGAAAGCAATGCTACAGGTTTCAATTTCATCAATCAAGACAGGAAACCATGGCTCCAAACTCAAAAGAAGGCTCTGCAGAGTAAGCAAAGATAGCTGAAAAACTAAGCAGGGCTCTGCGGAAGGATCGCTGCTCTTATATTCATGATGGAAGGAGCTGTGCGATCTCCTGATGCTCAGGTGAGGGGTGGGAGTGTCACTGAGCCACAGATGGTTTCCATTGGCATGAAGACCTCTCACCCCTGGAGAGGAAGAAAGGGAAGGAGGGAGGGACACAGAGAGAGGGGCACTTCAAGCAGAGCTAGCCATCCTGTTAAGCCCCAGAGGACATCACTGCCTTTTTCACTTGGTGGAGAAAGAACCAGACTGTAAATGGGGTGTATTTCACACCCCATTTAAATGTGAGTGAACTTTAATCAATTGACATGGTGTTTCTGCTTCATTACCGATTTCATTTTTTCTGCTCCTGAAGCCAGAGAAAATGTTCCCAGCTACCAGTTCTTTCTAAGAGATGAAGAACTTTAAGAATGGACTCAGGTTAGATTTCCCACAGATATTCTTTGGATCCTGCCCTTTCCTTGGTTTTCATCCCTTGGTTTGGCTTTGAAGTGAGAGAGAATCAGAGTCAGGAGGGAAAGGGCTGACTCCCCGCCTTAGGCTGGAGGGTGAGCTATTTCCTGCCTCACAGGGAGGAGAAATGAAGAGATTCCCTGCCTGCTCAGCCCCATGAGCCCCACCCCATTGCTTAACGCTTGCCTGGATCCTTGAAGGTTTAAATTTGTCATTTTAACCTTCCAGAGGTCACTTTTTCGTCTTTGCATATTTTGTTTGTTTTTCACATATTTGGCCATTGTAGAACATATTCTTCCAAAAATTATGCATTGATACTCTTAGCCAGCCTTACAAATTGCACTTTGGATTTGCATAGATCAGCGAACCAATGAAAATTGTGAGCTGCTCCACCCTAGGGGTTGCCTGCCAGGCTACAGCTCAATTCAAGAATTGTTAGGTTTTTCTCCCTGCAGTACTTGCGCGCTTTTCTGAGTATTTAATTTCATGTTTACTCCTTAATATTTTAGAAAAGTGTGTAAAAAAATGAAGCAAAAGAAAGATTAATGCTAATGATAAGTTTCACAAGTTTAGTACATTGGGGACAAAGATGGAAATCTAGTGAGGGTTGATGTAGCCTCGATGGAATGTAAGCTGGTCATCTATGGGTTTAATTGTGAAGGAAAAGAACAGAAAGAAAAATATAAATTCTGAAAAATACATCATTAAGATTGTGTGGAAATGGTGAGGTGTAATTAAAAATTTGAGAATGTTTTTCACTCTCTGGGAATCTATATCTGTTGTTGGATTTTCAACTTCAACGTCTTTGGATATTGACTATCATTGAATCAGCTGTTGTCAGGTGAATGGCACTTGGCCGAGGCTAATTTTAATGTGCAACCCCAGTCAGACTATTCTTTTTCATTAGCCCATTAACCAGGTCAAAATAATGCCTATTTATGTAAACTTAAACCTAAGCAAGATGAACTCTACATCCCCCAACCCATGACCCCCAACCCTGGAGATTGTATATTTACTGAACAAAATTTAAGGAAACAAAGGCAAATATACTTTGGCCCTTTTATCACTCATCACTGTTGCCAATTCAACTAATAAATAGAAATTTGTATTCTTAATCCTAATTAAAAAGTCCTTTTCCAAAAGTAAGAGGCACGACTGAGGTCACAACCTTGGGGTCCAGATATGACCGTGTTGCTTTTGTTTCAGGTTAAATGACATCTGACCCACTAGCAAGAAATGTGGGATTCCCATCTCAGGGCTTCCCCCTTCTTGAATGACTCAGCACTGCTGGGGCTTATGCAGTCTTCAGTCTGACTTCATCCAGGAGGAAAAAGGCACTGCTAATTCAACAATTATTTTTGTGGTAACTTCTCATGATCCCCCCGGTATGGATTTTGAAAACTGTTTGTAAACAGTCCACAGATTGCCCTTGTCCCCTCCTAGCTAAAGGATCCGTGCACAGTTGTCCACTGCTGTCCCTTTCCCTTTAATACGGGGCCCCCTCAGGCTGCTGAGGTGACCGCAGCTCTTCTGGTGCCACACGCAGGCATCTCCCAGGGTACCGGTTGCCCCAGGAACATGGGGTTTGGCATCTGGCCAGTCTTGTTTCTGAACTCACTGTCCCCTTTCTTTGCAGAGGGAAGGGATTATCTCCCCTCCAAACCTGGCAACTTTTCCTTTGCAAACCTTGGAACTCTGCAATATGACTCTAGAGGTCAGGAAGATGGGGAGGATTAAATTGCAGGAGGGTGGTAAAGAAAGACCATGGGGAGATCCACGGTTGTGGGCCGGGAGACAGGAGACTGAGATCTAGCCCCAAGTTCTCCATTTACTGGCAGAGTGATTTTGGGTAACCAACCTGACCTCTCCGAGGTTCATTTTGCCATTTTGTAAAGTTGGTGGGGGGTGAGGGGGTGTGGATTAAAGGATCTTTAAGACTCCGCTAAACTAAAGAGGAGAAACTATAGGATATAACAGAAAGAACACTGAACTAAGAAACAGAAAGCTGGCTCTAAATTCCCTTTCTAACATTTGCAGGTTCTAGATGTTGGACAAACTATACATGTTCTCTGACCCTCAAGTTTCTTTCACAAAAGGACGATAGTGCCTCCTTCATAGGTTGGTTGCAAGGACTGAGTTAGGTAACACATGTGAAGACACTAAAAGTGGTGCTGGCACATAGGTGTTCAGCAATCATTCAGAGAATCTCAACTAATGAACCTGAAGTTCATGCTTGGTGATTATAAAAAGGACTGGAGGACCGTTTCATTTCCGTGGGATTTTTGCCTTATCTTCAGAAACTTTGGCTGACAAAGGCCAATAAAATGTAAAACGGAGGAAAATTAAAAATATCAAAAGGATAAAATGAAGCAAAAGGAGAGAGGAACTGATAACATCTTTCTGGACATAATTTAATTACAGCGTGGGATACGAAATTTAGCGCGGAGTTTCTTAGCTAAATAAAATCTAGGAATACATTGGCTTTTATAATTAGCAGTCGAACCTTCAAGAAAACATGCATACTCACGTGTTGCGTTTGGTTTGTAACATATAGTTGATTATGCCAGTCCTTACATCATTACAAAGGGAGCACAGATAACCTTGGGCAGTGCCTTCATCTATGGTTTAGTAATTTATTGTGAACTAAAAAACTCAAAGATGGAGTGAAGATTTTTGTTCCTTTGTTTTGTTTTGTTTTGGGGTTCAGAGAGTGGGAAAATAAGATTGGTTTCAAAATAGAATGATAATAAACTGGCATTGCTGTCAGGAATTTGGATAAAAGAATGGACATGGATTGTGTAATGTCAGCGATTTCTGCCAGAGTCAGCTACACTTATATTTTCATTTAGAAGTGTCAGTGCACAATATAAAAATGACCAATACAACGTATGCTGTAGTTTCATTTTTTACAACATTAAATGGTAAATTGAAAAACACCACGACAAGCTGGGAGAGAGATCATGGAAGAAAGGGAAAAGGTTTCTATTTTATACGTGTAACTGCACTTTTTTCCTGCACAAGGCACCCGACATTTTCATTTTGGGATGGGCCTGGTAGATTATGTAGCTCTTTCTGCTGGAGGTACTGACTGAGGTGAAAGAGGGATTCCCTCTACCCTATACATGCATATGGGCAACAGTGGAGTCCCCAGCCTAGCAGAAGTCTGGAAGAAGGCTTCCAAACATTCCTTACGATAGCTCATCTTAGCCTCTCTTATACTTCGGAGCAGAGTTAGAGGCAGGCCACCATATTGATTTTCTCAGCCCTCTGGTTGTGCGAAGGGCCAAAGCTGGCCAGGGCTCTTCCGGGCTCAAGTAGCTACATCTATTGACATCAGAGCAACACATATATGGAGGGGAAGGTTGGGAAACATGGCCTTAATGAGGTCCAGTTGTGGCTGAAATCAAAAGACTTCTTAAAAATCTGTAATCAAGATGCTGAAAGTAGAGACCAAAAACAATACCTCCTTGAAAATGGATTTGATTTACCCTCAAGACCGCTGCAAACATTACCAGTTTTGGTTAGAGCCAGCTGAGTCGGGAAGAACATAAAGGTAAACAATTTTGATTATACAGTTGATTCTTGTTATTCATGGTGGTTATGTTCCATAAAGTCACAGCAAACCCTGAATTAGCAAATACTGAATCATTGCTTCTGGGGGAAATACCGGGTTAGGTTTCTATGACCCTCTGACATTTTCATCAACCCATCTACATACACGTAACTTTGTTTTATGTATGTTTTTGTTTAAAGACTTCTTATTTAATGTAAATTGTCAATTCATTAATATTGAACTCACAACCCAGAACATTACATGCCTGAACGAAGCTTACCTAACACATGCATTTTGTCTGTAAGACACATCATAGACTCCTTGAGTTTAGGAATGCTAGACAGTGGCGGCCATTAAACAGCAAAATCACCAACCAAAAGCACAAAAATGTGAACAGCATGGCACTAAATAGACTGCAAAAAGGACCGTCATTTATAGTAGGGGAGCTGAAATGAGACAGCGGAGCATCATCCTGTTCGACCTCAGCTGGGATGTGTGCATCAAGGGACTCACATATTTCACTTCTCTGTGCATATGCATGTCTGTGGACAACTGTAGAAATGCCTGAGTGTTGATTTGGGGCTTTCAAATAAATTTTAGCAAGTAGACAAATTTGCAAATATGGAATCTTTGAATCACGAGGATTAATGGTGCCGAGGAGGAAGTACAGAAACACCAGTTGGGTACTTAACTCTAGTATTTAATGTAAAGTTTCGAACCAAAAGATTTTGGCCTCTTCCGGGAATAAGACATCAAATGCAAGTGAAAAGATAAACAATACGAAGTGTGTTGGTGGCATGGTGGACTTATTCCATCCAATTCTTACGAGAATGAAAATCACAGATATAATGGCAGAGCAGATAGAGGTTTTTTGGGGTGTGTTGCTAGTGTAGCTATTGTTAACAAGTCATTCCATAAAATTAGGTCACCTAAGGCATGAGTAAGTTTTTCACAGAGGTGAGAAGTGTAAAAGACTGTTCCAGAGTGAATTACTAGTGTTAATCTCAGAGTTGAATAAACATAGCAGGGACAACTACTGGGTCAATGGCCTGAAGAGATAGCAAGTTTGAGTTGCAGTGCTTCTCTGGGGAGCTCCAGATTTGCTGGTAAGGAGTGTGTCAGGGGTTCTGAGTCCTAGTTTCAAACTAGGGACTAGAAAGTAGCTTTAAGGATTTGGGTGCTCACCTTTTTGAAGATTTTAAAGAGGGGCGTTGCCAACTGGTTTTGAAACTGCACAACTCAGATTGGGACTTGAACCCACGGTCCTTTAACTGAGGTTATACACCTGGTCTCAGGACTTAATAAAGCTCAGGTTCTTTATGTCTCATCGAAGAAAGAATTCAGTGAGAGATACAGTGATAGGTTAGAAGTGGATTTATTTAGAGAGACACAGATTCCATAGACAGAATGCAGTCGTCTCAAAAGGTGAGAACGGCCTTGGGAAAAACACACTCCACAGACAGAGCGTGGGCCATCTCAGAAGGCAAGAGGCCCTGAAATATGGGGTGGTTCATTTTTATGGGCTGGGTAATTTCATAGGCTAATGAGGGAAGGATTATTCTAACTATTTCAGGGAAGGGGTGGAGATTTCTAGGAACTGGGAAGAAAAGATTTCTTTATAATAGCAATAAGGCACATTCAGAGGGAAATTAGACACCTAAGGATCAAGAGGTACTTAACACTTTTCCTTTTTTCATGCTTTAGAACTGTGATTAACTCAGCACAGACCACCCTCCACCATTTCTTATTGCTTAATTAAGAAACATTTTAGAATTTTCTCCCTATTAGTTTCAGGCAGATTAGAAGGAAAAAAAATTTTAACAGATGCTAAAGTGTCTTTCCAACGATTTGAAGATTAGGAGAATGCCTTTTATAGAGCTTCCAAAGTGTTCCCTGGCTGCTTCTGCCAGAGTTGAAAAGAATTTAGTGGCTGAGTACTTAATGAAAAGCCAAGAACGCTCTGACAAAGAACTCCTGGGCAACTATTACTCTGGCTCCAAAGAGTTATTGCAAATTAAATTTTATCCTTGTCCTGTATGATCTATATCAGGCAGTAGGTGTAACAACATGACTGAAATATTCTTGTCTTACACTGTTAATAAAAGCACACGTTCACTAATATATGTGTACCAGCAGGAAATGTGAAACGGTGCGCTCCAGTTGGAAAGCTGGATAGTGTATTGGCAACTTGGTAGGCAAAAGACAGGGTAGATACACTTCGAGTTTGGGAACAGGGTATTTACTGTCACCATCTGGTAACACATTCTTTATCTGAACTCAAACCTCTTATGTATTTTAAACACTTATGAGGCATCTTGCTAGGCAACCAAATACAGGATTACTTTTTAAATGTTACCTTGAAACCTTTTCAAGATTGCTTAAGATTGCTTTTGTCTAAAAACACAATGTCACATCTGGCACGATTGCCATCACCATAAAGCAGAAGTTTTTAATAGTATTTATTAAGCACTTTCCAAAGATACATAATCACCAGCATGAGTTGGTGTTAATAGTCATTAGTCAGCTCCAGCATCAATATTTGTGGAAAAGTCAGACTCAGCAAGAAACATGTAATGAATGGAATACAAATACAAAACACAACATCCCTGCAGCCTACTGTTTCCCCTGATGGATGGGAACACTGTATTTCACAGTGGAGCTGCCTGGCGATTTCTGAGCACTGTCTCTCAAATATTTGGCATGAAATATCATGAGCTAAATAAGCACAAGGAACACAGCAGCGAACGGGAACCTTATGGGGAGAAATGGCATTTACCGTAATGACGACAGCTTAGGAAATTGCCACATTCCACGCTGGGTTAATAAAGGCTTAGGGCGAAGTGGAGAGTGACTGGGAGCGTGGAAGAAATGTCAAGCACCTTCTTCTAGCTGTCAGTGGACGTCAGAACTCTCCTCTCCCCTCTGTTCCTGATTCTCTCCCCATGGCCAGAACAGGGCCGGGGTAGAAAAGAACTGTGATTAGGCTAATTCAGCCGCTGGGATGGGAGTTTTCTGACAGCACTCTAGAGGACGAGATGCTGCACACAGAGTAATAAATAGGAAAGTGTGATGATAAAGCTGTAATTCCGTCAAGAGGTTAGATGGTCTCTTAAGTAGCACAAAGCCACCGTGGCTTATCTCGATGTCATCAAGACCCCATAAGCTTGAACAGGAACTTTGCTAGTCAATATTTTGCCTCATTTGTTTCTTTGGAGTATGTGGAATTGGGAAGAAAAGAAAGACCCAGGTCTCCTTTGATCGATTATTCTAGCCCGTATATATTTATGTGCATATACATATGGCTTAATGTATATCCTTCCAGAACTATGCATTCTCCCCATACCCCAGGGTAGGTACAGGAAACACAATCTGAAAAATCCTGACAGAGTAAAAGCATATATGGAAATGAGATGATCACTGACTATGTTTCATGTACGTTGCCTGCAGTGGAGTCCACACTAGACCATCCTTTCCACAGGCAGGCTCTCTCCTTCCTTCAGGCTACAGCACAGCAGGCAGAACTTGACCTCTGTTCTATCGGAGCTGTGGACCTCTTCAAGTAACCGCACTGTGTTTCCAGCTCTGGTGATTTCAGCATTTTTCTTTTTCTCCACCTTTTGTTGAGATAGAATTGACCTATAACATTGTGTAAGTTTAGGTGCACAAGGTGTTGATGTGATACACTTAATATATTGCAGAGTGATTGCCACCATAGCCTTAGCTAACGCCTCCATTGTCACATAATAACCGATTTTTTGTATGTTGAGAATATTTAAGATCTACTCTCTTTGCAACTTTCTAGTATAAATACATTATTATAAACTATAATCACCATGCTGTACACTAGATGCCCAGAAATCATTCGTCTTATAACTGAAATCTGACCAACATCTTTGACCGACATCTCCCCATTTGCCGCATCCCTAGCCCCTGCTAACCACCATTCTACTCTCTGAGTTCAACTTTTTTAGATTCTACATATGTGATATAATACGTTGTTTGTCTTTTTCCTTCTGACATTTCACTTAGCATAATGACTTCAGAGTTCATTCATGTTATTGCAACTGGCAGAATTTCCTCCTTTCTCATGGATGAATAACATTTCGTTGTATATATATATATATACCAAATTTTCTTTATCCATTTATCCACTGATGGACACTTAACGTTATTTCCAAATATTGGCTATTGTGAATAATGGTTTCAGCATGTTTCTGTATCTTCTAAATTTTATCTATGTGTGACATTGGGAGAGTGATTTAGCTTGTCAGTGCCTCAGTCTCCTCATCTGTCTAATTAGGACAATAAGAGTACCTACTATTTTTAAAAAATATTTTATTTTTAGAGTAAGATGAATTACTATATGGGAAGGGCTTAGAGGAATTTTTAGGCATTGTCTTTATTGGTGTTTCTGCTGTTAGTCTTTTTTAGTAAGTGTGGTTGTTTTGTCCTTGAGGAGAGGGAATATGTATTGATCAATTATATATCTTCCCAAACATATATTATAGTATAAATATATGAATTGAATTTAGATCACTGGCTAGATCTTGCAAGTCTTATATAATATCATTTGTATCATATTTTTAATTCTACTAGGAGCCTTCATATTTATTCTATAGACAATGCAAATCTACACATTTATGTCCAACTGATCCTTAAAGAATATCTTTAGAAATAAATGAGCCTATAAAACAGAGCCTGAATTAGCCTTTGAAGGGCTGACTGATTTAATCAAAAGTAAGTTCCTTTCTTCCAGGGACCTTCAATCCAAGGGGTACCTTTTTATATGTTGGGTGTCAGCAGGTGGCACTTTTTTACCACACTTTGTTCTCTTTGGAACACATCCTCCCAGATGTTAAGGGAACAGTGAACAGTTTCATAAATCCAAGGTAGGAATCAATTGGAGAGTGCTGCAAGTAGTTAGAAATAATAATTGAATGAGCAAAATTTGTGAGTTAGGGTGAATTCCTCATTAACTCTATGATAACTTCATACCCATTGCTTCCTTGCATTCTGATATGCTCATTTGAGAGGGAGAGAAAGATGGAGGGTACGTTTAATGCATAGGAAGTTATTGGTACCACATCATGTGTCACGTGTGCTGGGGCAGGAGATAGGTTGAGAGCTATAAGTTGAGAGTTATTCATCAAAATATTGATCGTGCATGTGACTCAAGAAACAAAAGGAAATGATGGTACTTGTTTTGGGACTGCTAAGATCGCAAATGGAGAAAGCATGCTTCCAACTGCCTCCTTCCAGCAGCAGCAAATGGAACCAGAATACAACTTCTGGGGCTGCACCAACTGTCAGAGGTTTTGTTCACTGACATACCCAGCAAAATTACTGAAAAGCAGAAGGGGTCATTCACCTGGGATCAAGTTCCAAGTATGGTCCATTTTGAGATGTTGAGAGGTGGGCATTTGTGAGCTGGGATTATTTAGTGTACTTGATGATGTCAGAGTTATTTTTGGATTCTTGATTCTAATTCCAGATGTTTTTCAATAGAAGTAGGCAGGGTGAATTTAAATAGGAAGCTTAGTTGTCAGTAATATTACCCAGTACGTCTTCAGCTGGATGGATATGTTGTAAGACTATAAGGTGTCATGAACATTTGAGTGCAAATTGCTCTTGTGAATAGCCATTATTCATACTGAGGGTGACCGTGTAATTTATCATTCAAACAAGGGATACTCTCCAGAGAGTGAAAGGGTGCTATTAATAATTATATTGGGACAACAGATATAACTGGGACCGTCTCAGACAATTTGGGACATAGAGACCTCTTATTTATACCTTGTGAGTGGAGAAGCGTATTTAATCATTCAACGTACCACAGTTCCTCTGAGGTTTCTTGCGTGGTCTTTTTTAAACCAGTTTTCTTTCCACAGTACCCCTTTGCCTTTCTCTTTACTCCATAGTGCATGGTGAAAGCCTGTATTTATTGCAACAATTATACAGTCAGCTGTTCATGAGTTTGCTCTCTATTCCCACGCTTACATTAGACCCTGGACTTCTTGGAAACAGGGCACATGAATACTTATCTATCTATCTATCTATCTATCTATCTATCTATCTATCATCTATCTATCTATCTAATCATCTAGCTACTTATTTATTTATATTGTGGTGAAAGCCACATAACATAAAATTTACCATCTTAATAATTTTTAAGTGTATAGTACAGTCTATGTGTCTCCTTGAGCAATAGATCTCTAGAAATTTTTCATCTTGTAAAACTTAACTCACTGACCAGCAACTCCCCTTCCCCTTGGCACCTCCACCCCCCCACCCCTTAGCAACCACCATTCGTAAGGTCCTCCTGTTTCATCCATCTTGTAGCATATGAAAGGATTTCCTTCTTTTTTAAGGCTGACTAGTATTCCATAGCATGCTTCCACCATGTTTTCTTCATCCATTCATGCACTGATGGACGTGTAGGTTGTGTCTACCTCTTGGCTATTGTGACTAGTACTGCAGTGAACATGCGAGTGCTAATCTCCCTTCAAGATCCTGTTTTCAGTTTCCTTGGGTATATACCTGAAAGGGTGGTATTGCTGAATATGTTTAGTTTTTTTTTTTTCCTATGTTTAGTTTCTAAAGGAAGCTTCATACTGTTTTCCACAGTGGTTGCACCATTTTATATTCCCAGCAATAGTGCACAAGGGTTCCAATTTCTCTGCATCCTCACCAACACGTGTGACTTTCTATTTATTTATTTATGTATTTGACGGTGGCCATCCTACCTGGCATGCGGTGTTAGCTCATTGTCATTTTGATTTGCATTTCCCTGATGATTAGTGATGTTGAGCACCTTTTCATATGCTTGTTGGCATTTCTCTGTGATTCCTTTTTAAGTTGTTCATTATCTGCCATTATTTTATATTGTCTGTAGGGAGTCTTCCCTTTGAGAGGAGACTTTCACAGTGAAGGTTCAGAATTGGTCAAAATAACATAGACAACATCATGTGTTTCATTGTTTGTGTGTGTGTGTCTGTGTGTGTGTGTGTTTTGTTTTGTTTTGGGCCACACCTCGTGGCATGCGGAACTTCCCTGACCAGGGGTTGAACCCGCACCCCTTGTAGGGGAAGTGCGTAGTCTTAACCGCTGGACCACCAGGGAAATCCTCATGTGTTTCAAATGGCACTGGATTTCTATTCTTTTCTCTTGCTTCATTTTACCTCCTTCATGACATCTTATATCACTCTCCCTGCTCGTGAGGCCCCATGAGGGGAAAGGTCATAGGATTTCTCCAGTGGAAGAAAGATTTTTGGATGTAGGGGAAGGCTTTTTTATTTCTTTCCTGGAGAAATTCATTTTGCCTTCACGTTTCTCATGGCTCGTGCTGTATGTCTACTAATACGCTGCTCAATGTAAAATTTTCTCTTTTCAATTAAACATAAAAGGCCCTCAAGCTTAAAAACAAACACATGCACAGAATCTGGGCTTATCTTTGGCTGTAGGAATATAGCCTTAACATGCTAATTCATATGCAATGGTTCAAACAAACAAATAGCAGTAAAATCATTATGGTGTTATCAACAAGCTTTTTAATAAAGCTGTTTGGGTGAAATTTCTTTGGCTTGATATAATTTGAGGACATCTAATTTTTCACACACAAGAATTCAGTATACGCTGATTCACAGTATGTGATTCAGGACCAGAGATGAATTAGAAGACTCTTTGGGGTATCATTCTACTAAGACTCGGCTTGGAGGATTGGTTACTGGGTTTCTGTGGCTGAGCTACTGGGGGCTGGTTCTATAAATTAGTGAGAGGCTGATAGGAGCCAGAATGATTCACATTAAAGTCCTTAAGATTTGGGTAGATTAGGGGTGAGGGAGAGAAAAAGCAGCAGAAAGGGAGAGAATAAACAGACTGAGAAGACCGTGGCACCACCAGGAAGTGTCTCTGATCTGGAAAATAAGGATGATAATTCCTGCCTATTTCATGGAGGTGTGGTGAAGATTATCAAAGAAAATGAATTCGAAAGCTCCCTTGGGTGAAATGCTTTATGTAAATACAAGGCATTTGATATCATGAAAGAGTAGGAAATAGAGTTTTGTGAAACAACCTTTCTCTAACTTGATGTTCACCTACCTTTATGAAATGTCCAAAGAGTACCTTTTAAAGTGGGATAAAACCTGTCATCAGTAACCTCAGTTCTCTCAGGTAAGGAGGGCAACGACATGAGGTGGAATCCAACAATAAAAGGAGCTCTAACTCCATGAAGAAGAAAGACACAGGGTACTCCACGATCTGGTCCTTATTTTAACTGAGAAAACCGTTGCAAGGACTTCGATTCAGCTGGGTCTCAATGTCATACTTTCAAAGTTAGACAGCAAAACAGCCAGACCAGTTGTCTGTTTGCATTGACTAACAGCTGGATAGTTCTTTTTTTTTTAAATTTTTTAAAATTTTATTTTGATTCTTTACTCTTTTTTAAAAAACTAATTAATTAATTATTTTTTGGCTGCTTTGGGTCTTCGTTGTTGCCCGTGGGCTTTCTCTAGTTGCAGAGAGTGAGGGCTACTCTTCGTTGTGGTGCACGGGCTTCTCATTGTGATGGCTTTTCTCGTTGCAGAGCACAGGTTCTAGACATGCGGGCTTCAGTAGTTGTGGCACATGGGTTCTAGAGTGCAGGCTCAGTAGTTGTGACATACGGGCTTAGTTGCTCCACAACATGTGGGATCTTCCTGGACCAGGACTGGAATCCATGTCCTCTGCTTTGGCAGGTGGATTCTTAACCACTGTGCCACCAGGGAAACCCTTCGTTGGATAGTTTTGATTTATTTTTTGGGTCCACTTGACTGTCTGAACGGACAATAAATTATAGACAAGGCTAATGTATAGGAAGAACCCCTGAGAGTCGGGCTAAGCCTCATTTGCTTTCTGTGGATGATTTGCTTTCTGTGAATATGATGTTTAAGCCAACTTGACAAACAAGAGGAAAGCAGATTTGGTACGTATGTTCCTGTCCTAGGCATCAAACTTTGGTTCACAATGGCTTTAAGTTCAATGCTATGCAAAAATCCCAGAATCAGTCGTTTGTCTACTTAGGATTTTAATTTTGAAAAAAATTGAAAACAGAGAGCAACTAAATGGCACTACATCTTCGAATAAAGTTTTAATATATATCCTCTGTGCAAGTAAACATCTGTGAATGCCTGTTCGTATACTTGTTGCCAATTCTCAGAACACCCTCGGAAAATTCAATTGTGTGTGTAATAAAAAACCAAAATTATCCTTATATACTGCCACTTTTCTGCCGACTTTTACAGATCTCAGTTCCTATCATGGCCTCGCCTGTGTGGCTCGGCAAGTTAATTAATCTCACTGTGTTTCATTTTATTCAGTATAAAACGAGCATTATTATTCCTACATCATAGAGATCCTATAAAGATTAAGTATATACATAAAGACCTTAGCATACTTCTTTGCTAAAATGTGCTTTAGAATACTAATAAGTGCCACCAGCAGGGCTGCTGTGTAGGGATGGGTCCTTTTAGGGCTCTGGCTTCACCAGGTGGTAAAAGACCAGGGTTTTTAAGCTTGCCTTCCCCTGTTTAACTTTCCGTCCATCTCCCGCTATCCAACAACTCACTTACTCATCCTCATTTCTGTAGACCCTTACATTTGCTTTTACTCTGCCTGGAAATCTCTGTCCCCATGTCTGCACATGGCATCTTCTTCCCATGATTAGGTCACAGCCTGAGTATCACCCAGGGAGGCTCTTCTGGACCACTGGTCTCAAGGGGCATCTCCTCCTTAGTCACTACTCCATTTCGTCTCAGTTCTTCATGGCGTCTTGCTCTGGTACCCAGAACTGTGTCTGGCACGTGATATAGAGCTCATCACATTCTTTTTTAAAAGAATAGATGACCGTTACTGCTTAAGTCAATTTTTTCTTTTATTTTAAAACTCTGCAGACATTGGTTCCTATCGAAGTGCAGATGGCTTTATTCAAGGTAAATACTCTTCTGCTTCCCTTGAATCCAGTTTGTTTGTCTTTTTTCTGCTTCTCTCCAAACTTGAACACTCACTGGGTAAAATTTCCGTTTTCTTGCTCTGCTTTCTATTTCAACATGTGCAAGAACATGACCTCCTTAAGTGAGCTACAAAGGCAGGCATCTAATTCCTCCTGGCTTCACTGTGTGCTCCATTTATGAGCCGACAAAATATGTTTGGCCACATGTTTATATCAGCAAATAAATGTGTCTGTGGAATGGAGATGTATCGGCACTAAATTGGGAATGTCTGTTTGAACAGACAGAATTGTGGCTACATCTTTCTAGCTATTTCACAAGTTAGTATTTGAAAACTCAATGTCATTTTTCGTATTTGTGTGTATATTTTGACTATAGTCCATTTATCCGAAGAGTGAATTAAAATAGATATTGTTGATTAGAGTGGCTGTGGTTTTATTATTTTTTTCTCAAAACCCATTTGGAAGTTTTTCCTTTCGATGAAATTGGTTCCAGTTTATTTCCAAATAGCATTTGTTAGATTCTGCTTTTTACATGGAATTTTCCTAAAGTTCTTTAACTGTTTTGTAGAAATCACTTTGCTTAATAGAAATCAACATAGTAGTAATGTGAGCTAAATTATAATGTTGCTTACAGTTAAATGTTATATTTGTGATAACTTTATTTACATAGGTTCCTTTATTTAAAAGAGCATTTTTGAAATAAGTGATGTATTTGTAATAATCATGGTTAACTGTAGTAAAGAATGAATACTTCTGGGCTTCCCTGGTGGCACAGTGGTTGAGAGTCTGCCTGCTGATGCAGGGGACACTGGTTCGTGCCCCGGTCCGAGAAGATCCCACATGCCGCGGAGCGGCTAGGTCTGTGAACCATGGCCACTGAGCCTGCGCGTCCGGAGCCTGTGCTCCGCAATGGGAGAGGCCACAACAGTGAGAGGCCTGCGTACCGCAAAAAAAAAAAAAAAAAAAAAAAAAAAAAAAAAAAAAAAAAAAAGAATGAATACTTCCCAGCTGGTGGTTTTGACAACCCGTGACTGGCACCTAGACAAGGTTTAGCATTGAGCAGGTGTTTAATAAATATCTGCTAAGTGAATCTTTAGCATGCTATACAGTATTTAGCATTCCTGAGAGCATGGATATTTCAGAAATAAAAAAGCAGTGCAATTTGCTAAATTTGGAAATTGTTAGTCCTTTTACACATTATCTTAGTTTTTGACCTCACTTATAAAGTACTGACATCAGTCAAGCTACTAATTTATTTTACAGAAGAAACCAACACAAAAGAAGAGAGGTATAGTATCTTCTATACATGTTTGGAAAGCTCTAAATGTTCTAAAGTTCTAAAAGTTCTTGATTTCAAAGGCCAAGTGTACTTAGGTGAGTGGTGCTGATTTAATCTATGGTTCTTTTTCTTTTCTTTTTTTTCAAAAAAATATTGCAGCTTCTAAAAAGTTCTCAAACAAAAAAAAAATTCAAAAGCTCTGAAATTTAGACTATGACAATAATTAAGAAAATGCAGAAAGGGCACTGGTAGATTTTTAAAAACTATTTTAATACAAGATTAATAGCAATTTTCTATCCAAATCAGAAATGAAAAAAATCTTAACCCAAATAATATTCATTTGACAGTCACATAAAATTTTAGGTTTGATTGGTGCACACATTTGTCCTGCATATATGTTATGCACATGCACACAGAGACCTCACTACTACGCCATCTTGAGGTGTCTTTTCACAGAAGTACCTCATTACAAGGCAATGTCAAAGATTCCAGTACTTTTCAACTTTCACTGAGGCTCAAATAGCCCCATGCTAGGCTGAGTCCCGTGCTGTAGCAAACTGTGTCATAGCAAGGCTCTAGAATGCATACAAATCAATACTCTCTTTGTAGAACTTGGCCTAAAACTAAACACTGGCTAATGTCTCCACCGAGGAGGAACACATTGCAAATTTATAAGTTATGGTCTCCTTACTCTTCTCTTGGCAAAGCTAAAGTGCCCCTCCCCTCCCCCCCCCTTTTTTAAGTTAGAAGTCAGATTTGTTAGTGACTGTAAGTAAATGAAAATGAGTTTGAATTTCTGCAAGTTTTGGATAAGTCAAAACTTGCATTTGCTAACCCTTCCACCTTTAATCAAACCACCTGATAATTAGCCTTGCAAAGAGAAGTAGTAAAAGAATCACAACTCAGGAATTGTTAAGGTTTTATTCCTCCTTGGGGACTTTAGTTGGTGTTCAGTGTGTAGCCAAAACATATATGTAATGGCTAAAGAATTAAAGTAGGCTAATGTCTGCAGCAGGGAATATAAATTAAATATCAGGCTTCTGCGTCCAATAATATTTTCAGTGTGTCTGATTTATAGAACGCTACTTTTTTAATTCCTACTGCTTATCAATGAATAGTCGTGTTTTTCAGTGTAGACAAAGTAGTATTATCTATCCCTTACAACTAAAGCAGGTAACACAAGATATTGATCTGGGTAAGTCACTGTAAGGGAGTCAGATTGCTAGTGCTAATGTTCTATGATGGCTCTAATCAAAGTCCCGACTTGACCTTCATCCAAACGAGAGAAGGCTGTCGTGGCTGTCGCTCAATACAGAACCATAAATGGAGCTCAAACTCGTGAATTTGCAATCTATTCTTCTCTGCTAAAGACTTTAGCCTCTGTTTAGCTTTCGTTATAACGTATACAAAGTATAATATACACCAATTACAGACGTGTATTCCTGTTAGAAAAATACATATTATAACTAAAGAACATGTAAATAGAGGCACTTCAATAAGCTAAGTGTTTGCAGTTATAAGCATCACCCAACAATTCCTAGCATCCAATTTCAGTGAGCCCATCCCTCTCTACTCATAACAGAGGTTATGATGTGATTACAGAATTTAGGGGACATCAAAGCAAATGAGGACAGGTCAGGAAAAATAATGGAGCATCACTGCATCCCCTATCACTATGTTAAAATGAGAGAAATTACTTTAGTGAGGGGAGGGGGATATTCCAAAATACTTATTGAAATGGGTTAACTAGATTAAACTAATTCCTTCAGGGCACAAACAATTCCCACGTGAAATTAGTCTGAAAATCATATGACATAGTAGGATGATGATAAAAACCAGGAAGTGCAATTTGAATAATATTTTGACCACATCCATGCAGGTGACTAATACTGTGCCCTCATTAACTGACAGTGATTTCAGTTCTCTGTGTGGCTCATATAGATCACCTTAGCTCACCAATATGAATAGTATTGATAACAAAGGTGTTGAAACAAATGAAACAGGCATTTATATATTGTCTGTGTGGTTAGTGTTTATAGAACATGGGTTCACATTCATTAATATAATGTGTATTCACATACATGCACAAAACCCTTTGGGGGTGAAAGTACAGGGAAAACAAGGCATTCTGATCTATTTCACAGAAAACAATGCAGATATATTTTAAAAAGGAAAGACTTGGAGCTTAAAGCTATAAAAACAAGTTATGACTCAAATATTTTGGAAAATCAAGATTGATTTAATTTGTATTGCACCTTAATTACTGGAGAAAGACAATCCTGATTTCGGAACATACAACACAATGAGCAACATAAATGACTGGTCCTTCATAGAGATGTTTTATGTGTACTTGGTGATAGGAGGCCAAAGTTTGGCAGTGAAATGAATGGTTTGCTAGAAGTATGTAATGCTGAATTAGATTGTATTAATTTCATAAAGATTGAAGTGAAAAGATGCCACAAAATCTCTCAGAATCCTACATTGCGTATTTCATTAGGCATTCAATAGCAACAGATGCTTCTAAATACTTTGTTTTGCAAAAGTGCTCAAGTATACTTAATACTATTGTGCCGCATGTGCTCTACCTAAATGTGATGACTAAATCCATAACTAATTATAATTCTGATGAGTACAGAGATCGAAAAATACCACTGAGGTGTCATGGCTGCCAATGGGTTAATTAACATGTGACTGGCATACTATGGTGTCTTGAAACATTACTTTTCCCAACCCCAGATGCATCATAAAAACCAAAAAACACATGGATAGCCAATGGTATTATTCATAAAGCCCCAGGTTAGTTTATTTTGCTTCTCTCTGTCAGGAGGAGCATAATGCCTGACTTTGGCACACCTGGAGGATCAGCTAGGCTCCAAATCAGCCTCTTGCATTAGAATATTTCTCCAAGTGCCAAGCAGGAATCCTAGGCTGAAGGCGTTGTACCGAAAGCAATGGTTTTGTGTGAATCACATTCCTTGCGCATACGGTTTCCATGACCAGTAAAGTTCTGCACACCCACGGCTCTGCCCATGCGTTCGATACAGTTTGGAGCACCCAGGACAAAACACGCTCATGTGAGAAGGGTGTGCCCTGGCAAACTTTTAATAAATGGACGGTTAGATACGTAAAAAGTTCTCTTTCTTGATTCTTGGTGCTCACAGATCATTGAGGAATCCCTTCTCTGAGCAGCACAAAACAAGAAGAGCTGGTTGACAAAACATTTTCGTTACAAAGGTGTGTCAACCCTGAGCTTGGAATTAAGAAGTTAAAATCTGTGATTTATATATATATATAGATATAAAAATAGATGATCATACTAAGACTAAAAAAGTGAAAGAAATCTCCATGTCAATACTATATATTTCTTTTTGTCTTGACTTTTTTTTGTTGTTGTGAGTTATTTTGTAAGAGAATGCCCTTGTGATGCAGAAACCAACTGACACAAAGCAAATAGTTAAAAATGAAAACTCACTTATGGATCTAATTGTTTATCGGTTCATTAAAGGAACTCTTCTTTTGGGAGGGTAATGAGCACGGGGCAGAAACATCTAATTCACGTCAAGCCTGTGGCTAAAGCAAAGCAATTGTATGGTTGAAGATTATTTTCATTTCAGACCCTTGAGGAGGATGAATTCATGAGGGTGTCCACTAGTAACCGGAGATGAAGGGAAAAATCTGTGCCAATTGGATACAGTGGTCAGACGTTAAGAAAATTAAGGAAAATGGTGCCATTACTGAAATTGAAATTGGGCAGGGTGAGATAGAGGTGCTGAGTTGTAGCACGTTTTACTCTCAGATTAAAGATGGAATTCTAAATTTCCTATCAGTACCTCTGAATCAGCTTGGCATTGTATGGTTAGCATGCAAGACCTCCAAGACAACAGTGTATTTTCACTACATTAAAATCAAACCTCTGCATAAGCATTTTGTAAACCTGATTTGTCACAGAAAAGCTTACACTGGGAGTTGGCTGGCAATGCCGAACTTACAGCCTTACAGCTCTTTTATTTTTCTCGTTTGCTTCTTTGTTGAAAATGCAGTTGTCTTGGAGTTCGGCCTGATTTTGCAAGGAAAATTATTTTCTTCCTATTTTTTTTAAATGGGGGAAAAAATAAAAAACTCACAACGTGAGATTCCTTCACTTCTGCAGCATAAAAGCAAATGAAGGTAAGAAAATCTCCTGGTACGAAAGATTTGAGTAAGAATTCTCTAGAATAAACAAGTTTCCCACAGATGATAGCTGAAGGAAAGAGGAAGCAGTCCAGTCTGGCACCCAGTACTCTTTGGGAAAACAAAAAGGGAGGCATAGTGCAGTACTGCTCTCTTCTCATAGAAAACGGTAAGCTTTTGTGGCATGGTCCATTGTCCAAGAGTGTAAGAAAAGAAGTGAGTTGGCCGTTCAAATAGCTAAAATGCAGTTTCATCTGACCAAAATCCCAGGATTATCTGCACAGTCTCTGCCACGCCAGGGCGATGCAGACGAGAGATCCTGAGAGGAGCGAGTGTCCCAGCTGGGCTGCAGAAGAGTCTACTTCTCTCCTATCAGGATCCACTGCCGGGGCCTCTGTGGTAACAAACTCAAACTCCGTAGGACACACATCATCCATACACCCACTGCCACTCCCCGAGCCGCTGGATTCATCACCTGGTGCAGACAGATTGAAAAGGAGAGTTAGACCTCGTCTAGCAAAGAGTGGGGCACACGTGAGATTTGGGCATGGAGGTGGCAGGGGACATCTCCCCACCCAAGGGTCCTGCACTCCACTCCACCCCCAAGGGTTTGTTTATAATGGGTAGGTTTGTGATGTGTGGGTGGACTGTATCTAAATAGACATCTGGGCTTTCCCTGGTGGCGCAGTGGTTGGGAGTCTGCCTGCTGATGCAGGGGACGCGAGTTCGTGCCCCGGTCCGGGAAGATCCCACGTGCCGCGGAGCGGCTGGGCCCGTGAGCCATGGCTGCTGAGCCTGCGTGTCCGGAGCCTGTGCTCCGCAACGGGAGAGGCCACAACAGTGAGAGGCCTGCGTACCGCAAAAATAAATAAATAAATAGATAGACATCTGAAACATAGTGCTTAATTTTTTTTTTTTTTTTTTTTTTTTTTTTTGCGGTATGCGGACCTCTCACTGTTGGGGCCTCTCCCGTTGCGGAGCACAAGCTCCGGACGCGCAGGCCCAGCGGCCGTGGCTCAAGGGCCCAGCCGCTCCGCGGCACGTGGGATCCTCCCGAACCGGGGCACAAACCCGTGTCCCCCGCATCCGCAGGTGGACTCTCAACCACTGCGCCACCAGGGAAGCCCCATAGTGCTTAATTTTTATTTTTTTATTTTTGGCCGCACTGCGAGGCACGTGGGATCTTGGTTCCCCAACCAGGGATGGAACCTGTGCCCTGTGCCGTGGAAGTGCAGAGTCTTAATCACTGGACCACCAGGGAAGTCCCTGAAACATAGTGTGAATAGAGACGTCTGTGTCTGTATTGCTGACCAAGCTGGACATATTTAATGTGTAGCTCTTTACAGAAGAGGTTTGCCATTCTGTGCTTGAAACCAATGCCCAGGTGTCCACTTAGTATGCTGCCTTAGCCTGGCATTGTCCCTGCCTGCCTCATATGCCTTCTGGGCCTTCTCTATTTCCCCTTCTGACTGCTTGGTTCCTTCATGTTTCTTAAGTGCTTTATCTCAGATCTGGGTCCAGTTAAGTCTCCATCCATTACTAGCTACGTAAAAGCACTTATCACCATTTGCAACTCTATTATTTACTTTCTTGTTCCCTCCGTGAGAATGTATACTTTTTGGGGGAGAGCAGACACACTGTGCCTACTGTCCATTTCCGTATCCCCATTGGCTTTAATGGCCCCTGGCATATAGCAGGTTCACAATAAATACTTATTGAATAATTAAATATGCCTTGGGCAGTTTCTTCAACTTCTTTCAGTCTCCCCAACTCCATAGCTACTGGCAATAACAGTCACCTTGTTGAAGATACGTGAAAACTCCCTGATAAAATGTGTGAGGGCACCAGACCCAGTGTGTGCAATGATGCCTGACGGCAGAAATGTGGTTCCTACAGCAAAGACGACCTAGATTTTAACCTGCTGTCTTTTATTTAAATGAATTAGGGCAAGCCAGTTAGTCTCACTGGGCTCTGTGTGCTCACCTGTAAAAATGAGAATAATCATATCTATTTCACTGAATTGTTATAGGGTATAAGTGAGATAATGTTCCTAGAAGGGCTTAGGAACCTGTACACCTGGTAAGGACGTTTGCTATTTCCCCTCCTTGCTCAATGAGTCCATTCAATAGCCCTAAATGCCTCCCTGCTGGCCTGAAATGGTGATGTCCATGCTGAGCTGCTCCGAAAGACTGGCACCATCTTGGCTGCTAGAAGCTACTTAAGCAAAGCCAGGTAATGCAGGGACCTTCCAATGTCCTCCCAATAGGCACGGCTCAACTCAGTGCAATTTTTAAAAAAATGTGACATCTAAATACCACATAAGATCACTTGAATATACTATACCAGGTTCTTAACATTTTCTCTAATTTATCTTTAGTGGCCTTGCAAGGGGGAAAATGTCCATTAATTAAATTCAGAGATATCACAATTGCTAAGGGAATTATATTAAACACTGGTAATATGAACAAGAAGTAATATAACCTTTACAAAGATATTACTAAGGTGATTTAGAATATTAAAAATGTGGTAAGCAAATAATGACAAGAGAATCTAGTTGAGAAAAATAACAGCCCCATCTCTTTCTGAAAGGAACCACAAATGCAGGTATTTAAGGGGCGATTTTTTTATGTTGAAAGCAATAAGGGTGAGGATGACTATCAGATGTGATATGGTTTATATGACAGACACTATCCTAATGTAGGAAGCCAAGTTCGGTGCTGGGGTTAGAGCAAAGTGATGGTCTTAAGTGTGGCTGATTTCTATTTTCTTTTTAGGGGAAATGGAGCAAGATCTCTCCTCGAGGACATTCCCTAAGCTTTGCAGATTGACATGTATACAACCTCTTTAGGTCAGAGAGGAGAGAGAACCAAGGCCAATATCAATGAATTCTTATGTATCTTGAATTATTTATTCCAATAGTCATTCTCTAGGTAATAAAGCATTTTATTATATTAGATAGATAAGACAGAAAAGATAAATTGAGAGGAGTGAAGCTAAGGAATGAGCAGGGGAGAAGCAGCAAAGGCTAAAACCTCGTGTAATTTTCTCTTCTGAAGAGGGGAGGAGAGGTTTAGTAAAGAGGAAGAGAAATAATGGGAGGACTTGAGAAGGTTTACAGCAAGTCTATCAGGTTGGCAATTATCCTGCACTTAGAAAGTTAATTTTTGAGTTATTTAAAAGGGAATTTAAGCATGAAAAATTTTCTGCAGGGGACAACTCAGTAGAATGATGGTTAAGACTCAGACGACTTCATGTCTTCCATCTGTAATTTGTTTCTTTCTATCTCATTAATTCAAGCACACAAGCATCATCTTTTGCTTCAGTGACCAAATTACAGAATCACTGGCAACTCCACATCTTAAGTTCAAGAAATCTTTTCCTGAGAACTCTCTCTAGAAGAAAATATATATATATATATATATATATATATATATATATATATATATATATGTACAATACATAAGAATATATATATTCTTCTAGAGAATATATTCTTTTATACTATATAAAACAACAAAACAAAACAAAACTTGCCTTTATGCATCTAGAAACCACATAGACAAAATCCAAATATACTTAGTTTCATCTGATGTGCATTCAGTAGCCTTTCAAATCACTTCTGATATTTTGTGATCTTTAATAAAATAGTCATGTGTAATATTACTTCAGCATTTTACTATTTTTCTCAAGATTTCAGATACAAATGTCAGTGGGTCGTGTATGTGCATGATGGGAGAAGGAGAAAGAACTGATGCAGTTGATTCCATGGCACACGAGGTAGTATCTTAGCTCCTTTACACACAGCCTCAAATCAACCTCCCAACAGTCCTTATTCAGGAATGCTTCCCATCCTACAGAAGAAGAACCTGAGACTCAAGAGATAATTTGCTCAAGACCTCAGTTCTTAAGTGATACAACAGGGATCCCTTCCCAGTCCTGTCTGAGTGAGCAACCTTGAGAATATTCTTCCCTTGGTGGTTGGGAGGAGGGATGGGAGTTTGAGGCAGAGACATAAATGCTGAAGGGGAAAGGAGAAAGGGAAAACATTACTTTGCTGTCTTATCATTAATGGATCAACTGGCAGACAAAACTCAGTTTTAGCTTTAGTATAGTTGGATGTCAGCCACTGAAGCCATTCCTTAAGAGCAGTTATGATTTTCGTAACATCCTAAGTTCTGCAGAGCAGAGTTCTCTGCCCCAAGGACTATAAATAGCTTTGCAGATGGGGTAAGAATGACACAGAAGAGCCAAGGTGCACACTGCTCTTAAAGAAACATTACAATAAACTTATTTACGAAACAGAAACAGACTCACAGACTTAGAGAATGAACTTATGGTTATGGGGGGTGGGCTGGGAAGGGGTGGGGGGAGGGATAGTTAGGGAGTTTGGGATTGACAGGTACACACTGCTATATTTAAAATGAATAACCAACAAGGACCTACTGTATAGCGCAGGGAACTCTGCCCAATACTCTAATGACCTATATGGGAAAAGAATTTGAAAAAGAATAGATACATGTATATGTATAACTGAATCACTTTGCTGTACACCTGAAACTAACAGCATTGTTAATCAACTATTCTCCAATATAAAATAAAAATTAAAAAAATTCTTTCTTTAAACAAAAGACAAATTGTAGTATAATCATCTATAATGGTTTTCACTCTGGAGGTGACAGGTGCTGGTAAAGGCTTTCTTACTCGTGTCCTGGAAGTTGACGTCGTTGCCATTGTACGCATTCTTCAGTTTGTTGGTCATCACACGGAGAGCCATGATCTGCTGCCTGATGAACGTGTCGGGCCGCGTGATGTCCACGTCCACCTCGGGGTTGTTGATCTGGTTGGTCAGCCCATCGTTCATGATCTCAGGCAAGTATCTGCCGGGCAGAGAGGGAGGACAGGGGAGGGTGAAGCAGGAGTGACCTGGAAACCAGATTCTGCCACGTTGTTTCTAAAAGTGAGCCCAAACATTGGCAAAACTCGGGCTCGGTGCCTGGAAGAAAGGCCAAATGGTGAAAACAAGGCATGCGTCTTCCCAGAGGGAGATGTGGCAGTCCTCCTCCTCTTCTCACAAGGCTCTCGCACCTTTGGCTTCTTTCCCATTTCTGGCGCCCCTTATTGGAGTGTTGGGGCGCAGACTGCTACAGCAGCCTCAAATGGACTTCCTTGTCCTCATCTTTCCATTCTAGCACAACCTTCACAAGCTGTCTGGTTAACCTTCATAAAATATTGCTTTCATCATGTCACTCTTCTGTTTAAAACTTGATGATAGTAGCTAATGTTTACGGGGTGCTTACTAAATGCCAGGCACTGTGCTAAGCACTTTACGTGCATTAAAAAACTTCAGTCTCCCAGCAAGTCTAGGAGGTAGGTACTATTTCAGCCCCGTTTGTATAATAGAAAACTGAGACTTAGTGAGGATAAGTAACTGTGCAAAGTCACAGAGCTAATGGATCTAACTTCAGAGCCCACGTGCCCAAACACTGCACCATATTGCCTGGTTGATCATAAGCCACAATTCACACCTTATGGCTCAGCAATCCAAGCCCACCTCCACCTCCTGTCCACTTTCTTAGGCTGCAACACTGCCTTCAAGGTACCCTCCTTGCCTGATGGAATCTTCTCCCTGGATCCATCTTATCTTTGCCCGCAAAGAACTTTCCCATTCAAGTTTTAAATATCTTTAAAGCCCCAGGTCAATCCTCACTTTCTCTTTGAGATGTTTTCCAGTTTTTAGGGATCTGCCCACTTTTTTGTAGGGCTTCCAAGTTCGGCAGGGCATTTTGGGCACTGCACAAAGTCATCTGCCGAGGGAGGGAGCTGGGGCTGAAATCCAGCCCGAGTGCCCGTGCAGGGCACCATCCGCCAAAAGGGGTGCCTTTTTCTTTCCTTTTCTTCTCTTTTGTGGGAATCTTTTTTTTTTTTTTTTTTTTTTTTTTTTTTTGCGGTACACGGGCCTCTCACTGTTGTGGCCCCTCCCATTGTGGAGCACAGGCTCTGGACGCGCAGGCTCAGTGGCCATTGCTCATGGGCCTAGCCGCTCCGCGGCATGTGGGATCTTCCCAGACCGGGGCACGAACCCGTGTCCCCTTCATCGGCAGGCGGACTCTCAACCACTGCGCCACCAGGGAAGCCTGTGGGAACCTTTTTATTTTAGAAAATTTTAGCATGCACCAGAGTAGAGACAATAGTATACTAAACCTTCATATTCCCATCTGGGCATCCTTTTCTAATTCCTACAAAGGCACTATGTTTATCTGTGTCCTGGTAAGAACCACATGGCACACTCAAAGGAGCAATAAAGAGAGTTTAAAGAAGAGACTGTTTACAAAGGTGTGAACAGGGTTGAAGGAAACCAACCAATGTCGCAAAGAACCCTGGGGCTGGCAACAGCAGAAGGGCCAGAGGGGAGGGAGCTGTTACCAGAATGCGTGAGATCTGAAACCGTGGAATGCAGCCAGAAGACGCTGCAACTGCCAAACCAAGGCCCCTGAGGGAGGGAGTGGAGGGAATGATACCCTGACCTCTCTAGTCCCTCCTTCTGACCTCTGGCTGGTGCCTCCCATTGGCTGAACCCAACTGGAAGCCAACAGGAAAGGATACCCAGGTGATGCAGTCTGTAGAGGTTCTCCTGCAGGGCACAGACCAAGGTGGAGGGGTGAAGAGTGGATCTCAAAGCGAGTCAGAACATCCATCCCAAGCATCTGATAGGCTGGAGCAGCCCTGCCTAACTGCTATCATTATCATTCTTTTACTGCCTCTCTTAGTGTTGCTTGAAAGCCGAAAAAAACTTCCCTTCCTCTATTTTGTGCTTCCTATTTACATTTTCTCGTACAATATACTTATGCTTAAAATTCTACCCCTTCCCGCACGTTATTTTCCAATTTTCTGAAACCAAAGGCTCTATCCATCAGCCTCCAAAAGAAGAAATAGAAACACACAAAGAAACTTTTATATTTAAGCCATATTTCAGGTGTTGAAATCTTATGCATGATGTATTTGTGCATGGATAGGTTTACCATTTTATTTTGTTTTGTTTTGAATTTAATTTTTTTATACAGCAGGTTCTTATTAGCTATCTATTTTATACATATTAGTGTATATATGTTAATCCCAATCTCCCAATTCATCACACCACCACCACCACCACCACCCCTTTCCCCCCTTGGTGTCTATATGTTTGTTCTCTACATCTGTGTCTCTATTTATGCCTTGCATTGTTTACCCATTTTATTTATTTATTTAAAATTTATTTATTTTTGGCTGCATTGGGTTGCTGCGCATGGGCTTTTTTTAGTTGTGGAGAGCGGGGGCTACTCTTCCTTGCGGTGCACAGGCTTCTCATTGTGGTGGCTTCTCTTGTTGCTGAGCATGGGCTCTAGGTGTGCGGGCTTCAGTAGTTGTGGCTCACAGGCTTAGTAGTGGTGGCTCACAGGCTCTAGAGTGCAGGGTCAGTAGTTGTGGCACACAGGCGTAATTGCTCCGCGGCATGTGGGATTTTCCCCGACCGGGGCTCGAACCCATGTCCCCTGCATTGGCAGGTGGATTCTTAACCACTGCGCCACCAGGGAAGCCCGGTTTACCCATTTTAAATCAGAAGTCCCAGAATAAACTCCATGTCTTCATCCATATCTTGAATAAAATTGACTTCATGATGTATACTACATAATGAATAATACAGCACACAGAGTGCATTGCCAATTCTTTTCCATAGAACTTCACAGTACTTACTGCCCTAAAAAATGTCCTAATTGAAATGAAAGAGTCATGGAACTATATTTCTTTATTCTTGCAGTAAAGCGTGATGTTTGTGTTGCCTTTTCATATACCTGGTATACCAATAAAATTCTGTTAGATTCTGAGATTGTCTTCCTGATATAAGTTCTAAAATATGGCATTAGATTGACTGTCATTGACATTCAATTATATGTGCCTGGCTGTGTGAGCTCTACCTAATCAGTAAAGCCCATTGGAATAAAAAATACAAGGGCAGTCCAGCCTTTGCTGGCACAGGAGCTGAGAGGGGCTGAAAGGTGCCCATGGGTTCTGGTGTTGCCCTGGACCTTCTGGACAATGGTCCCTGCCACTGTACTTATGCTGAGTCAGAGGAGGGCTTTGTTTCTTTCAGCTGCTGTGTGCACGGCACAGCTAGCCAAGAGTCATTTATCAGAAGCTGACTGCGATAGCTTACATGGGAATGCCACCCTTGGGAGTCTGAGCACGCAGGAACAATACAAGACTGCCAAAGAAACCCAGCCTCGAACTGTGTCTGCTGATGCTCAGCTACTTACAATAAAACCAAGTAACAATGCACCCATGTCCTCAAGAACCTTTTCTCCTTTAATGTATTCAAAGGGGAACTTTAGAGACAATATGGAAACTTAAACCGAAAAACACAGTTGAAAAAGAAAATGGCCATTTTGTCACTCCAGGGGTACATCCTGAGGCCAAATCTGTGGATGTCCATAGTGTAGCATGGGGGATCAATGGAAGCCCAGTTCACCAGCCCATTTATTTGTTGCCTCTCTTGTTTGATCTCTTTACATAACGCTCATAACCTGCAAGAATGGACGCATCTTTGAGCCCATAATATTCTTCCCTTTATTAGATTTTGCACCAGCTCTTTGGCTTGAGGGCATTCTATTTTTTGCACCATCATAATCTGGGAGACATGGAGAGGGAGGAGAATCTTGCTACAGAGAGTCCAGGTTCTGAGGTGGGCTGCATATTTACATGGGGCAGGGAGAACCCAGAAATGAGGACAAATTGGAGGGGTGTCACTGTTTGCCAACACCTCATGCTGTGGTGTGGAAAGTGAGTGGAATCCGGGAATAGTCAAGCATAGCTTCTCCATTTTGGTTATCTTCTATTTTGTAAGACCATGTGTAGGGTCTAAATCTTCAGCAGTTTTGCAGACTTATTTATCTTCACATCTGCTATGGTCTGCACGTTTGTGTTCTCCCAAAATCTACATGTTGGAAAACTGATGCCCAAGGTGATAGTATTAGAAGGCTTGGCATTTGATCAAGAGGGCTCTGTGCTCATGATTGGGACTAGAACCTTTATAAAGGACGCTGCACAGGGCTTCCCAGCCCCTTCTGCCTGGTGAGGATACAACGAGAAGCCTTCAACCCAGAAGGAGTCCTGGTGGAGGAAATTTCTGTGGAGCTTGCTATGAGTGATGAGTGACCGGGTCAGCACAGCAGGCATTCCCGACCCAGGGCACTACCATCAATGGGCTCAGAATCAATGGAGCGTAGAGAAATTGGAACTCTTCTGCATGGCTAGAGGGGATGTAAAATGGTGCAGCGCTTTGGAAAACAGTATGGCAGTTCTTCAAAAACGTAAAAATAGAATTATCATATGATTCAGCAATTCCACTTCTGGATATATATCTAATAGAATTGAAAGCAAGGACTCAAACAGATATTTGTACACCCATGTTGACAGCAGCATTATTTACAACAGCCAGAAGGTGGAAGCAACCCAAGTATCTTCTGACAGATGAATGGATAAATAAATGTGGTCTATACATATAATAACTCAGCCTTGAAAAGGAAGGACATTCTGACACATGTTGACATTGATGAATCTTAAAGACATCATGCTAAGTGAAGTAAGCCAATCACAGAGGGACGTATGTTGTATAATTTCACTTATGTAAGGTACCTGAAATAGTCAAATTCATAGAGACAGAAAGTAGAATGGTGGCTGACAGGGCTGGTGGGAGGGAGGTGTAGGGGGTTATTGTTAATGGGTGTAGAGTTTCAGTTAAGGAAGATAAAAATGTTTGCAGATGGATGGTGGTGATGATTGCACAACCATGTGAATGTACTGAATGCCACTCAACTGTACACTTAAAAAATAGCTGAAATGGTAAAATTTATGTTGTGTATGTTTTACCACAGTTTAAAAAAATCTAAGTTTTAAGTACAGTTTTCTAAAGTTCTTGACGTATATTACTTTTTCCCTCTCCATTTGTTCCTGACTGCAAAGTGGAATTATTCAAAACATACTGTGACTTTATGTATTAAGTGGATTTATAAATTCTCAAAGACTTTTGAGCTGGAGTTGTCTGTGGCATTGGGTACTTTAAAGAGATGTGACACCAAGACATGGTCAAAGGCACAGAGGTTGACCCAGGGCACCTGAGATCTCTTTGGGACCCAGCAGTGTAATCATGGGCAAGACACTTAGCTACTATATATATATATATATATATATATATATGTAGTATAAAATACTATATATATAAATAATATATAATACTATAAAATACTATAATATAAAATACTATATATATAAATTATATATATATACTTATATATATATAAGTACTATAAGTACTATATATATAGTATAAAATACTATATATATAATAATATATATATTATTATATATATACTTATGTAAATATAAGTATATATATATAAATATAAAAATAATTATATAAGTGATATAATTCTATACACTACTATATATATAGTAGTGTATAGAATTATATCGCTTATATAATTATTTTTATATTTATATGGATAATTCTTACCTTATTTGTTTCATAAGCTGCCATATCAAGTGAAAGTATATGAAAATGCTTGACAAATATAATACACTATGCAATTGCAATGCATTCTTATAAAATTAAGTTGTGAACATGGCTCCCTCAAAGCCAAACTTGTTTCTTAGGAGGGTTGACGGCAGCAGAATTCTGAGCTTTAAAGCCTGGATTCATGGACAGAAGAATGATTTGCTGTGGCTTTCTTCCCATCTGGAAGATGCGTGTCATGAAACGGTTTGGAACTCTTGGAGGACGCACAGCTCGTTGGTTGTGCTAGTAAACAGAAGGTAAATCCTTTGACGTGGGTTCTGAGCTCATTGGCAGGAGCTGCCCAAACCATCCTTTCTTGGTAGAATTGGAGTCAGCAAACTCCAGGGCGGGTGGGAAAGAAGACCCACGAGCCAGTCCTCAGGGCCGCTGAGCTGTCGACAGCAACATGCCTCTTTCCTCCCATCTGTAGCCACACTTTTCATCACTTCCAGGAGGTGCACGCAGTGTCCCTCTCCCCCAGGACAGTCAGCCTTCGTGGGGTCTTCCCTCCTAAGCATCCCAGAGAAGGGAAGTGGGCTTTCAGCATTGTCACCTTGGACAGTTGCCAGTTTTCTTCCCAGACAGACTTCCCACTTGCCCCAGGTGTTTGTCTGGCTGGTTATACATCAAAAAGTTTACAGTTCTCTCAAATGCAGCTGGAGTGCTTTGGGACATACCCCGCAATCAGACTACGACAGTAATGCCCTGCCGGATCTGTCACGTCACTGCCTCTGACAGATTTCTCATCACCACGCACCATTTTGCCTTCTGCTAGCTGCTCAAATGTAGCCACTCATGACTTCCTAGTTTCTTTGCTTAGTCAATCTACTCAGTGGCTGTTGAGAGCGACTGACCTATTTTCTAGATTTTTCTACTTTTCCTATTTCTTACAATTTATTGTATTTACCTCCTGGCCTCAGGAAGGATTTCCTTGGGGCACACAGTTATTTCTGTGAGGATCAGGTGACTTAAAAGACAGCAGAGGTTCCCAGCAAAAGCTACGTTTCCAACGGATCCAATTAATCCTTGTCTCTCAGCCGGCATCTTGATGGGCTCCTTCTAGAAAGCATCTTAAAGAAAGGACACAGTGGTGGCTAACACTAGTTGACAAGGAGCGAAGCAGAAAGCTCTTTTACCAGTTTTATGGGAGAGAAGGAAGAGCCTGGATATAACAGACTAAAGAAACCCTGAAGACACTGAGATTCGTGTATGTTCTATCATGAGATCCACGTGCTACAGGGACTTGCCTCAGACTGGCTTTCATTGCATTTCTCCTGCCCCATCCCATCGACTGCCATACTCCCCTTTCCCTTTTAACTCCTATGAGCTTAGAGAAAGGATCCCCATAAAGAGAACACAATCCTTAAGGAAGTTACAGATGATGTAATTCAACACGGTTACATCCTCAGAAGCAAGACTCTGCTTCTCTAGGAGCAAAAAGGTAAGAGCCTGTGTGAACATCCTAAGGGCTTTAGTTTTTCTTCTGCTGCTGCCTGACAGTGCTTTACCCTCTACATGCTAATCATATAAAGTTTTATTTCCTTCTGAGCCTATGCTTGCCTGCTGCCATCAGATCATTCTCTAGCTCCTATGCAGGAAGCTCATTCTGGTCACCGGCTGCCCAAACGCCCTTCTCAAGGGTGACAGATGACTCTGATGTCCTCCAAGGGGCTCTAGGTTCACCCTGGGAGCTTTAGGAGGCCTAGATTTGTAACCTGTCCCACGACTCTTTAATTTTTTTCCCTTTCGCTGTCTAGATTATTATTGATTTTCCTCCCTTACTTCTTAGCTTCCTTTCACTTTCTGTTTGCCTGAGTTAAGTCGGAGTGTTGCTGAGTCTCATTTCTCCCTCAGATGTTGCTTAGGTAAGTGAGAAATGGAAGGAGAAGTTCCGCTCGCCAGCTTACTTTCCTACTGATCATTGACGATGCACCTGAGGGTGCTTTTCTTGAGTGACAGACACTGGCCTGAATTCTTTATTAGCTATTCTGATAAAGTAGGATGTGGATGTGAGTATTATCTGCTATAGACGGAGTCTTTGTGTCCTGCCGAGAGCCATAGGTTGAAGCCCTAACCCTCAACAAGATGGTTCTCGGATGTGGGGTAGTGGGGAGGTAATTAGGTTTAGATGAGGTCGTGAAGGTGGAGCCCCTATGATGGGATTAGTGCCCTTATAAGAAGAGACCAGAGCCCTCTCTCTCTGCCATGTGGGGGCACAGAAAGAAAGCGGCCATCCACAAGGTCAGAAGACGGCTCTCACTAGAGCCCTGTTGACTTCTAGCCTCCAGACTATGAGAAAAGAAATTTCTGTTTAAGCCTCCCAGTCTATGGTAGTTTTGTTATAGCAGACTGAGCTAAGACACTAATTGAATGCAGTAATGACCACATCCATCCTTGGCCCACAAAGGCATCTCATTAGAGACCAGAGGTTTGGGTGGACAATATCCTGTCTCATGAAGGCTGTGCTGCATTTCAAACTTAAAATTCCCTCTTGATGCACTTGTGAAGCTTAAGCAATTCATTGTTGAGATGACTTCAACCTGGCCTGGGCTCTGGCTACCTTTAGCGGGTGATGTTACAAATGAACCACGTGACCTGCCCGGCACAGTTGCTGTTGTTGTTTTTCATATAAGAAAAACCCCATTAAGGGAAACATCAAGGGTTTCCTTGGAGGCAAAGAGAAAACAGCAAATTATAACATGCTCCCTGAGGCTTGCACCTGAACTGAAAAAGGGAACATCTTACATATTAATAGGAATTTAAAGTAGGGCTACCAGATGAAATACAGGACAGCCAGTGAAATCTGAATTTCAGATAAACAATGAATCCTTTTTTGAGTGTAAGTGTGTTCCACTTGGTACCTGCTGTTTTTAACGTGCTAAATCTGGCAACTCTGCCTTAGAGCTTCGCTACTCAAACGGTGGTCCCTGGACCAGCAACATCTGCATCTCCTTCAAGCTTGTTAGAAATGCAGAATCTCAGGCCCACCGCAGACTTCCTGAATCAGAGTCTGCATTTTTAACAAGATCTCCCAGATTTCAGCCTGTACACTTGAGAAGCACTGCTTTAGAGTTTACCACCTATTCTCATAGACATTATTGCACTGGTCTTTAAATTGTCCCAGTGGTTGGCAAGGGAAGGAGAAGAAGGGAAGCGCCTCTGCTGACCACCTGATCTTGTTGTCAAACGGAGATTTAGGTACTGACAGGGTCATCGGTGCACCCACAATTTCCTCCCCTCAGAGGGCACAGTCTCTTCCTTTTACCTCACCTCCTGTTTCCAGACCTGCTCCGCTACTGAAGCAGAGTGAGACCTGCCAGAGATGGGCAAAGGTGGGAGCAGGGTATGAAGGTGGGTTTATGTTCTGGGGGAACAATTACTCACATGCCTTTGACCGTCATCTGAACACAGCAGCTTTCACCCTGTGGTTACCACAGCAGCCGCATCTGTGTGCATCCTGTTTTGTTTCAAGTCATCATTAATCTCAACGGGTGATATTCATTTACTAACACCTATTTGGGAAAGTAATACATACTGGAGTAAAGGGACATATCCACTGTAGGAGTCATTTTGATTTCAGACATGTTAACGTGAAATAGGCATGCTTCTGAATCAAGGAAGTATGGTAGAGAGCTTGGAGCTGCATGCAGAAAACAATCAGGAGAAATATGAATAATGACAGACAAGTCTGAGCAAATACTTAGATAGGATAAAAGGGCTGTGAATACTGGCTGAAGGAATCAGATGGATAAAATACAAAGAAAGGAAGAAATGTCTGAGTGACCAGCAGCCTCATCCCTGTTTTAAAACAGCCTTGAGTTTTAAAATGCCAATCTCTATCAATGCTAATAGACATCACTGTTCCATATCTATAAACACTTGATAGATTTTTTTGTTTTTAAATAAAGGTTCTGGTTCTTTTCTTTCACAGGGTGACAAGAATAACCTTTCTTTCTTTTTCACAAGCATTCCTAAACATTTAAGAAGGCCTATCATCTGAAAGGCCATACTTCAAAAATAGGGAAAAAATAGGTTGCCTGTGTTACAAACGGATTTTTTAACTTGCAAAATAGTTCAGTGGAATTTTTTTTAAATGAAAACGTCTCTTGTGTGTTCCTCGATCAATTAATATTTGGATGAGAAGAAAGCTTCAATTAAATTTA
Organism: Mesoplodon densirostris; assembly: GCF_025265405.1. Taxonomy (NCBI): domain Eukaryota; kingdom Metazoa; phylum Chordata; class Mammalia; order Artiodactyla; family Ziphiidae; genus Mesoplodon; species Mesoplodon densirostris. The sequence goes on along the minus strand of NC_082677.1, from coordinate 62,767,569 downwards.
ATCTAACAAATCTTTATTGGTTATCTACTTACAATGTTATTAAATATAAAGTTATAGGGCTTCACTGGTGGTGCAGTGGTTGGGAATCCGCCTGCCAATGCAGGGGACATGGGTTCGAGCCCTGGTCCAGGAAGATCTCACGTGCTGTGGAGCAACTAAGCCCGTGAGCCACAACTACTGAGCCCACATGCCACAACTACTGAAGCCTGCGCGCCTAGAGCCCGTGCTCCACAACAAGAGAAGCCACCACAATGAGAAGCCCGTGCACCACAACGAAGACCCAATGCAGCCAAAAATAATAGATAAATAAATAAATAAATAAATAAAGTTATAATATTAAGATTCCATTCCAGTGGAAGAAATAAAAAGAAAGGTACTAAAAAAAAACCCCTTGAAATTGTAATTTTTCAGTGGAAATATAATTTGAGTCACAAATATTTGACAACATTATCTTTTTAATAATACACTGGGTTAAATTCTGGAATATTCATGCAAATGATTTTATCGCATTAAGTTTGATGATTTCCCTTGCCCACATAAAATCCTCCAATGGCTTCCCATAGACCTCAGGATAAAATTCAAATCTGGTCCCTGAGTACTGATCCAGGTGTGTCTCCACCTATGTGGTCCTTTCCCAACCTACAGTCCAACAGGAGGGTGTTTAAATTCCAAAATCCACTGTCTTCTCTCATTCTCTTCTTCTCTTCACTGTGCCTTTTCATGTGTTGACAGACACCACTGCCATCACATAGTACTTAATTGACAGAGCCTTGCACAGTGCCTGGGTTGAGGGAGTGCTTAATAATATTGCTGATGAACTGAATGAACCGAATGTAGACCCACTACATTTTTACAGAGCGAAGACTCTGTTTCATTTATTCTTCTAACCTGGGGAGGACAGTATTTATCTGTCATTTGTTCTAGAGTCAGGGTATTAAAGTGAAAAGAATACTCTCTAGGGTTTGGGAGATTTCAGCTTTCACCCTTGTTAGTCGGCTAACCTTAGACTAATGTTTTACCCTGTCTCGGCTCCTGACACAGTGAGGAACTTGGCTGAACCATCGCAGTCTCTTTTTGCTCTAACTTCAATGGTCTTTATATTCCCCATTCATTTTCTTGATGGAATGTAGTCCCCAGTCCCTGCCCAAAGCCTTTTTTTATATTTCCTTTTGTAAGACACTGCATAGGCGCTAATATCCAGTAACCTGTGTAACTATCCACGGGAAAGTAGTTCAAAACGCAGCCGCTGTTTTAGCCAAGGCTGAAAGATAAACACAGATGGGCAACAGAGCAGCTCGGAAAATCAACCACTTTATTCATTAGGCCACCTGGTCATCCTTTACAGTGTCTTTTTGTTCAGTCATTAGGAAAAGACACATTAGAAGCTGTTAATTCACAGTTGAATTTGCTGGCCCAAGGTCTCCTTCCTAAAAGGTCGGACACTGATAAATTACTAAGCATTTTTGAGGAGAATGTTGTTGATACCATGAATAGCCTCTTGGACCCTCATGATCTAAGATTTGCACTTTGATATTTGGGGGTGACTTGAAATTATTACAGTTTTTTCTTCTACAGCTGTCTTGTTTTTGTCTTGCTAAGCTCTCTCTAGTATGGCTAATAATCTCATTACCAATAGATGCTAAAAAATGCAACTCAGCCGTGTAAGAAGTTACACCCAGTGAGTACCTCACTTGCACCTCTTCCTTCTGCAGCTCCTTCTGAACTTAATATCTATGAATCTTCTTGTTCCCTTTTCATCACAGCTACTTCATATGCTTGAAACCGCCCCATAACGCCCCCGGACAGTCCCCACTCTTAGGTTCTCCACCTGCTGGTTGATCCCCAAAGATTCCTTGAGTGCAATTTACCAGCTGCTCTGCCCACCTGCATCCCCACTGAGGAGGGCTCAGTCAGACTCCTCTCCTGGGGGCTGCCTGGCCTGCCAACTCCCAGCCAGTTCCCCCATCCAACTTCTCCACCCTATGAAAACTCAGGCCAAGCCCATTTCTGGGCTGAATCAAGAAATTCAGAAATTCCATACCAAGTAGCAGTAGCATTGGACGGCGGAGCAGAGGGTAAGAACAGAGCCATCTCTCATCAGGAGATTCCAAGAGGACTTTTCAAGGCACGGAACCTGTGAGAACGCTTTCCTGGTTGTCTGTCATTTTCTTTCTCCCTAACCCGTTCAATGAGACTTCAATATTTTTTTTTCTCCAAGGGTGAAAAAAATTACAGCTGAACGTTCACTTCCTGTTTAACTTGTGATGGAAAAAACCCCATACGCTGTGCAAATTCAACTATGGATAAAAATAGCTCTGCTATCGTAAAGTCAGTAAGTGAACATAAAAAGCTCTTTGTGATCTCAGGATATCCGTAACCTGGCATCTGTCACCCTCCCTCTGTTCTCATCCAGAGGCGAGGCATTCAGAACAAGGATTCCATGCTTAATGGCACCTTGAGAGTAAGTGCTCCCAGGTGCCCATCAAACCTGTCACTCCGAACAGCTGTCGCTAAGTGACGACTTGTCCCTCCACCCTCCGTTGCTTTTTGCATAAACAGGTCGGCAGCCCTGTGCCAGGAGAGCCTTCCAGGGCTAGATGTGCAATGCCGCGTCCATAAGAATAGCGAGCCGCACTCACCTGGCTTTGCTGTGCCCGTTCCAACATTCCTCTTCATTGGACGTGCCCGCCGTCACACTCTCGTCCTTGCAGATGGTGTAGGGCAATGCTGACCAGACCTTTTTAGAGAGCTTCAGTTTCTCTTTTATGTCTGTGACCTGATCAAGAAAGCAAGGAAAGAGAGTGAACATTCTCCCCAGGCATTGTCCGTTTCTACACAAGGATGCAACTCAGGGGAAGGTTAGAGAGTCTGCTATAGGACTAGCACAGTCTCTCCATCAGCTTTAAGGGAGACATCATCCTGCAGGATATGTTGCCCAGGAAAGCCTCACTTTCTCTTTTCTCCATCTCCCTCTAGATTCCAGCAGGGAGCTCTCAGGTAATTGGCTCCTGGTTTTCCATCGTTTCTGTCCTCCCATCCTTTGAAGTAAAAACTTCTGAAGCATCTCAGCTGGCTTCAGGTCCCTCTCCAGCTGGGAGAAATAGGTGTTCTCTATTGCAAACACCCTCAATATATTCTTTAGGATTCATATGCCTGGATGTCAGATAAATGCACCTAAAGGATGCATGAAGAGATACAGCACTTTCCCCAAAGGTCTACTTGTTTCTGCAAGAAATGAATATTGTCACTAATTCAGCTGCTGGTAACCCCTGCACTTGACCAAGTGACAAGCCCACACAGCACACTCTTGGACGATGAACAGCAACCCAAATCCACTTTAAAATCTCTAGCAGCAGAAAGAAGAGTCATTAAAAATACAAGCAAGTGTAAAATCCACAGCCCTGTGGGTGGATGGCTGGGAGGAGCTTAGTACCAGCATCTTTAGTGCTTTCAGTCTCAGCACTGACTTTTCATCTGTGGAAAAGGTAGAGAGAGAGATTCAGTACAATTTTGGCTCCATAATTACAATCTAGTTTCATACAGTCACGACCCTTATTTCCTATTCTGTCTACATGAACATTGGGAAAATCTGTGGATGGTTGAAATGCCTCTGTTATAGGTTGAGTTATGTCCCCCTAACATTTGTATGCTGAAGCCCTAACCCTCAGTACTTCAAGAATAAGACCTTATTTGAAGATGGGGTCTTTACAGAGGTAAGGAAGTTAAAATGAGGTCATTAGAGTGGCCCTAATCCAATGTGACTGGTGTCCTTATAAAAGGGGAAACTTGTACACAGAGATATGCATAGAGGTAAGACAATGTGAAGAGACACAGGAAGAAAACATTCATCTACAGGCCAGGGAGAGAAACCTGGAAAAAATCCTTTCCTCTCAGCCCTCAGAATCAACCAATCCTACTGACACATTGACTTTGGACTTCTAGCCTCCAGAACTTTGGGACAATAAATTTCTGTGGTTTAAGCTGCCCACACCTCATTATGACAGCCCTAGAAAAGCTATACAGCATCCTAGAAGGGAGGACCACTGACACTTGTAATCAGTGGCTTTTGGAAACAAAGTATTCTTTGTTTACTGTGGATGGAGTACAGACGTGAGAAAAAATTCCAAAGATCTGTTGTCAGGTGTAAGAGGGAACACAAAGAAATAAAAGATCTCTGATCTTTCATGTTGTCCCTAGTCATATTTCTTGGTAGTTCCAGAATTGTACAGTTTTTTTTTGTGTGTGTGTGTGTGTATTGCTGCTTTTTTTAATTGAAAAAAGCCCATGATTCTTTAGGAGGTGATACAAGATTATTTTCCGGTCAGACAGTCAGATCATAATTTCTACAATTTCTGTAATAACCATAAATGCCAAAGGTTCCTGTTCTTCCCACCCCAATTCACTTTTGGCACCTATATGTGAAATGTCACTTCTGAAAAATGGGGAAAAATATGCTGAGGACTATGTTTTTATCACAGTCCTCTCCTGATGAAAAATTTTCTGATTGCTGAATTTTGAATATTGATACAAGAAAGATGAATAATATCTTATCCATAAAAATCTTTTTCTAACTAGACGGTTGTCTCAGAAACAAAGTTATATTAGACACAGCAGCCAATTCTCGGGGGAAAGGAGCAATGTCTTCTCTTATCCATCTGCACTTCTTCTAAATTCAGAATTTACTGAGCAATTCTACAAGCAGTAGCAGAGCGTCTGACATAGGCTCTGGCTTCATGATTTTAGAACACACAGAATTGTACAGTTTTTGGCCCTTGCTTATTTGTGATTCTGATGATGACAGAGATTTCAGTCGTGGGAAATACATGTTCACCAGTACGTACTGAAAATGACCAGAATGCTGAATCCAAGAAGCTGGTACACATCCTTCAATAGCGTGATGTTACTTTTGTTTCAGAGCATAAAAAAATCCACAAGTAATGACCTTCCAACGAGTAGCTTACAACCAGCAAATGTTTAGGGTAGCTTAAAAACTACACTCTCTGATTTCCCCCATTTGTGCTGACTTTGGTCCACAGGCTTCCCCCTGGCTCTCCTTCCAGCCAATCTGACTGGCTAAGGGGGTTGTGATGATGCCAGTCGTTTTCTGCTTACCATTCCTAGCACAGATGTGGGTACAGATCGTTATTTTTTTTTTTTAGTTTTTGTTTTAAAGACATGTGGCCATTTCTATCCAGCTATAGATGGATAGACATTCTCTGTTTAACAGTTATTCAAAAACCTTCAAAGCCCTGAAACACCAACTAAGAACTGTGGAAAACATGATAGAGAAACCACCATTCTGCAGCCATCTCATAGTAATAATTGATCTCAGTAAGTATCATCAATAGATGCTGTTGTGGGTTGAATTGTGTCCACCCCAAAAGATGTTGGATCCTGCCCACCAGTACCTGTGAATGTGACCTTGACCTTATTAGAGTCTTTGCAGATGATCAAGTTAAAATGGGGTCATTAGGGTGGGCCCTAATCCAATATGACTTTGTCCTTATTAAAAGGGGAGATTTAACCACAGACACAGACACAGACACACACAGACACAGACACACACACACACACACACACACGGAGGACATCACGTGAAGATGAAGGCAGAGATTGGGGTGATGCATATACAAGCCAAGGAACACCAGAGATGGCCAGCAAGCCACCGGAAGCCAGGGGACAGGCCTGGGACAGATTCTCCCTCACAGCCTCAGAAGGAAACAGCCCTACTGACATTTGGATCTCAGACTTCCAGCCTCCAGATCGTGAGAAATTAAATGTCTAATGTTGTAAGCCACCAAGTTGGTGGTTACACAGCCCTAGCAAACCAGTACAAGTGCAAAATAATATTGGGTAAAAGTTTAATGGGGAACAGGATATTTACACAATCCCAAAGCAGTCCCCACAGATGATATTATTACAAAAGGACGACTGTCATCATTCTATGGTGCAGAAACTTGGCAGACTCTACCTTAACCAAGTGATCAAAGTAACAGGACAGATATCGGGTACCTCCTGATGTGATGGGACAAGAAGGACCTATCACTTATGCAGCGAAAATTCATAACCTGAACCCAATCATGAGGACACATTAGACAACCCCCAACTGAGGGTTGTTTTACAAAACAACTGGCCTGTATTCCTCAAAAACGTCAGTCATAAAAGGTAAAGAAAAGCTGAAGAGTTCATCTAGATTAAGAAGAATAAGAGACATGACGTCCAAATGCAGTGGACGGTTCTGGATTGGGCACTAGATTGGAAAAATAGTTGCCAGGAAGGATATTATTGAGATAGTTGGCAAAATTTGAACACTGACTCTGTATTAGATAATATTGTATCACTGTTAAATTTCCTGAACATATACTCCTATTGTGATAACACAGGAGAATGTCATGTTCTTAGGAGGTACACATTGGAGTATTTAGAACTAAAGAGTTATGATTTCCACAACTTATTCTAGAATGGTTCAAGAATAATAATAAGAATAAAAACACATAGATGTATAGAGAAAGAGAGAGTGAGAAAGCAAATTTAAGAAAATTTTAATAATTGGTGAATCTAGATGGAGGTATAAAATTTTTTCCAAACTTGCAATTTTTCAGTAAGTTTGAATTAAAAAAAAAATAAAACATGTCAAAAATAAAATCCTTCACATTTGATTTGTTCAGCAGGGTGTCACTTCAATGTCTCTAAGCTCTAACATGGACTACCTGCTTAGGCCCCTCATCTTCACTGTTCTAAACACAAACCCCAGAGGCAGAAATAGGTATTACATATTCATCGCTAGTCCAGAAAATGATCACCAGCTTCAGGATGGAAATACTGTAAGCTTTATTCTGTCTCATAATAAATACACCAAGAATGAACCTTCACCTGTCTGCTCTTTTTCATGTAGAAATCTCACCTTTATGCTGTGGGAATCTGAACTAAATATATATATTTTGAGACAGAGAAAGTAAAATTGCATGACATCCCACAGATATCTCCTCTTTTAATATTTGCCAAATTGAACAGCATATATGTTGCTGCTCTTTCTTTAAATCAAACTCAAGTATTGCATCTTTCATGGTGCATTCTCTGGCCCCCTGGTTAAATTTGGATGGAACTTTCTGTGTTCCACAGGAGGCCCTGTTCATGATTCTGAGTACTGATCGCTCCGATCCCTTATAATTGGCTTACTTTTCTGACTCTCTCTTAGACCACATGCATCTTGAGGGCTGGGACAGGGTTCTAATTCATCTTTATTCTCAGTGCTTAGAAGGGGTTGGGTGACCAACCACCCATTTTGCCCGGGACATAGGAGAATCTAGGACACTGAATTTTCATCCCCAAACTGGAAAGTCCCAGGCAAACCGAGATGAGTTAGACACACAGGTCTCAGCACACAGTAGGTGTTCAATAAATGTTGGTTGAGAAAGTGGGTTTCATTGCCCTAGTATATTACAAAGTCATAGACCTTATGGCTAACACAAAATAGTTGGGGGGTGTCACACACTGTGGGCTCTTATCTCAAAAGGGTAGGGAGGCGCTGAGGGTCCTCCCAGGAGTTGTATCTGGCTTAGTGAGGGTTGAGGGTCCCTTCTGACCGTTCACTACAGCACATTTTATAATCAGGTCACTTTCACTCTGGCATTTCAGAAGCCAGGCATTTTCATTGTGCAACTGAAGGCGATAACGGCAAAGGCGCAGTGAGAGAGGCAAATGCTGTTTTAACATTCTGCACGAAAACATCATCCAATTCACTTCCAGGCTGGGGTGGTGAGGCAGACAGCTGAAAAAAATGGACACTATTAGCCACTGGAGAGGAATATGCCTTTGATTGTAAAGACTAGCTGAATGATTGCACTTTGTTTTCTGGTATCAAGAATGTTTTTCAATTCTCACACCATTTAGAAGTATATTTTCATTTTCATTTCTTTTTCTTTTTGAATAATAATGTAACTTACTTTGCTGTAGCTCTAGATCTGAGTTTTTTTTTTTCTTCCTGGAGACTTAAGTGTACACAGTAGTGTGCTAAGTTTTATGTTAGCAAGTATTCTTGGTAGAAATATATTACTGACAGTAAGAGTGAGCCCTAATTCATTAATAATACAAACTTGGTGGGAACAAAGACCTGGGATGAGATGTGGAATTTACACCTTCTTTTCCCTGCTTCCCAGATGAGCGATTCTAGGACAGATGAACTCTCTCCAATACTTGCAAATTATATTTACCATTAGTCCAGTGTTACATTAGGAGTACTGTACTATTAGTAATACCTGTGTACTAAATATTTTTCATCTATGCTATTGACAGATTGTGAAAGTTAAACAACAATTTCTGTTATGCTATAGGAATCTGATCCAAATAGATACTGTTGGGATCCACAGGGAAAATGTGAGCCCTCTTAGAGAACTTATCGGGACTTGATTCTGATTTCTGACCGTTTCAACTACTGGCTTCAGCAAAGGCAGATACTCTCAGTTTAAAGCCTGTCAAGGGTCCTGAATACTTGACTATAGAAACACAGTGGTACCATTTTCGTACCCACCCTACAGAATTGTACAATTACATAAAAGAGGGAGGCAGCTGACAAAGTGGAGGGGTGGCTGAAAACAAAGGGATTAGTAAAAACAAAGCATAAAGAAGGACTGTCCAAACACTGTCATCTGATAACTTCAGTTAAGAAGTAATCTTGCCCCAAATATTTAACCTGAATCTTATCAGGCTTCTGACTTAACAACTTCCAGTTTACAGGAAATATTAGGGATAGAGGTATAAACTAAGTAACGCCATAAATAAATGATCAGACACATCCAGTGTGTGGGATATTATATAAGACAACTGGCCTTGACTCTTCAAAAGAAGAGGGAGAAAAAGAAAGGAAGATTGTTGTAAATGAAAATAAAAACAAAAACAAAACTCTGAAAGCATAACAACCAAATGCTATGTGAGGATATTAAATGAATCCTGGATCTGGAGTTGGGTACTGAGGGTTAAGAGAGAGTTTTGAGATAACTGAGGAATTTTGAATATAATATAGGTAGTAGATGGTATTACTGAACTCCTGTTAATATTCTTTTTTTTTTTTTTTTTTTTTTTTTGCGGTACGCAGGCCTCTCACTGTTGTGGCCTCTCCCGTTGCGGAGCACAGGCTCTGGACGCGCAGGCTCAGCAGCCATGGCTCACGGGCCCAGCCGCTCCGTGGCATATGGGATCTTCCCGGACCGGGGCACGAACCCGCGTCCCCTGCATCGGCAGGCGGACTCTCAACCACTGCGCCACCAGGGAAGCCCCCTGTTAATATTCTTAAGTGTAATCATGGTATTGTGGTTGTGTAGGAGACTATCCTTGCTTTTAGAAGATTCACAAGGAGGTATTCAGAGACAAAGTGTTATTTTGTCTTAGACTTACTTGAAAGTAGCAAGAAAGTCAACCATGACTGAATCTACACAAAGAATACATGGATGTTAACTTTATTATTTTTCCAACCATTTCGGTGTCATTTGAAAAAGTTAAAAATAACAGAAAGTTGGAAAAAGAAATAAGACTTTATTGTCAGGGCACATGGTGTTTAAGAGCCTTGCTGCATTCAGTCTAGGGCAGTAACTGACTCAAAACAATTGAGGGCTAACTGGGAGCTTTCATTGAGCTAAGGCACTTACATTCCATCTTCACAACTCTGTGCTGAAGTATTACTCCCTGCTTGCAACTGGGAAATGCGGGTTTAGAGAAGTGAAAAAAAAATGGCGACACATCTAGTAAATGGCAGAGATGAAATTCAAATTCAAATGTAGACTTCAGAATTGTTACTCTTAACCACTAGGCTTGAGAGGGATGTTGCTTATAGCTATGGTCTCCACCTTTTGTGTGTTGTTTTGGTGGTGGGGTGATGCGCATGTCCTTAGGGGTGGGTAAGATGATTCAAGACAAAAACATTAGAACTTCTATTTCTATTTTTTTTGTTTGTTTGTTTTTGCGGTACGCGGGCCTCTCACTGTTGTGGCCTCTCCCGCTGCGGAGCCTGTGGATGCCCAGGCTCAGCGGCCATGGCTCACGGGCCTAGCCACTCCGCGGCATGTGGGGTCCTCCCAGACCGGGGCACGAACGCATGTCCCCTGCATCGGCAGGCGGACTCTCAACCACTGCGCCACCAGGGAAGCCCTATTTCTATTTTTTAAATATAAAAATATAAGGGGAATTAAGCCTTCCTAATATTTCATCTATCTACCCATTGATGTGCCTTCAATCGGTCCTTGTAGCAGCGGCCATTTCTCAATTACCCCATGGGAAGAGTGAGACTAGACATTGGGAGAAGGCTTGAAATGGCACCTTCCTCTCCTCTCGTTAGCTGGCTCCTGGGGTATTGTAATCTATCCCAGTTCATAAGTGCTGGTTAGATGCATTTATGGGCTAGATTATGTAGTTTTAACTAATTCATTAAATGGACCAGTGACTTAAAATGACTTTTGCAAAGAAACTTTGGATTTCTTTCTTTTCAAACAGTGCAAGCACAAGTGAACAGCAGTAAAATGGCAGGTATGATACTTCCCTCACTCTTGATACGTCTGCAACATTACAGAGTAAAAATAATAAACGTTCTGTATTTTGTCCCACTCTTCCAAAGTTTCTATTTTTTGCATACATCTCACAAGGTACAGAGTATATTAGTTCAGCAGTGCTTATATATAATTTATGTATAAATTGTTATAAATATACTGGGTGTCTATGATTCTGATTTTTTGCTGATAGAATGTGAGATCAAAAAAAATTGGAGCTTGCTAGTCTATAGCACCGGGACTGACACAATATATTTTGAATCACTGACTTAGCAAGGAAAAACATTGAGTGAAATCAGTTTAGTGAGATAGGGAAGTGTATTACAATTTAGAAAAAGTTCCAATACATTGGTTAAATAAGAAAAAAGGCTTTTGTTGCTAGCATTCATCCATTAAACACTTCATATATGTCTTCTATAAGTCAGGTTTTCTGCTACCCCTTGGGGATACAAACGTGGCTGGTACATAGGTATTGCTCTTGAAGCGGTCCTAGCATCCCTGGCTAGAGGCGGGTAAACAGACACAGAGCAAATAGGTTAGTCATGGGTAAGCCAAGGGCTCTGGGGGCACTGACATCAATTTGTCCTGAAATTTCCTTTCTGGGGAAAACCATTCCCTCCCAGGCAAATAAATCTTTGCTGATATTTGCTTTTTGGTGGCTGCTGAACTCTGCCATGGGGACTATTAGGAAGCTGGGTAATTAGTCATTTCTATCCGGAGGGAGAAAAGCAAAAAATGTATCATGTCCCTCCAAGTTTTCGCCTCCAACGATGGGCTGATTTTATCCACGCACAAGTCATCACTTTTAGCCACCGCTCTGGTCTTTAGCGCCTCCTTTTGCTAAGGAGCATCTGTGCTTTCCTGACTCCAGGGGAATATCCGGTCCATGGTGGAGATGTGCTAAACAGTGCTGTGTATGTCCTGGGTTTTTAAGAAATATTTGTTCAATGAATAAATACATGTACAGCATTGCCAATTATCTGCTAAGGGAAGTAAGATTTCAAAAATGATCGATCATCTGTCAGCAGCTGCCTTTTGGACTTTCCTTTGGAGAGGAAGGAAGACATGAGCACATTCAGTCAGACTTTCTGAAAAAAAAATGCTTTCCCCTGACCTGATTACCGCAGAGCCAGAGGGAGATCTCAGATGATACCTCCAATCCTCTAAGTAGGATTCTATTCTCCTGCCTTCTTGAATGTCATTCCAGGTGTAATTTACACAGGTAAGATGGAAGAACCTTGGAGATCTCAGAGGCAATCTGGGCTTGGGGAAAAAAACCATGAGACTTTAACTGAAAATAGAATGAATCCCATCTTAGACAGCCTTTACAATCCTTATAAAGACATACCATTTCCAGTAACTTCCCTTTGGTTTTCTAAGCGAGTGACCTGTTAAATTTTGATTGGGAGTGTTTTTGAACTTTGTTATTACCTTTGGTTCTATATGGATTCTTTGATGGGGCATATTTGATCTCTTCCAAGAGACTTTGCCCATGGCTGTCTATCTACTACCTGAGGCCCATCTACCTGGGACCTTTTCTATCCTCTGGATCTTGCCTGTGAAGTGTGAGATGTGAACTGTCAGAAGAGCCCCTGCTGTCTTCCCTCAATCATGTCGGGACCAGAATTCACTTCACTGGATACCTGTGGTGTGTACCTGGCTGGATGCCCTATCTGCTCACAACTTCAGAAAGATTCCAGTGTACCTATGTCATCTGTATGGAAACATAATGTAACTGGATGTAAATAATATATACCATATCTTTAGAAAAAAGATGGTAAATATTTAAAGGGCTGTACACTAAATAATACAAGTTGAGGGGGTGAAAAAAAACAACGTGAATATTTTATAGGCTGAACGTCATTTGTTAGCTTTGGAAAACAATCTGTTTCAAGAAATAAAGGCAGCCTTTATTAAAAAATGGTACATGATACCATTTTTTCAACCTGAGAGTTTAATAATCCGGCTTCAGAGACAGTGACCTCATCTGGCTTTACTCTAGAGAAGAATGCTCTTTTCTTATAGCACCAAGTCATTCAACTCAAGGTGTCCACCTGTATTGGAATTCAAGCCATGGATCCACCTCCAGTGCTCAAACAATGGTCTGCATGCACGTGTTCACGACTCCTCACTTGACAATACATCCAGATCATCTGGTGTAGAGTATTTAATGTTCCAGCGTCTCAGAGGGAATGCTAATCTCTCTAATGGGGCCCAATACCTGTGAATACAATCTTCCTAATATTCTTAAGGAAGAGGGGTTACTGATGCCATTTAGTTCAACGAGGAGGCTGAAGACACATGATATGCTTAATCTACTTGTTCGATTTATGTTGAAGCTTAAACACAAGTCCATTCTTCTGATATGGTTTTTAGCATCTTATTCACGAGAACATCAATTTTCCATTTGTTCTGAGTCTGTGAAACTCTTTGGTGTTATTTTTCAGGTCTCAGATTGTCCCTGTCTATCGTGTAATGTTTTGGTGGGTTCTGGAATGCTTGCAAAAATCACCTGTGACACCTGTTCTTTCTGGGAGCTTCTAAATAGGTCTTGGGGATGACACAGCAGGGTCCTGTTACATGCAGTTTATCCGTGAACCCAAAGCAGACTTTGGCTACACAACTCTGTCACCCAGCACTCTGCTGAGGGCTTGGGTCACAAGACAATCTAAAACCAGCCTTGCATTCTGGGCTTTCTCAGATTTTCCCAGGGAATACAACAACACGTTCTTATCTGTTACCACGTGACATATTCTCCCTATTGTGGATTGGTGCTTTTCACATTCCTTGCCAAAGACATAAACACATATGCGTTTTGTAGGAAAAACTAAGAGAGATGAAAAAACTGGTGGGAAGTGAGAATCGTTGAAGGTTCAAAAAGACACTGCTTAGTTTTGTCAAGTTTCTCCGGGGACTGGGAATTGGATAAAAAATTTGAAAATCTGCACCATCCCCTCTGGCTTCAGGTTTGGAGTTTCTCGGCTAGAGGATGACACTATATTAAAGGCTTGACCTTGAAAAGACAGATGGAGCTTTTTTCTGGCAAAACACTGGTCCTCAAAGTGGAATAAATATGGGAAACACTTTCTTCTGCTGCTGCTCAGGTCAGATTTTTGCGGCAGATCTTAAGAAAACAACAGCGAAGTTTCAAATCTTCACGCTCATACCTAATGTCCTGATTGTACCTCATTCCTGAATGGTATTATAACTTAGGCAAGAAAGGGTAGTACGCGTTCTACACATCCTTGAGAGATGGCACAGTTTGACATCGAACTAATCTCGAATTCAAGAGTGAAAAGAAAAAGGCAGGAAGACGTTTGGTCCGCGGAAATGCATGTGATCCAAGTATTACTTTGCACAGTGGGTGCCTAAATTGTGGCACTATTTACTTCTCAGGACTGAAAATAGAAATAACTTCAAGAAGTGGTTTTTATCACTGAATCACGGAAAATAGAGGCTCAGCAGAGCTCCCATGGCCCAACACTTCTAGAGCATTCCTGGCAGATACTCATCTAGACTCAGTTTAAATGTTTCCAATGACAGATATCAATGCTAATATGAAGAGGACTTGGGATTTGCTGCCTGACCCAAAGCAAGTCACTGCCCCTCTCTGAGCAGTTCTGGGGGTTTTCATGGACAAGGTTTGACTATGAAGCATAAGCGTGTTCTTTCTCTTCCTCCTGTGACTGGCATTGAGATGGAGCTCCCAACTTTCCCTCCTGCTTTGCTTTGTTCCTTTGCAATCTATGTGGATTCTGTTTTTTTCTGCCCATCACCTGGTAAAGTCTCCTTTTGATTCATTTCTGACCTTAAGTCTGTCCAACCTTTGCTCTCTCAATCTCTGCTCCCAGCTTTTGAGACCAGCTCTGTCTTCCTCGATTGCTACCTTTGGTCTCTATTGCTTCTCAGGCATTATTTTGGCAGTGTAGGTGCAGACATCCCACGGAGCTTTCCCTGACCTAGAGCGTGAATTGTGACAAGTGCCGATTCTAAGTTAGGTTATTAGACATGCGGTCTTCATGATGCCTGATAGGAAGATCTCAGAGGCATGCTCAAATGAAGAGAAAGAATTCAGTATTTCTAGCAGTTATAAAGCAGTTTGGATATTTAAAGACTGACCTCTGCTGCCACCATCATTTATTCTATCACTATTGAATGAAAACTTTTGGAAGTTCTTTGTGGCTTGAAAAGCAGATTTCCCTCACTTTCCCTCAATTTTCTGATATAGCCAACAAGATCATGGCAGTGGCTTGGACTGACCCCTTTGTATGGGACTAATCTGGAAATTAACACTAATTCAGGAAAGTGCCAGAAAAAGCTTATATATTTAATAGCCCAATTTTGCCAACATGAAAAAAGCTTGAAGTTCTGAACATCCAGTCTTGCTGAAAAAATTCTGATTCTCTGCCAACTATTACTTCAAGTATACGATCTCTCCATAGGATCTTTGATGATACTCAGAAAATCCATATAGAGTCTCTAACTCTACCTGTGATTGAGATACTGCAGTGATTCTGTTACGCTCATAACCACCTGAAGTTACTCTTAAAATGTTGAATTTTCATCTTCGGGGAATGAAATCCAGGGCATTACAAGTATGTCTGCTAATTAAAAAAGGGGGAGGAGGCATGGCAAAGCATTCAAGTTGAGGCATTCCTGAATATTTTAGGATCCATCATTTAATTCTAAATGTGTGGGGCTGTATTATTTCACACCAAAGCTGAGAAACAGGTGTGTATTCTGGTCTTTTGCTCCGAAGCCACTACAGATTTTTGGAACTTATCAAGGAATGAAAAATATCCTTTTGCTTATGCAAGATTGGTGTAATTGAGCAGGGCCTTCTTAAGTAAGATATTACAAACATGATTCCATCCAACAGCAAGAGGACCCACAAAGATGTACACACATTGGAAAAGTAATTTAGGTGAAGCATAGAAAAATATTCAGCCAGTGGTGGGTGGAAATCAGATTTCTCTAAATTCTAAAACCATTTAGGGTAGAGATGAGTTGACCTAAATCTCTTATAGAATAGGCGACACAAAGCATACAAATCTCTTTTGGGCATGTGATTTGATTTATACTTAACTATGTAGACTTGTACGTTGTGGTGAACAATAAATGCTATTTTTGCATCTATTGTGTTATATTCATGATAGAACACAATGTTCTGCCTTTTCCTTCTTGGATTTATTGGGAATTGATTCTAGTTTAATTGCCAGTGATTTAGGCCTAAGGGAATTTGAAGAACAACAGAATGAGATACTAATAAATGCAACCAAGAATGTCAATCACAGGACCCAAGGATGTCCATTAACTCTAACTCAGACCTGTAGTCTATACACTGGGAAGAGAAGAACATGATAAGTGGATAATTCCTTCCGTGGGTCTTAACTTCAACATCTCTTCTCTAGGGCTGGCCTTGACTCCCAGGGCCACTTAGGATCTCCCCTGTATGTTCGCACAGGGATGCCTCTAGTTTTTCCTGTCATAACGATTTCTCCATTCATTGGGACTGTGGGTCTTCCCTCCCAGACTGCAGGTGACATCAGGGCAGGTCCTCTGTCATTTATGTTCAGCACATCCTAGGAGATGAGTGTCCCATCTGGCACAACACTTGGTTTATGGCAGCAGTCAATAAACAGCCAGTGGATAAATAAACGAATGAATAAATGTAGTAGAGTAGATAGAGGGCAAATCTAAATTCTGAGCCTCTAAATTAAATTGTAAATGAAATTTGAATAGTAGATTTCCTTACTTGCAAAATAAATTGTTGCCTTAGGGAGGGGCATCTCTTATAAAACTCCCTACTTTATGGAGAAATGGTTGTGTAGGGTCTACTTAATGGGTAGTTGGTTCAATTAAACACACACACACACATACACATATCAGTTTAGTGTCTACAATGTACTGTGCACACAGTCGCACATACAAGATGGTCTTGCCTTCAGGGAATTTACAACCCAATGAGAGAACAGACTTACACATAAATAAGCATAATAAATTGATCACAGGTTTCAGGGCTGTAGGGCACGAGAAGTCAAGTCAATGTTTCACTGTTGAGGAGGAGGTGGCATAGAGGGAGGCTTCAAGGAAGAGGTGGCAGTTGAACTGAGCCTTAAAGGAGGAGTAGCACCTACAGGTAGAAGGGTTGGGAAGATCTCTTTTTGGCAGAGGGGCTCTGAGTGGTAAAAGTTCAGAGATGTGAAGGCTCTTCATTATGGGAGGGAAGCAGATGTGCCTGGAGTGTGGAGATGTGTTTGCTTTAACTGTGACTTTGGCAAAGTCGCATCATTTCCCTACAATTTGGTTTCAAAATGGGGAAACTACTGCCTTTTCCTGCCTCCTGCCAACTGTCTTCTTAAAGACTTAATAATGCTCAGTAAGTTAATATATTGCGAGGAGACTTGGAGATGGAAGTTCTTAATGAGTAGAAACATCACCATGGGGACAGATGGCACAGGGGGACGAAAGTGCACTCTTTCTGGGAAATCAAGTTCTTACTCCTGGGAGGTAAATTACCTTTTCCTGGGAGCCATCTGGTTACCTTAAAGATCCAATTTACCCCATGGGGGCACCAAGGAGGGGTGCCATTTGCTCCCCTTATGATTAGACTCCAGTGACATCATAGTATTTGACTTTCACCTTTACATCTTAACCATCCAATAACCTAGACCGATTCTCTTGATGTCCTTCAAGTGGCAAAGATGTCAGAGGTCCCTTTTTTAGCTCTAGTGGGAAAGGAACAATCTTTTAAAATAGGAGAATGTCCATTCTGGGCAAGGAAACAATGACCGTCTAAAGCAGCAACATCCAATAGAAATACGATGTGAGTCACAAATGTAATTTAAAATTTTCTAGGAGCCATATTAAAAAAAGTAAAGTGGGGCCTCCCTGGTGGCGCAAGTGGTTGAGAGTCCGCCTGCCGATGCAGGGGATACGGGTTCGTGCCCCGGTCTGGGAGGATCCCATATGCCGCGGAGCGGCTGGGCCCGTGAGCCATGGCCGCTGAGCCTGCGCGTCCGGAGCCTGCGCGTCCGGAGCCTGTGCTCCGCAACGGGGGAGGCCACAACAGTGAGAGGCCCGCATACCGCAAAAAAAAAAAAAAAAAAAAAAAAAAAAAAAAAAAAAAAAAAAAAAAAAAGTAAAGTGAAGATAATTTTAGGAATATATTCTGTTTAACCCAAGCCATCCAAACTATTATTGTTTCAACATATAATGAATATGAAACATTTTACATTCTTTTTTGTATTAAGTCATCAAAATCTGGTGTGTGTTTTATGCTTACAGCCCATCTCAGTTCAGTCTACTGATATCTCCAGTGCTCAATGGCCATACGCGGCTGGTGGCTGCCATGTTGGGAACATAGGTCTAAGGTCCTTCCCGGGCACATCGGGAAGTGGGGGCCAGTGACATGGTGGGGGGAGCTGAGTTGTTTGAATGAGTTGAAGACAGGCTGTTAGCTGAACATTAGAGGGTTCAGTATGTCTTTTTGAATTCTTTGGGTAGGTGGTACTTCCAATCAACAGAACTCATTTTCATCCCTTTTCTTTGGTGCCATTCTCCTGCCCTCCACTGCGTCCCCCTGATCAACTGCCCAAAGTGCACCCACCAGGAAAGAACTGGATTGAAATTGGGTTACATTTGAAGTCTGGTTGGGATCCAGGCTTTCCCTAGAATTGCTTCCATTTATATAAATGGGAACATGTTGCATTTAGTTTTGTGACATCTGCCAATATTTTGTCTATGTGGCAGAGATTTTTTTGGCTTACATTTATTTATTTTTATGGAAGTATAACGATCATCCAGAAAAGTATACAAATCATATACATAGGAACAGATCGATGAATTTCTACCAAGATACTCATGGAACAAGCCACCAGATATGTGGCAGTTTTTAAAAAGGAAAATATGTTAAAAGTCTTTCTTGGATCCCATTCCTCACAAGATTGATTCATTCTCTTGAAAATTAATTGCATCAAGTCATTGATATGCAGGGATTACAGGTTACCAAAGAGCAGAGAGTTTCTTATTGATGTACTGTAATTTTAAGATTATAATGTGTATCCATTTTAAAGACAAAGGACTGTCAAAAAAGTTGATACAAAAGCAATTAAGTTCAAGGCAGCCCAACACCATTCCACACTTTTCTTCAAGAAGTCCAGCCTCACCTGTAAGCATTTAGAGACCGCCTTTCACCATGGCCACCAGATGGCAGTGCTGTACAATCTTTCTGCCCCTTCCAGCACTTCCCACATTCTTTTTCCCAGAGAATAAAATTGTAGATTACTCCACTGCATATAAAACTGACAACCCTGTTATTTTAAACTTGAAACTGACAGGCTGTTATTTTAATGAGGTCTGCCAGAGCCAAGGTTAACCAAAGCTTTATTTCCCTACAAAATGTTAAGGCCACAGTTCTAAAAGGGGGCTGTGAAATTTTATGTTATTGATACTTTCTCTGACTGTACAAGTTTTAAGATATTTTTTGACAAGTAAAGCTACATGACAAATATAGACATGTGTTTATATGTGTAGTCAAATCTGTATTAAAATTTGTTCAAATTTCACCCAATAGGTCCTTTTGCTCTCTTACATTCTGTGAAAAATTAAAAAAAAGAAATCCTTTCTACAGTTATCCGTTTCTGCCTATTTTGAAGCAAAAGTATGTATTTTTAGCACTTCGACTTTTTAGCTTAATGAGTCAAAGGAAAATTTAAGGCTATTTTAATCTCATTAATATTCCAAAATGAAATCAAGTGTAGTATCTGATTCTTTATTTCTGCAAAAAAAGCTTAGGTCCAGAACAGTAAAACTTCAAAAGGATTTTCTTTTTATAATTGGTATTTCTACAATGTGTGATGATTAATGGAATTATAATTTATTTCCTTTCACTTAAATGCCTTTTTATGTTGATCAAGGAAGTATTTAAAGTCAGTTGCTAACTGTGCCCATATTAAAAACTTTAGCAACCACCTTTTCTCACGTGCTTTTGCTAGCGTTTTTCGCACCTCTTTAATCTGCTCCACAAAATAATTTTTTTGTTTGTTTTTACGGTACGTGGGCCTCTCACTGCTGTGGCCTCTCCCAGTGCGGAGCACAGGCTCCGGACGCGCAGGCCCAGCGGCCATGGCTCACGGGCCCAGCCGCTCCGTGGCATGTGGGATCTTCCCGGACTGGGGCACGAACCTGTGTCCCCTGCATCGGCAGGCGGACTCTCAACCACTGCACCACCAGGGAGGCCCTAGGGCCTGGTTTTGAACCTTGAGAGTCGGGGCTCCAGAGCCTGCAGTCTTAAATTAGCCGTTACAGCAGAACTGGCCCCCCCCGGCACACTTCAACTCATTTTAAAAGCAGTGTGTCCTGATGGTAGGTCTCACTCATTTCAAAAAGGATGGAAAATATATCTGGGGAGGGGACGGCACAGTGCTCTGGAAATCTTTGTGTTCCCTCCAAATTATTGGCCCGTGCTAATTTTCTAGACCTTCTCCAATACTACTATGACTCCAGCTGCCTCGCAATTTACTGATTATCAACCTTTTCTAACACCACTATGTTTTTCTTTTTTTTTTCTTTTTTTTAGTTGTACACTCATGTTCACAGCACAGTACCCTAGAGGTAGAAACAACAGATGAATGAATAAAATGTGGCATGTGCAACAGTGGAATATTATTCATTCTTAAAGAAATGAAATTCTGATACATGTTGCAACATGGATAAACCTTGATAACATGCTAAGTGAAATATGCCTTCATAGTGTCTGGCCTTACACTTAGGTCTTTAATTCATTTTGTTTATTTTTGTTTATGGTGTTAGGAAGTGTTCTCATTTCATTCTTTTACATGTAGCTGTCCAGTTTTCCCAGCACCACTTATTGAAGAGGCTGTCTTTTCTCCACTTTATATTCTTACCTCCTTTATCAAAGATAAGGTGACCATATGTGTGTGGGTTTATCTCTGGGCTTTCTATCCTGTTCCATTGATCTATATTTCTGTTTTTGTGCCAGTACCATACTGTCTTGATTACTGTAGCTTTGCAGTATAATGTGAAGTCAGGGAGCCTGATTCCTCCAGCTCCGTTTTTCTTTCTCAAGATTGCTTTGGCTATTTGGGATCTTTTGTGTTTCCATACAAACTGTGAAACTTTTTGTTCTTGTTCTGTGAAAAATGCCATTGATAGTTTGATAGGGATTGCACTGAATCTGTAGATTGCTTTGGGTAGTATAGTCATTTTCACAATGTTGATTCTTCCAATCCAAGAACATGGTATATCTCTCCATCTGTTTGTATCATCTATAATTTCTTTCATCAGTGTCTTATAGTTTTCTGCATACTGGTCTTTTGTCTCCTTAGGTAGGTTTATTCCTAGGTATTTTATTCTTTTTGTTGCAATGGTAAATGGGAGTGTTTCCTTAATTTCTCTTTCAGATTTTTCATCATTAGTGTATAGGAATGCAAGAGATTTCTGTGCATTAATTTTGTATCCTGCTACTTTACCAAATTCATTGATTAGCTCTAGTAGTTTTCTGGTAGCATCTATAGGATTCTCTACGTATAGTATCATGTCATTTGCAAACAGTGAGAGTTTTACTTCTCCTTTTCTGATTTGGATTCATTTTGTTTCTTTTTCTTCTCTGGTTGCTGTGCCTAAAACTTCCAAAACTATGTTGAATAATAGTGGTGAGAGTGGGCAACCTTGTCTTGTTCCTGATCTTAGTGGAAATGGCTTCAGTTTTTCACCACTGAGGATGATGTTGGTTGTGGGTTTGTCATATATAGCCTTTATTATGTTGAGGTAAGTTCCCTCTATGCCTACTTTCTGGAGGGTTTTTATCATAAATGGGTGTTGAATTTTGTTGAAAGCTTTTTCTGCATCTATTGAGATGATCATATGGTTTTTATCCTTCAGTTTATTAATATGCCGTACCACATTGATTGATTTGCATATATTGAAAAATCCTTGCATTCCTGGGATAAACCCCACTTGATCATGGTGTATGATCCTTTTAATGTGCTGTTGGATTCTGTTTGTTAGTATTTTGTTGAGAATTTTTGCATTTATGTTCATCAGTGATATTGGCCTGTAGTTTTCTTTCTTTGTGACATCTTTGTCTGGTTTTGGTATCAGGGTGATGGTGGTCTCGTAGAATGAGTTTGGGAGTGTTCCTCCCTCTGCTCTATTTTGGAAGAGTTTGAAAAGGATAGGTGTTAGCTCTTCTCTAAATGTTTGATAGAATTTGCCTGTGAAGCCAACTGGTCCTAGGCTTTTGTTTGTTGGAAGATTTTTAATCATAGTCTCAATTTCATTGCTTGTGATTGGTCTGTTTATATTTCCTATTTCTTCCTGGTTCAGTCTTGGAAAGTTGTGCTTTTCTAAGAATTTCTCCATTTCTTCCAGGTTGTCCATTTTATTGGCATAGAGTTGCTTGTAGTAATCTCTCATGATCCTTTATACTTCTGCAGTGTCAGTTGTTACTTCTCCTTTTTCATTTCTAATTCTATTGATTTGAGTCTTTTCCCTTTTTATCTTGATGAGCCTGGCTAATGGTTTATCAATTTTGTCTATCTTCTCAAAGAACCAGCTTTTAATTTTATTGATCTTTGCTATCATTTCCTTCATTTCTTTTTCATTAATTTCTGATCTGATCTTTATGATTTCTTTCCTTCTGCTAATTTTGGGATTTTTTTGTTCTTCCCTCTCTAACTGGTTTAGGTGTAAGGTTAGGTTGTTTATTTGAGATGTTCCTTGTTTCTTGAGGTAGGATCTTATTGCTATAAACTTCCCTCTTAGAACTGCTTTTGCTGCATCCCATAGGATTTGGGTCATTGTGTTTTCATTGTCATTTGTTTCTAGGTATTTTTTGATTTCTCTTTGATTTCTTCAGTGATCTCTTGGTTATTTAGTAGTGTACTGTTTAGCCTCCATGTGTTTGTATTTTTTACAGATTTTTTTTCCCTGTAACTGATATCTAGTCTCATAGCATTGTGGTTGGAAAAGATACTTGATATGATTTCAATTTTCTTAAATTTACCAAGGCTTGATTTGTGACACAAGATATGATCTATTGTAGAGAATGTTCCATGAGCACTTGAGAAGAAAGTGTATTCTGTTGTTTTTGGATGGAATGTCCTATAAATTAAGTCAATCTTGTTTAATGTATCATTTAAAGCTTGTGTTTCCATATTTATTTTCATTTCGGATGATCTGTTCGTTGGTGAAAGTGGGGTGTTAATGTCCCCTACTATGATTGTGTTACTGTCGATTTCCCCTTTTATGGCTGTTAGCCTTTGCCTTATGTACTGAGGTGCTCCTATATTGGGTGCATAAATATTTAAAATTGTTATGTCTTCTTGGATTGATCCCTTGATCATTATGTAGTGTCCTTCTTTGTGTCTTGTAACAGTCTTTATTTTAAAGTCTATTTTGTTTGATATGAGAATTGCTACTCCAGCTTTCTTTTGATTTCCATTTGCATGGAATATCTTTCTCCATCCCCTCACTTTCAGTCTCTATGTATCCCTAGATCTGAAGTGGGTCTCTTGTAGACAGCATGTATATGGGTCTTGTTTTTGTATCCATTGAGCCAGTCTATGTCTATTGGTTGGAGCATTTAATCCATTTACATTTAAGGTAGTTATCGATACGTATGTTCCAATTACCATTTTTTAAATTGTTTTGGGTTTGTTATTGTAGGTCTTTTCCTTCTCTTGTGTTTCCTGCCTAGAGAAGTTCCTTTTAGCATTTGTTGTAAAGCTTGTTTGGTGGTGCTGAGTTCTCTTAGCTTTTGCTTGTCTGTAAAGGTTTTAATTTCTTCATCAAATCTGAATGAGATCCTTGCTGGGTAGAGTAATCTTGGTTGTAGGTTTTTCCCTTTCATCACTTTAAATATGTCCTGCCACTCCCTTCTGTCTTGCAGAGTTTCTGCTGAAAGATCAGCTGTTAACCTTATGGGGATTCCCTTGTATGTTATTTGTTGCTTTTCCCTTGCTGCTTTTAATACTTTTTCTTTGTATTTAATTTTTGATACTTTGATTAATATGTGCCTTGTCATGTTTCTCCTTGGATTTATCCTGTATGGGGCTCTCTGTTCTTCCTGGACTTGATTGACTATTTCCTTTCCCATATTAGGGAAGTTTTCAACTTTAATCTCTTCAAATATTTTCTCAGTCTCTTTTTTGACTCTCTGTGCTTCCTGGACTTGATTAACTATTTCCTTTCCCATATTAGGGAAGTTTTCAACTATAATCTCTTCAAATATTTTCTCAGTCTCTTTCTTTTTCTCTTCTTCTGGGACCCTTATAATTCGAATGTTGGTGCATTTCATGTTGTTCCAAAGGTCTCTGAGACTGTCCTCAATTCTTTTCATTCTTTTTTCTTTATTCTGCTCTGCAGTAGTTATTTCCACTATTTTATCTTCCAGGTCACTTATCCGTTCTTCTGCCTCAGTTATTCTGCTATTGATCCCTTCTAGAGTATTTTTAATTTCATTTATTGTGTTGTTCATCATTGTTTGTTTGCTCTTTAGTTCTTCTAGGTCCTTGTTAAACATTTCTTATATTTTCTCCATTCTACTTCCAAGATTTTGGATCATCTTTACTATCATTACTCTGAATTCTCCTTCAGGTAGACTGCCTATTTCCTCTTCATTTGTTTGGTCTGGCAGGTTTTTACCTGGCTCCTTCATCTGCTGTGTGTTTCTCTGTCTTCTCATTTTGCTTAACTTACTGTGTTTGGGGTCTCCTTTTCACAGGTTGCAGGTTTGTAGTTCCCATTGTTTTTGGTGTCTGCCCCCAGTGGCTAAGGTTGGTTCAGTGGGTTGTGTAGGCTTCCTGGTCGAGGGGACTGGTGCCTGTGTTCTGGTGGATGAGGCTGGATTTTGTCTTTCTGGTGGGCTGGACCATGTCCGGTGGTGTGTTTTGGGGCATCTGTGACCTTATTATGACTTTAGGCAGCCTCTCTGCTAATGGGTGGGGTTGTATTCCTGTCTTGCTAGTTGTTTGGCATGGGACTTCCAGCACTGGAGCTTGCTGGTCATTGAGTGGAGCTGGGTCTTAGTGTTGAGATGGAGATCTCTGGGAGAATTTTTGCCATTTGATATTATTTGGAGCCGGGAGGTCTCTGGTGGGCCAATGTCCTGAACTCGGCACTCCCACCTCAGAGGCACAGGCCTGACACCCGGCCGGAGCACCAAGACACTGTCAGCCACACGGCTCTGATATTAGAAGTGCCAGAAGGCTCTTAACAGCGGTCTCAGCCACAGAGTATCAGCTTACTGACATTCTCTGCGCCTTTGTAGGGGCCGCAACCCCCGCCTGGCTGCGTGCTCTTCCGGCTCTGCACCGACCTTCCTTCCTCTGGGTGCCTGGAGGTGGCGCCCTGGGCCTTGTGTGCCTTTTACACATAGTAAATGGAGGCTCAGTGCAGGTCGACCATGACTATGGTTTGAGCAGCCCTGCAAGTAATTTCCTAATTTTCTAGGCCTTTTCGAACAATTGTTCATGGTTAGAGAAACCTTCTAAACAAATATAAGACTAAACATTTTTCAGTCTAACATTCTGAATCAATCCATCCTCCCCAGGAGGTTCAAAGAACCAAATGTTGTTTGTTCAGTTACTCTTTTTTTTTTAAAAATAAATTTATTTTTAAAATTTATTTTTTGCTGCATTGGGTCTTCATTGCAGTGCATGGGCTTCTCATTGTAGTGGCTTCTCTTGTTGCAGAGCACAGGCTCTAGGTGCGTGGGCTTCATTAGTTGCAGCACACAGGCTCAGTAGTTGTGGTTCACCAGCTCTAGAGCACAGGCTCAGTATTTGTGGTGCATGGGCTTAGTGGCTCTGCAGCATGTGGGATCTTCCTGGACCAGGGGCACTGGCAGGTGGATTCTCAACCACTGCACCACCAGGGAAGCCCTGTTTAGTTACTCTTGTGGTTAGCATATCAGTGGCTTATATTGTCCTTGACTTCATCTATCTATTTATCTATCAGCAGAAATAATTTTCAGGTGGTGCTGAGAACATCCTAGGTGTATACTACCATGAAATCTAGGCTGTTTCTCAAAAATGCAACTGCGAAAAAAAGGAAGTCCTAAAACTCTTCCTGGTTTTAAAAGGAGAAAAGTGGATCTTTTATTCATAAAACTGCACAAACCAGCTCATCCCCTGGGTCTCTGTGACAAAGGGAGAATTCCCCCATAGGGCTATCTACATAGGCTGGAAATCCAGCCCTACATATTTAATGGTCTGTATCTAACAAAAGTGCATTAGAAATCCTCTCCTTGAGATGATTTCTCTTATGAAATGGAAAGTAGTAAAGAAAGCAAACATTTCATCCCTCTGCCACAGAAATCTATGGGGACTTGAAAGAGCTTTGCCTTTCCTATTACACTGTGCTTGGGAATAGGTTGAGAAGAAGCCAGATGGTAAGTTTGGTTCAACCAAATCCAAAGCACTCAAAGGAATCACCTTTTTATTACAGGTAATTATAAAAACAGTACTGGAAGCACATTGGAATCAAACGCCAGGGGCTGTCTGTTAGTAAATTTGGTCACTAAGCAGTGGTACTTAGAGAATAAGTTTCATCTCTTCAAAAAAAAGATCTCAGCCAAAGGCGCTCTGAATATAAATAATTACGATGGTGATTGTGTGCAGTTAGCCTCCATCCTAGGTTGCTTCTCTGTGCCTTTTTTGAAGAGTTCTGTTTTGTCCCTGGTGCTAGGGTGTCATGAACCATATCACTCAGGCTTCTGATAGTGCAGTGGGAGTCCTTGATAACAGTGAGGCAACATTAACCTCCCAAGTCCTTTTCCCTCCCTGAATGAATAAGTATAAGATTTGCTGATTTGATTTTTTGTATTTTTCTCATTAAGAGCTATTTCTGAATTTTTATAATATGCCACAGTGATCCATGAATCACAAATTCTGACATGTTTCATTGTCTTCATTCTTTTTACTACAATAAAGGGAAAATTAAATAGCCTTTTGAAAATGAAAATAGTTTTCATTTCCTTATTTCTTCAAATTATTTTCGACATGGAAAACCAACTCTCTTCTTCAAGTCAAATTGAATGTCTTTTACAGACATTTTAATGTCTTTTTTATACACATTTTTAAAAGGCTCAGGCCATTTTCAATGTATTTATTTATTTATTTTGAGTAGGTAGGGGTTTTCAAGGGTTTCCCCAAAGACAATTGAAAGTGGGCTGTTATTTATGTCAGTTATTTATGAGTGAGGTGTCACTAAGTTCCCCTTCTCCATTATGTATACAGTTAGGAGGAAAGTCCAAATTTCAAAGGAGCTAAGACTTAAGGCCCAGAACTTGATTTTACTTCTGTTGGTCTGAAGAGGTGACCCTTCCAGAAGAAGCTGAGACACCTCACTTTTGCTTGATAGTTTTTTTTAAAAAATATTCTTTCCTGAAGACAGAAGCATAGGAAACAGGCTTACCTAAGACTCAATTGAAGAGAGAATTTTAGGAAATATAATGAATACCCTGGGAAATTATGGGAACTTCCCAGTGGTCTTTAAAATGAAAAAATGGGTTGGGCATATGTGGTCCTGGGGTCACCTGTACCCAGGTGTTTGTTCAAAGTGCTGTTAAGTACAGACTCAGCCATTAGAGCCACAGCCTGGGAATATGCATTGCTAACAAGCCTTCCCTGCCACCCCCTGCCCCCAACTAACGCTGACACATAGGAAACCAGAAAACCGATACCCACAGCATTAAGGAGTAGACTATGTTATCTCTCCAAGGCACATTTAGCCTCGTGACTTTAACTTCATTTTCTTTCTCTGAAAGACCTTTTAATTTTCAGATTTTCCTTAGCTTTTTACATCTAACTTTTCATTTTTTCTAAGACTATATATAAGTCAGGGTCCAATGAATCTTATGACAGTAATTTAAAAAATATACGTATTTGTTTACCTTTATATTAATTTATTTAATTTTCTGAATATGTAGTACTACTGCCACAACTTAATTCATGGTCCTTCCTCTTAAAGGGCAATGGACATGGCTATACTATTGCATGTGTCCATGCATTCAGTCAACACACGGGTGTTAAGGAGCTTCTCTGTGTAAGGTGCTCAATTAGGCACTGGGGCTACAAAGATGAAAAGAACATTGCCCCTACTTTCAAGCAGTTTTCTCTTCTGGGAAGGTCTAGACATGAATACAAACGATGTGATGTCAGCATTGAGAGAAATTGGGTGGAGAGGGATAGAAGTTTGCAGGTACAGGGGCTGGTTGTGAGTTTTTTGAAGAGCAGAAACCAGCGACACAAAGTTGATTAAACTGAGAACAAATGCAAAAAAGTAAGAGCACATAAACCATAGCAAAGGGAGGAAGGAGGGTGGTTAAATCAGAATCACTGAAAATAGTCACATGATGGTACCCAAGGGCAGGAGTACTTAACCAGAAAACCAGTGAATTTCCAGAAAGGGTCCAAGAAGTGAGGATGGCATGCCCAGGGCCTGGGTGTGTATGGTTGGCTGAGAGTGCTGTCTGTGACTCTAATTACAGGACGACTCCCATGTGGGCTCATACTATGTCCTACAGGTGACTGCTGCTTCCGATGGGTGAGCATTATGGGAAATGAGGTATCAGATATCAGGGAGGTACAGAAAGGGTGTCCTGGGTCTGCCAGATGCACAGGGGTTATGGAAAGGGGTCCATGTTCAGAGGCTTATGTGGACCAAGCCCACTCAGGCTTTTTGGAAAGTTGTTGGGTATGACTGGAAGATAAAGTACATATTTTGGAGAGGGAGGATTTGAGGCCAGAGAAGTGGGTAGATATCAGAAGATCCTATAGAGTTTTACACTACTGTGAGCTGTTTAGCCTTTATTCTGGAGGATGAGTTGAGGCCTGTAGGGCAACCAAGATGGTGTCCAGAAGGATGCACAGGGAATGCCAAGCCGGAATGGGCAATGGTGGGGACTAATAAGAAGGGGCAGCTAGGCAGTGTATTGTTCACGCCTATCATGATTCTTAACTCGAACTCCACAATACAGCTCCCATTTTCTTTAGATTCTGTTGCTGTTACAGAGCCCCTTTTCCTCTTCCTGTGCTCCCTGCAAGCTCAAGCCTTTGCCCATGCTATTCCCAGGAAGTCACTTTCCCCACTGGGAGAGCCATCTCTTCTTCTCTGCCTATCCACAGCTGCTTCATCCTGTAAGGCAGAGGCCATGCAGATAAAGAAAGAGGGAAGTAGGCTGAGTTCATTCATTCATTCATCCATTCACTGAACATCTACTACCTTCCTGGCACTGTCCTAGGTACAAGGGATGAAGCTATGAACAAAAAATGAAGGACAAAAATCTCTTCCTTTATGGAACCACATTTTCACCAGAGAATTCCACCAATAAACAGATAAACGAGTAGCATAAATGCTCTGTTAGACAGAGGTTAAGTACCAGAAGAAAAATAAAGTGGGGATGGAGGTTAGAGGGGGGTAAGGAGCTGGCTGTGGTTTTAGATACACTGCTTGTGGAAGTCTTGCCTAGAAGGAGGTAGTTGGTAACATAAGGAGATAATTTCTGTTCTTTTGATAGACACATGTGGATTAATATTAATGCATTGAAATGTCTTCATTTTCACAAGAGATACTCTTTCACATTTCAAGGGAAATGTGAATCTTATACTATCTTTCGTTTTCCCCTTTGGATAGTATATGGATAGAGAAATATTTTTCTTCCAGAAGAAAGCAACAGTGGCTGCATGGAGATAAAAAGTAACTGACATCTGGCTTTGGATGGGGAGACAGTTGTGTAGGTGGAATCTGGGGCAAAGTGGGGAGACAACACCCCAAGAAAGGGAGGAGCCAGGCATCACGCCACATGAATGTGGGGGCTCGGAGAGGTGGATCTTGTTTTACAGCAGAAATGTATAGATTTGAAACTGGGATATCTTGATTTTTAAATTCTCTCTCCACTACCTTCCTCTTCATCACCATCATCGTCACTATCACCATCATCACCACCACCGTCACCAACATGCTCATCACCATCATCATCATCATCGTCATCATCATCATCATCATCATCACCTCTGTGAAGGCTGCATGGAACACATCTGTACTGCTGGATTTACCTTGAGGGATGACAATTTATAACCTCTGCCTTATGACTCAGTTCGAGAGCAGTCTGAGCCCTGAAGCCTTCTTGGATAATGTCAATTCATTCCGCTTTCTACTTCCTTTACATTTTGGGCTCATTTATGTATTCATTCATTTAGCATTTGCCCAGAACTTACTGAGTGGCAGGCACTGTGCTAGGGACACGCACAGATTAAAATGCACCATCCAGAACCTTTAGTTAAGTTCTGTTGCTATTATTTGTGCTGCTCATAGCGTTTGAGAGTTTTGGAGCTGGAAGATGCCCTCAAGAGTCACATTTATTTTGATCATCCTATCACACAAATGAGCACTTTATCAGTATCTCGTGCATTTCATTTGTTTATTGTTTCATTTGGTGATGCATTGTCTCTATAAAACATCTTTATGCCCCTGGTAAAGAACAGTATCTTGTATATTTCTCTATCTTTTTGGCAGTTAGCTGGGTGTTGAATGCATGGTAAATGCTCAAGAAAGCCTTTTTTTCAGTTGATTGTTGGATTATGGAGAAAGTCTCACAATTAAAAAAAAATCTTACATAAAGATTGATGTGAAGTCCATCAGAATTTGCTCATTCCTTGGAGGGCAAAAATTTGAACAGATGACCGTGTAGGGGAAGGAACAGGCTTTTGAATATGTTATTCTGTACAAGATGCCTCAGAAGCCAAGCATCAGGGACAGAAAATGTTCATTGTTACGATGTTGCAGGACGCCATTATATTGCCTTTAAAAAGTACACATGGCCATGGGTGCAAGTTCATTTCTTCTTTGTGCATGTTATTATATGAACACAGTGTTTGGCAATTAAGAAGAAAAGAAAGGATATTTTTTGCTCTTAGAGGTATGCATTCTTTCTTCAGGATCACTGGATCAATTACATGAACTACTTAAAGGTCTGAATACTGCTTTCCGGAAGAGTAACCAAGCTGACATCTTGGTTACCTCTCTCTTTCCACAATATTTTAATTCTTGAAGCCAAAATGGCAGAGTTAAAGCTTTGGTTCCATAATTTAGTAAAAACTAATGAACAGTCCAGTAAATTTAATTAGTTCTGTCAGGTAACTGGCTGAATTTCAGCCTTCGAAGATTTCCAGAATTTTAATTTTCAGTACATGTGATGACTATTCCAATTCGAAGGGGTTAAGTGCTAGTTTACTGCATCTGAAATGGTGCCATTTAAAGAGGGATATATATGTTCCTTGCATGCGCCTTTCACTCCTTTTTTTTTTTTTTTTCGGGAAAGTGTTAATTAGCAGAGAGGCCTACTTATATGGAACAAACAGACTTTATGCTGACCTAGATCTAGATTGTTTTATTTTATTTTCTCCCCCAAATCCCCAAATGAGGTGCAGCATCTCATTTTCATGATGGTCTGGGGATATGGGAGGATAAAGCAATCTCACGTTACATCAAACTCTCATGATTTGTTTAAACATTAAATTCCCCACAAATTAGGTTTTGGATTAAATGATGAAAAAGTTTTCGGGGAAATGAATGCAAAGAAAGATGCACTTGTTTGGCTTAACGGTGGCTTCTGAGCTTTAATGCCACACAGAATGTATTCCTAATGCTGGGCGGTTTGGTAGAAAGGGGGTCACACTTTGTAATGGCAGGTGACTCACAGGTGCAAATTCTTATCTCCATCCTTTTCTTTCTGAGTAACTTGTATCTACTTCCTTTTCTCTTCTCACTGAGAAAGGAAAGGGATCCTTCCCTGACCCCCATGTTACTATAGATGATTTTTTACGCTGTACTGCAGAGATCACTATGGCTTTTCAGGAGCCATAAACTAACTTAAGATCAAGAGAAAAGAACTTTCCTTTCCCTCAGCTCAGGGTCCCACGGTCTTACAGATACTGAGCAGATTCTTCCAATGCCTAAGACCCTCTGGTGGCTATTTTGGGCATTTCTACATATTCTTAAGTTAAGGTTGGTGCCTCAGTGGCTTAGCACCTGGAGGACTTCCCTACCATGGAACAATGGAGAGATAATTCCTAATTGGTCCATCCTGAGCTGGAGGGCTGTATCAGTTGGGTCTTGGAAGGAAACAGAAGCACAACTCAACTTCGGTTATTTGAAGATGGCTCAATAAGGGACTTGATAGAAAGGTGAGAGCAGAGTGATGGACGAGCATAAGAAACGGTGCAGAAGTCAAAAAAGCACATCCAAGGCCCCAGACTGCTTAGGCGGGACCCTGGTTTCCTGCCTCTTTGTTTTGTTTTCTTCCGTCTCCTTTCCTTGCCCTTTGTTCTCTATTTCTAAGCCTTCCTGATTCGTGTGGTTTAATTACCAGTCTTCCCTTGCCTCCTTGAAATCATCTGGAAAGTTTCTGAGACATCCACTGCTGACTCAAACCCATGAGGGAATTTCATGAGGAGATGATACCAGGATCCGATTCCCTTAAGTAATAGCCTCTTTCTGTTTCATGTCTAGTTAATTTGTTGAAATCCAAGACAGAGGGAGTTCGGTGGCGGGTTAGGGTCACGTGGAGCCCAGATCCATGATACAGCCACAGATTTACCCTCCTCCAGAGCTGTTCGTAATTTAGCAGATATTCCCGCTCAAGGCAAAGGATGATTACTATTTGACTTAGTTTATGGGGAAAAGGAAGTAGGTTCCTCTGGGAAGGATGTGGTTGAGTGAATCTGAGGTGCAATCACAGGCTCAGATGTGTTGTCTTATCTCTCTGGAGCCTTCCATTATGTATGTTCTTTCCTATGGCTTTGTTTTTCCACAAAAGGCTCTGGTGTACCAGGAAACCAGTCTATTTCAGTATCGGCATGGAATAGCGGCAACTTTATAAATTACCACCTCATGGGGACTCACTCTAGGTGTATTTTGCTTTCAGAAATTCTCATTAGGCAGGAGAGTGTAGAGGGATCACTGTGGTTCTCTGTCCCCAGGTGGTGTTTTTTTGTAAGCTTGGGAAAAAGTTGCCACATATATATACTTTTTCCCATGATTTTTAATTTTTTCTGAGTTCC
The DNA here is from genome assembly GCF_025265405.1 of Mesoplodon densirostris. Lineage (NCBI taxonomy): Eukaryota > Metazoa > Chordata > Mammalia > Artiodactyla > Ziphiidae > Mesoplodon > Mesoplodon densirostris. The sequence continues at coordinate 62,734,943 of NC_082677.1, read as the reverse complement.
CTCTCCTTAGTTTCTTTTGGCTTTGACTGGATGCTGCTAACTTTTTTATTTAGGAACATTTTCAGTATTGCTTTTAAGGGTATAGTTGAGACTTAATCCCCCCAGGACCTGGACCCACTCATTTAGAATTTTTATCCCCACTGTGTCCTCTGGGTTCCCAGAACTGCCTGTGATGATGCCCCCATGCAGCCTGTGTGCCTCTTACCTTCCTTCCCAGGCCCTTGTCTTCCACAAAAGAGATTTGCTTTTTATTCTGTACATATCTGGAGGATTAATGGATTACTACTATGTACTTATGGGTACATAAATTCTCTCTCTCTCAGTAAAGAGAGAATACTGAGAAAGAGAGAATGAGAGAATATATGTGTATATATGTGTGTGTGTGTATATATATAAATTTATATATATATATATATATGCTACATATATAGCGTATATGTATTTTAACAATGCCTTCTGGAGACAATGCTGTAATTCAAAAAGAGAATTCTATTGGCTCAAAGTAGGAAACACAGTGGGCTACCAAGAGAGATGGTTGGGGTCAGTGAGTCCCCTTCAAAAGGCCCCATGCATTAAGGCTGCTGTTTTGCCTTCTCCTAAGACTGAGCCTGGAACTGAGCTATTCCCCAGCACAGTGGTTCTCACCTTCAGCTGCATATGGAATCATCTGGGAAGTTTTAAAAACATTGGTGCCTGGGCCTGGACCACAGAGACGGCGATGAAATTAGTCCACCTGGGGCACAGACTGAGCATTGGGATTTTTCAAAACTGTCCACGTGATTCTAATATGTGGCCAAGATGGAAAAGCACTGCTCCAGCAATAGGCTCTGAAGGAGAAGACGTCTACTGACAGGTACACAAACGAGACTCAATCATCAGGTTATAGGAAGGTGGAAAGATAGTGTATTTTGAAGATGCGGAAGTGGAAATGTTTACCAATAATTAATTTTCTTGTGCATCTTCCAAGAGTAGGGCTTGATGTTTGGTGTCAAGGACACAAAAAAGTACAGTTCTGGCATTCCAGTCAACAAACTCAAATTGTTGAGAAACGTCTTGTCCTAGATATCAAAGAGTTTTATTAAGCACTGGGTAGGCTACATAAATATAATCTTAAAATCTAGTGGAGTTGAAGACAGACAGATATATTCAAGGAATGTAAGGAATACAAAGACTATTCATCCCAGACTGTGTGACAAATAGTGTGTGACACAGGTCAAAATTAAGTTCCATGGAAGCAGTTACTTACGACCGAGGAAGATTTTTTGGATGAGGTGGGCTTGGAGCTGAGCTTTGAACAAGAAAGATCTAGGCTGAGCAAAGACCATGAGTCTTCAAAGAGTGGAGCTGTTTGGAGCCCAGCACACATACATTTGAGGTGGCAAAGGAGAGGGAGAGGCCAGTGCATGGGGCAGGGAAGCTGGAAAAGCCAGTGGAGAGTGGAATAGAGGGGTTTAGAAACTCCATGCTGTTTAGTTGGGGTTTCATTTCACAGGTGATGTGGATTCATCTCTCTGTGAGTTCACAAGTGCCATGATCAGATGACTGTTTCAGGACAATGACAAATTCAAGGTTGGTATAAAGAATGAGTTGGAGAAGAGGCTGAAAACAGAAGGATCAGTCAAGGGTAGGGAGACAAGTGTCATCATCAGGGCTGGAGAGGACAGTGCTGAGAGGAACAGGGAGGAGAGGAGAACCTGTGTACGAGACACATCCCTGTGGCAGAGTAGATAGAAATTTATAATAAACGGGATGATTGTTGTGGTGAGTTAGAAGGAGGAATCAAAGATGATTCTGTAATTTCTACTCTGGGTGGCTGAGCCTCCAGGGAGGAGATCTTTAAGTCGTGAGTGGCTGAGGCTCTGCAGGGTGCCATGAGGTTTTAGGCAGGTGTCTTGAGGACGCATGTCTGCTCCATTCACCATATGCCTAGTGCCTGGCCCATAGCAGGCACCAATATTTATTGAATAAATGAGTATTTGTTGAATAAATACATGCAACTCTCTGAGAAGGAAGTACAGTTGGCCGAGTACGTTTTCAAAGGGGGAAGACTGGGGAGTTTGGGTTTTCCCATGTTGAATTTGGAATTCCAATAAGGCAGCAGGTAGTTGGAAATGCAGATCTGAAGTGTAAGAGAAAGCCCAACAGCAGACATGTAGAGATTGTCCTCAAAGGGACATCTAATTGGGATTCTGGATGTGTACATGAAAAAGCAGCTAAAGATAAAATTATCCTGGGCTGGATGCCAGACGGCTGGTCCAGACACTGTGAGCTACAGGAATTCAGAGGAGGAAGCATCTGTGATATGTCTCATGCTAGACCATTTCAAGGAATAGATATTAAAGCAGAGTCTTGAAGGATGAATATATAGATCTTAGGAAGAAAGAAAGGGGAAGGAATTCCAGGATGAAAGAAGACTGTGAACAAAGCTATAGGGGCAGGGATCCACGGGGCATTTTCTAGATCCTTGCCACTCAAGGGAACTAGCAGCACTGACCTCATCTGGGAGCTTGTTAGAAATGCACACTCTCCGTCCCCACTCTAGCTTCCTGGACTAGAACCTGTGTTTTAACAAGATCCCTAGGTGATTTGGAAAAGCTCTAAAGGTGGAGAAGTGCTGGTCTAGGCCAGGTTAGTCCAAGTGGAGGATTTGTGTCATGGAGTATGTCACGTGGGGGAGGTAATGAGGACACCTGAATGCCAGAAGGGCCAATGCCACATACCATGTTCCTTTAGCAAGATCATTTTGGTAGAAGTTCAGCAGAGTCCTAGGCTCAAAGGGACGCATCAACCAACCAGTGAGTCAAAGGACTTTAAATATTAGGAAAATGTCTAATGCTAGGTTTTGGTTCATGAGGGGTTAATACCCTTCATGGCACTTGGCAATGGCTGGCATTGGATGATGGCCGCAGATAACCACAACAGCCTAGGCAGGTAACAGGAGATGGTTGCTGTCCACATGCTTTTCATAACACTTGTCTCTCACAAGCCGGGTCCCTTTCCTCTTTGGTGCACAATACAACCTGTTTAATGGGCCTCTTTAGGTTTTCCCCACACCATCCCAAATATGGTTATTATGCAAGGAGGTAGTTTGATCTAACCACAATATAAAGCTGTATTAGAGTATATAGTCCCACTGCAGTTTTTTTATTTCACTTTATTTCATTTAGTCAGATGTGCAGTCCCCATCAGAATATCTTCATATAAGTCTGATGACAAGGTGCTTTTTCATCCCTTCTGAATAAATCGTCCAGAAAATAAAATGGCAATGCAGAAACAATCTAACTTGCCAATCGCCTCATTCATATTCCTCAATTACTCTTAAACTTTTATTAAATTATGTCAAGTCAATTTGTGTCTATAGGAGATTTAAAAATATTAGTCAATTGGTTATTACCTCAAAGAAAAATTTAATTTCCTACTTTAGGATAAAATTATTAGCCATGATGTTTAGCTGGATAACTCCCAAAAGCAAATTATGATGACCCCAAATCTTTCTGTCAGGAATGTCATACTCCATCAAAGCATATAACGCGGAGAAGTTAAAGCTGAAAACTAGGGAGCTTTCAGGACGGTTGTTTCATTTTGCTCTCTCTTACATGCACTTTCAGAGGTTTGGGCCTTTATTATTTAATGTATTCCCAATCAAAAAACAGCAGGATGCCCAAAAGGCTATTATGCGTATGGGAAGAAGAAAACAAGAGCCACACAAAAGCTCAGAGAGCAGTGTTTTGGAATTCTTCTAATCACACCTCTGAAACGCTCAAATATCACATCATCCCCCAGTTCTCTGGGCTCACCTACAATGGACCAAGTGAAATGTCAAGAAATTGGGTATTCAAGAGGGAAAAAGGAAAATTATACTTATTATGCTTCTTTTTGTTCACTATGTCAGAATTACGCTATGGGTAAAGGAGGGAGGTGATGGGAGAAACAATGAACTAGATGAAAGCGTAGGATGCCGAGCAGCAAAGAGACACAGTTCACCATTCTTTCCTGAAGAGCCATGCTTCCTATTTGCTACCTGCAAGGTAAACGTTCTTCATTTTTGTTTTCATCCGTAGCCTCCTCCTCCCTGCTTTACACTCTCCAATCCATGCCTCCCTCTCCACCTGGGTCCTCCTTGCACACCAATGGTGTGTGTGTTTATTGAGTTATTCTTGTTAGAAGGGAAGCTTCAGAACATCCATCCACATGGGTGGGACATCACGAAGCCAGACGCTGGTTTTTATCGGAGGATTCTTACACAGTGTAACACTGAATGTCTGCTGAGATTAAGGCCCAGCCATTCTGCCCCCCTCCCCGGACAGTCTGCACATTAATAAGTGCCTGTGACCGACTGAATGGTCTTCCCCCAAAAGATAGGAGAGGTCCTAAGCCCTGGAACCTCAGCATGTGGCTTTGTTTGGAAATAGGGTCCTTGTAGATGTAATTAGGTAAGATGGGGTCAAGAAGTAGCATGGGCCCTTCTTCCAGTATGACTGGTGTCCATGTAAGAGGAAGAGAAGAGAGACACACAGAGAAGAGAAAGCCATCATCATCCAGACCCAGGAGGAGAGAAAGCCAAGTGAGGGCAGAGGCAGAGATTGAATGGCTGCAGCTGCAAGCCAAGGGATGCCAAGGCTGACTGGCAACACTGCAAGCTAAGAGAAAGGCCTGGAACACCTTCTCCCCTAGCGCCTGCAGAGACAGCCTGGATCTGCAAACACCTTAATTTTAGACTTGTAGCTTCCAGAACTAAGACTCAATACACTTCTGTCGTTGTAGGCCACCTAGTGTGGGGTAGTTTGTGATGACCGTCCTAGGAAACTCATACGTGCTCTTCTGCAAAATACTAAATAATAACCACCACCACCACCTGTCACGTGCAGTCAGGAGCCAGTTTTGACAGGTTGATGTTCTCAAGACCGTCTGATAGCTTTCTCAGACGGCCCCCCTTGATCCCCAGAGCCGGGCCAGTCTAAACTCATAGCCAACTTAATTGGACACGTGTGCTTCTCATTAAGCATGTAATGGCACTAGATTCCTTTTCTTTAAGGACAATAACTTTGCAATGGGCATGTTCTCTCCAAGTGCAGAAGCCGAGGAGCCCTAAATAAAAGTCGATGAACAGGATGTTCTCTGCTATGCATCAGTAACGTTTTAGTAAATTGAATCGTATTTTAAGTACTCAGAGGGAGCTTGCTATTTAATTTAAATCCGTTTGCAAAGCAAGCATGCCTTCCCCCCCCCGCCACCCCGCACAAAATCAGATTTCTTGATCTCGGCTTTCTTAAAGTAGGGGGCACATCCCTGTGGTAGATATTATTAGGAAAAAGAATCTTATGACTTGGTGTCAGGCTAAGGATGGATCACGTTGACCTGAGGGTGTTTTCTTAGACATTAAAGGATGGTAGTTCAGGAATAATTTTACTAAGTGCTTTTCAATAGCAGATTCTAAATTAAGAAATGGGGTGAATTTTATTATCTATTTCAAACATTTGAGATTCTATAAATATAGACCAGTAAATGTATTTTCTTTATAACGGCAATAATATTAGTGCTAATTTAAGGATAACTTCATATCCCGGCCCTGCTTGACTGCTTAGGAGCCTACATTTTTTCTAAAAAAGGAAATTCCTTGGAATGTTTTGTGAATGTAAGATAACACAGGAATGAATTTAATTCAACAAAAGAGAAAAACTAAAGCAGAGGAATTTACAGTTAACTCATGGATTAATTCAGAATATTTTGAACTTATATCATGTGCTTGCACCATACAGAGTGCTTTTCAAAAGCACAATTCTTATCCTTATGGAGATACAGTTGCATGTTAGAGCCAGGACACATAGACAAAGAAAGGGTTAAGTAACAGTTCTAGACAGTGTAAGTGACCGAATATTAAATAAATACTCTGTGTTAGTGGAGGCTGGACTATCCTTGGGAAGAGATTTAGTTCATCGTTCTGATATTCTCAGCCTTGACTCATTTAAGGGCAATGAACTGTCACGAAGAGCACAGTTATCAGAGACACGAAGTTTTTGGATGATTTTCTGTGCTCAAACTGGCAAACCAGCATTAATAACCACAGCACACTTTTAAATTCAAAGATTCTGGGGAAACCAAAGTCTGTGAATTGAAAAGCATCCCCTTGTGATGCCAGGACCGCCCTCATAGAGATTCTTGTTTCATTTCAGGCTCGTAAGAGAGACTGCTCTTCTGGTTCTGAGGGACTTTCCCTTCAAAATTCACTGTAAATGAAAACCTGAATGTGACATTCTCCTCTTAACAAAACATTTTTTAAATTTTGAAATGCTCACACTGAGTTGGGCCTACAGTAAGGCAAGTAAGGCACTTGCTTTGGGTGTAAAACTTAAAGGGGGGGCACCCCAAAACTCAGCAATCAAAATGAATCATATTTGAATGCAATATTTTTTAAAATTCAAAATAAATGGAAAAATTCTCTGATGAATAAAATATCAAAACTTTCAATGAAGGCAGAATTGATATTGCCAATTTTTATTTTCCTTTTGCCTCGGGCTCCATTTTAATACTGTGTTTACAGATGCTTGTAAGAATACCGTCAATGAACACCAACTACTAGCCACGTATTTAAAACTCCCTTAATTCTACTCTAAGGATGAAAAGTTTTCAGTCACAATCACAATGAGATCACGTTTTATTTAAAAACAAATCCTCAAAATTAATTCACTCACTGCTTCTTCACCAGATCTATATCTCCAGCCTCTGTTGTGTCCCTGGCCTCTTGTAACACATGTGAGAACACTTCACAAGTCATCAAATCCTATTCTTAATTTTCTATTTTCCCTATTTCATGCTCTTCAACTTTCATTTTCTCCCGCCCGGTTTTGGCCATGACGGATGCTGACAGATCAAATGAACAGGGTGAGTCTGCTGACTCGGTTTTTCATATCTCCCCGTATCTGGATTACTCTACTCAGTAAGCTAAACAACCCTGTGCCGATTTGGAGCCAAAGGAAGGATCAGCTCCGTGAAGCGTGAGGCCGTGCTTCTTTGTGCAGGAGCAGAGACAGCGGGCTTTCATTAGAGAGAGTTGTGAAGGGGGCCACATAGCTGGTGTCACTTATCAAACGGCAGGCTCTCCTGGCAAATGGGAAGCCATTTATAGTTCATGGCTTCTCCTGGTGGGTTAAATACTGTAAATCCTTATGAGGAATGCCAGAGCCATAGAATCAATAAAAACCTAAATGACCTTGACTCGGCCTGCCCTGTAAGTGGAGGGTCCCAGAATGACAGACGTGCCCGTGGCTCCACGGGGGAAATGTAATCTGGCGAAAATGACAAGGATCACCTCCGTGTTACTTTATTCGCTGCCTTTCCCACTTTTACTCTGTTCTGGCAGGGCACGGGATTCTCAGTCATGTTTTCAAGTTTACCTTTTTTAAAACTTCACACTTCGGGGTGACACTGGGCATCCAGGGAATTCTGAAATCTCCCACCTCTCTGCTGGGAGAGTGGTAGGGAAAACCAACTCCAAACCCGGGACAGCTCTTCTCCAAGGTATCGAATGGGAAGCTGACGGAGAGATCCCAGGACTGAGAATGGCCTGGCTGGAGACGTGACTCCAGGGAGAAGCACAAGGGACTCAAAGGTGGCAGAGTGACCCTGATGAAGCTTCTAAACCCACAGTGGGAGAGTAGGGGGGTCAGCTAAGAGCAATGGGTGGAGGAAGAACTTTGTCACCACCCCAGGTGTTAGGTTTGTACCTATATAGTTTCCTAGAGCTGCTATAACACAGTAGAATAAGTGGCTTAAAACAACAGAATGGACCCTGTCACAGTCTGGAGGCCTGGAGTCTAAATTCAAGGCGTCTGCAGGGTTGGTGCCTCTGGAGCCTCTGAGGGACAATCTGCTCCTTGCTGCTTTCCCAGCTTCGGGGGGGTTGCCAGCAATCCTTGGAATCCTTTGGTTTGAAATGGCATCACTTAAATCTCTGCTTCTGTCTTCGCATGGCCTTCTCCCTCTGTGGGTGTCTCCCCTGGTGTCTGTCCAAATTCCCCTCTTCTTACAAGGACAGCGGTCATATTGAATTGGGGGCCTACCCTGCTCCAGTATCACCTCATCTTAACTTGGTTCCATCTTCAAAGACCTTATTTCCAATTAAGGTCTCATTCACAGGTGATGGGGGTTAGGACATATCTTCAACATATCTTTTTGGGGGGACACAATTCAATTCACAATAGTGCCTTATATTAAATAATAAAAAAGTATATTTTCACTTACTATTCAGAATTGAATAAGTGCAAATTCCTCAAAGTGCTCTCTCATATTTTAGGGGAGTATCTGTCAGATTTGAGTAAGAATTGACACCTGGGATATTTATTTTAAAAGGCATATTTGGGGCTTCTCTGGTGGCGCAGTGGTTGAGAGTCCGCCTGCCGATGCGGGGGACGCGGGTTCGTGCCCTGGTCCGGGAGGGTCCCACATGCCGCGGAGCGGCTGGGCCCGTAAGCTATGGCTGCTGAGCCTGCGCGTCCGGAGCCTGTGCTCTGCAACTGGAGAGGCCACAACAGTGAGAGGCCCGTGTACCGCAAAAAAAAAAAAAAAAAAAAAAAAAAAGGCATATTTGGATTCAGCATGTCTGTGATGGGCCCATGGTCTGCATTTTAATAGTATTCGAGTAATTCTGACATTCCGGAGACCCTATTTTGAGAAACACTGTTTTATGTTAAGACTTTAACGCTCTCAAAATGATCAGTGTCTTGCTACTAATTCCCAGATATTTTCTACGTTAGATCATTGTTATTTACCTTTGACTCAGTTTTATAATGTGGAACATAAAACAGTTTCCACAGTCAGTCCTAGTTCATTATTAATACTATTCATTAATTGCAGGTCTGTGAACTGAGACCTTATTTCACATGTCACCCTAATCTTTATCTATTTTCCAAATGGCTTGACATCTATTCAAATTAGAAAAGGTCTTTTCAATTGAAGTTTTAAAAAACCTGCTGCCATTTTGTTTGAAGATATCAGACTGAATCCAATAACAACCTAAGATTCACCTTGATGATATATCAGCGTGCTAACAACCTTTACAACGATATTAAGAGCAACATCAGCAACAAATTAATAGGCAAAAAGGAACTACTGGTAGCCTGAGTTGAGAATGAGACTTCTGATGAGTCTCCTCATTTGTGCAGTATGGTTAATTACAGAGCCTATTAGTACAGAAGGGTCTGGGAGAGAGGAAGCATTAAATAAATATTAGCTATTATATATATATTTTATATGTATAGCTATTATTATTTTACTTAGCCATGAAATAATGATAAGCTGTGCCTTTGGAAAGGATTTCCTCCCTTTATTTTACAAATGGTTCCCTAAAAAGCAAGAGATAACAAAGGAAGATAAATCAGTGTTGCATTTTTTTCCATTGACTTCCAGATGTTTATGAATAATGAGGCCAGAGACATCTCTTTAAATAGTATTTAGTTATGTTAGCAAAAGGTTCATATTAAAACCCTTTATATAGACGTGCATTAAATGTTCCCATGTAACAAATATTTGCACACTTGGTAATCCTTTTCTTATTTTTCATTATGAACTAAAAGAAAAGTCTCCTTTCTTTACATTTACTGAACTGCTAATATTTGTAATTGAAACTTAAGAGAAAGATCTTATACAGTGGTTCAATTTACATACAATGGAGCTGTAAAACAGTCTTTTATTTACACAGAACCATTCTTTGTCTCTATATACATAGTGATCTACATACTTACACACGCATGGGATGTATACACATGTATATATCACAGTATAGACACGCCTTTGGAAGTGTTCAAGATGAATGTAATTTTATAGCTTTTTAAAGAATGAGGAACTTCCAGAGGTCAAACAATTGTGTGATGCCTCTAGAATTTCGGTCTGTTCATTTGCAGAAACATATCTGTGGGAGTGGAATGATCTCGATTTAGCTCCATGACTTTCCTCTGGGTTTTGATTTAAAAAAATTCTTTGGTCACTGCGGGATATGTTTTCTCTTAACTGATGGATATGTTGTTTGGAGGAGTTGCACAGCTCACCAGCAGGCTCCATGCTCAGTGGTGGCTTAGTAATCCTGACCTAGGTTGATGTGTTGCATGCTAGGCTGACACCGGGTGAGCAGTTCCCTTTGGGAGATTCTGAGGCTTAGATTCAAACCCTAAGCCCACTGAAGGGGTAAGCCAAATCCTGGCTTGGAACCCCTGGGTCCACAAAAGGAGACCAGAGGCTGGTCGACTTCCCTGCAGCTCTCCTGGCCCTCAAATCCTGCCCTTCCTCTCAGTTCTCATCCTCCTCCTCGTCTGATGGAGAAATCGGGAACCTCTGCTGGAGACGGCTCTTCTCCTTCAGATTCAGTTAACACTGCACGTTCCTGGATCCCCCCTTTTCTCTCTGCTCATCCCTCTCGGCCTTTCTCCTTTGTCTCAGGCCCTAACTGCTGATGCTACTTGGACCTCCGACGAATACACGGTCAATACCCTCTGCTGTCTCTCCCACGCTGCTCTAAGTGCATGGCTGGAGGCGACATCTGTCACGCAACTCCCAGAATTTCTCCTGAGCCCTGACCCGAACATTGCGCTTTCTGGCCCATCTCAACCTCACAGGCCCTCATTTCCTAACTGCAGTTATCATGTCCATCACCCCCATCCCAAGCTTCCTGCTTTTTCTGTGTTTCATGTTTCTATTCTCATTTCCTGATGTTTTTAGAAGCAAAACTCACTTGTCTCTCACTTCTGAGTCTCATTCTTTGCTTTGTCTGCCTCTTTCCAGCCTTCCTGATGTGTGTCTTACACATCTTCACTGCCCCAGGGGCCCATCTATGTCTCTTCTCTGAGCTACACAAAGAATCTTTCATATGAGCCTCTTCCAAATCATGTCCTTCTCCCTTCCAAGGTTCTGCCAGATGAATTTTCTACAACGTGGCTCTACTGAACAATCTTCTATGAATTCCCCTATGTAAAGAGTAAAATCCTCAAAATTGTGAATTGAACAGTCAGAAGAGGTCTATTGACAGTGGGTATGACGCAGAGTTTTACCCACACAGACATATCACTTACTTTATAACTTGGCCTTCTCAGAAAGCCAGAAAAGATTTTTCTGTTATATTTTGAAAATTGGTATAAAAGTAAAATTTAAGTTGATTATTCATGTTACAATATCTGATTCTTTAAATTCAGGAAGATAGATCACTATATCTTCTAGGATTCTTGATCATTGATCAATCTGCAGGGATACAATCAAAGCAGCAGTGTGATCTGATTTTTTTTTTTTTTTGTGGTCCGCGGGCCTCTCACTGCTGGGGCCTCTCCTGTTGCGGAGCACAGGCTCCGGACACGCAGGCTCAGCGGCCATGGCTCACGGGCCCAGCCGCTCCGTGGCATGTAGGATCTTCCCGGACGGGGGCACGAGCCCACGTCCCCTGCATTGGCAGGCAGACTCCCAACCACTGCGCCACCAGGGAATCCCAGTGCGATCTGATTTTAAGAGCTTCTTTCTTGGTAGTATCAAACATGTAAAATATTTTTTAAAATCCTATTATTTTCCAGCAGCATGTGTGTAAATTCTTCACAATTAATTTCCTCAAAATGCCAGACTTTTCACTTTTTTCACTTTATCACTCATCCCCACCCTCCCGACCCATTTAACCAGTTCCTACTCTTATCATATCTTTAAGCTACTGGGTTGATACCACCCTATGGAGGAATGAGAATTTTCTCCTGACTTCTATCTTTTGAATGTGCAAACTTAGATATTATGCAGATTTTAATTTCCATAGATGGTTCTTAGAAAGTTTTGAGTGAAAGTAGTAATATATCACGCCATAACAGCCCACTAGTATTTCACTATTTTGACCTACAAAAAGCAGCACTCTCAGACCCTCTGATCTCTTTTCATGCATTTCTGTTCTTAGGGTTCCAATAAAATAGTGATGTTAACTTGCACAATATTCATATTCAACTTATTTTTCTCTTAGCAGTAAATTTCTTAAGGCTATAGCCCTGACTGACTATGACAAGCCCCAAGTGAGTAGTCAAAGAGATAAGTCACATCATGCAGAAATGTGAACGACAGCAAATGTTAGGAAGGGAGTGATTAGGAAAGAAAGCTCCTAAAGTAATACTTCTTTATTCTGTGCCATGGTTACAACATTTAATTAAGTGATGCAGGACTTTCCCTGGCTGGGTCAATGGTTAGGGCACAGAGTCTCATTTCAAAGTGGATATTATGGCCTCACTCACTAAAAAACTAAGGGCAATGACAAGACAGGAGGTTAACCAGTTAAATATTAGGGTCAAAACATTTCCAAAACCTCAGCAGTCTCCCACCGCAACTCACTTCTAAAATCAGCCTCAAGTGTGTGATATGGAAATCAATTCCTGGCTGGACTCTCCTTGAGTCATTTACATTGGTTTACTACAGACCTCTAAAATGGTGCTTCTTTTGGCCGCTCTGTGACTCCATTTCTTCATCTGTAAAATCTAGGGTTGTTAAGTGGATTAAATGAATGGATACAGGCACATGTTAATTCTCAAAATAAGGGGCCATCTCCATTACGGCTTCCATGGAGTACACTGGTGTCCTGGACAAGGTTCAATGACATCATCACCAGGCACTTGGAGACTATGGAACTTGGATGGCCAGAAAACTCCAGGACCAAGAATAGCTAAAAACAGGATCTGGTAGATCCAAGAAAGTCTCTGCTGGTGTGGGGTGTGGATCCATGGATGTCACCTGAAGTAGGGGGAAGCCGTCAGGCAGAAGAGCACGCAGTTTGTGTTCAGCAAAGATGGTGTGAACAAGCAATGTTGGTGACTCTGCTCCTGGTGCAGTGGGTTCTCTGTTCTCTTTTGCATTTTGTGTTGCCTGTAGATTCCCCCAAACTCTCGGCTATACCCAGAGGCAGATTAGCCGTCTCTAGATGAAATCTTCCTCCGAGAAGGCTGTGATTATCTTCCAAATCCCTGACCCCAAAGTGAGAGCTGACCACCAAAGTATGATTTCTATTTTTTAAAAATGATCATTGTTAATGAAGAACTTAAATTACAATACAAGATGGTGGCACGAAAAGAAATCCAGTGCAATGCAGAAGCAATAGGTAAACAAATAAAAGGACACAGCAGCAATAATTGGGGCAGAAAGCATGAAAGGCACATGAATCACCTTTGCTCCTACTTAACTGTGTGCCATCAAAGGTCACAGAGTGCATCAGATGCTTCAGAGGAGACAGAGGACATGGCAGATGCACAGGGAGTAAGAGCAAAGAAAACAGGAACAGGGGCTTCCCTGGTGGCTCAGTGGTTAAGAATCCACCTGCCAACGCAAGGTACATGACTTTGAGCCCTGGTCCGGGAAGATTCCACATGCTGCGGAGTAGCTAAGCCTGTGAGCCACAACTACTGACCCTGCGCTCTAGAGCCCACGAGCCACAACTGCTGAGCCCACGTACCACAACTACTGAAGCCCACGCGCCTAGAGCCCATGCTCCGCAACAAGAGAAGCCACTGCAATGAGAAGCCCGTGCACCACAACGAAGAGTAGCCCCCACTCGCCGTAACTAGAGAAAGCCCGCGGGTAGCAACAAAGACCCAACGCAGCCAAAAAAAAGAAAACAGGAACAGCTATTTACAGAGGGCTCCTTTTGCACTGCGCGGAGTCATGAGGGTTTTCTGTGTCTTAGCCCATTTACTCCTGATCAGGTATTAATACCATGGACTAAACACTATCTTTGTTGTGGGCCCAGCAGATTCAAGTCCTCATTCTAACCCAACCAGGTGTGAATTTAGATGAAACACTGAACCTCTCCTCCTCAGGTATTATGAACTGCATCTCACAGATGAAAAAGTGAAGACTGAGCCATTACGGTCACTTCCTGTATGAGTCAATGTTGTCATATGAACCCAGATCAAAGTCTTTTTTCTTTCTACAGTGCAAGTGGAGAGTTCTGTCATATTTCTCCCTATAAGAAATGGGGAGGAAATGTGTCAGTGCAGAGGCTCAGGGGACAGTGAGGTAGGAGGCCTCAAATTTGTCTCTGAACAGGGTGGAAGTAGAAAGACACATGGAAAGTCTTTTTTCCTTATGGTACCATCTTTCTGGTAGTAGATATTTAACTTCCTCTCGTAAACTTGTAGAAGTTTCTATGAGGGTTTCTATGAGGCCTTATTTAACCCAGATATCAGATTAACAGATTCAAAAGAAGCTCCCAGAAGTTTTCGCATTTGTGGTTCCATCTTATTCACATACCAGACTTCTTTTTCAATTCTCAAGTAAATGAGATTTTAGAATGCGATAATAATGTTAGTTGAAGGGATGATTTACAATTTTTTTTTCCTTTTATAAACCCACATTCACTGCTTTGGATTCTTTGACTCTCCCTGAAGCATGTAAACATGAACTCCCCTAGTTTTCCTGATTTTTGTTGCAGAGAAAGGAGATCTTCCGCAACCTCTCTTTCAAGGAAGGTCACTATATAAAACAGCAATCCTTCATTCAGATTTCTGAAAAGTTTCCATCCTGGGAAGAGCAACAAATCAAAAAACTGGCATCAATGTGCAGATATTTTACAGCCCAATCCAGAGAGACTCTGCAATTTTCATACCGAGAAGTAATATATGACCTAGACAAGACCCAGACATAGGCTCATGAGAAAGACTATGGGGCTTTTAAAATATTGCCTTGATCATGGAAAAGAAATATGAGTAATCGCTGCCATCCACCAACTCAGGATGGTCTTTGGGGGCAATCAGTATTTGAGAGAATCAAGGAACATCTGGAAATCAGCATATTTTGAGCTCGTTCACACCCTGCCTGGTTCATATTTCAACAGATCTATGTTACTAGGCAGTCATGCTGCTCTGAGAAATGCAGCCTGGATGTATCCTCTGGGATCAGGACATTTCAGCAGGGTTAGAAAGGGAACACAGGAGGTAATCCCCACTCCCTGACCCCAGCTACACCTGCAGCTCTGACGTTTCATGGCTCATTTTAACCTACTTCAACTTTTCCCAGAATTTCCCAGTAAAACGATTTTCAGGGCATTTTACTAATAGAAATTAATAGGTAATCTACATAAGAAAAGAACTTCTCCATAGCACTTCCTGAGCCTCTGTCCAAGTAAGGAACGACGAACCTTTCTGACTCTCCTCTCCTCACCCTTTATGCTCCAGCTGAACCAAAGAGGAAGGAAAATAAAATCACAGCATTTAAGAGAGCAGGGTCTTGCAGTAAGACAGGAAGACAAGACAAGGGAGCTTTAACAGATGGTGCTGATTTTGGCGTGGATATTTTCCCTAAAGTTCAGATAATAACTCTAGAGTCTATATAAGATGGCTGATTCCCGCAGGGCCTTTATTTTAGAAACATTCAGTTCACATCCACATATTTCTAAAACAGCAAACATCCTGAGAAGTATCTTGGTTTTGGTCTCACACGAGCTCAAGAATCACCACACTGTGTAAAATCCTGCTTCTTTCAGTACATTGTATTCTGAAAGAGGTTCTAAGGGTGATTTTATGTCAAATATATATCCCCTTAGATGTCAAACCTACAGGACTGTAAATTTTCCTCCAAAGCATCCCAGTTTGTCTTAGGAACAAGTTATGTATGTTCCTCATGAAGGTATCTAGACATTTTTGAATAAGTTTGTGATTGTAGCTGGTGCTACTTCTTGACAGGTAACATATGTCAAGATGCCCTAAACAGTGTGACTCGGAGACTTCTGGAAAAACGTCTCCAGGAGGATTCATTGTTCACTTGGTCTACTTCATACAAGGGTTTGTGGACCTTGAGCCCATCCCATCAGCCTTAATTCTAATTGCTTTTCCCTGCTTTCCTGAGATCGTGTCGGCTTTGTCTCCTTGGTGACTCAGGCACTTCTCTCTGGTCCCACTTTCCTCTCTTCATGGCTTTGTTGCAGTTCAGAAAGCAGGACCACCACAATGATGGAAGGACAAGACAACTTTCCTTTTTGGGCCATGGTAGCCTCCTGAATCAAAAATCATGGACCGAGGCCACGAATGATAATTGCACATCCTTCAACCTCAGTTCAACAGTGGTCAGTGGTGAACTTTGACTTGCCAGTGGTGGGGACCAAGATGGTGCTTGATAGCTTTGTCACTGCCTTCACATACATTTAATCACCTAACCACCACACGCACCATACAGGTATAAATGGCACATTACCCTCTGTATAGATGGAGACTCTGAGGCTCAGGGAAGTGTAGTGCAGGGCAGAAGGGGGGCTTGACGCTGGATTTTTGATGCCAGATCCAGTGCTGGTTCCAGAACATTATGTCTGACTTACCCAGGAAGTGAGGGCTACGGAGCTGAATGCTTATTCTCGAGGCCCTAGATGTGTGGTTCTCAAACTTGACTGTGCTTCAGAACCACGTGCAAGGCTTGTTAACACACAGATTCCGGGCTCCCCCGCCTTGAGTTTCGGATCTAGTAAGTCTGGAGTTGGGTTTGAGAATTTGATTCCTAACAGGTTCCCAGGTCATGCTGGTGTCGCTGTCTCTCCTGGGGACTGTACTTTGAGAGCCACTGTTTTAGAATCAAGGACAGGGGCGCCCCCCATCCCCCATCTTGTTTTCCCACTAGGATTTCACAGGAAGCTTTAAAAGTACATATTAATGCTTGCACCCTACTTCAGAAGGATTCAGTTATTGTAGGGAAGGACCTGGGGGCATTGGTATGTTTTACTGTTCCCCAGGTGACTGTAATGTACGATCACATTCCAATAAAGGTTGGAGGCCAGCAAACTGAGGTCACCAGCTGGCTGCTGTTTTTACAAATATAAATTTTATTAGCTCACAGCCAGGCCCATTTGTTTTCATGCTATCTATGGCTGATTCTGTGCTGTAAAGACAGAGCTGAGTAGTCATGACAGAGACCACTGGCCAGCAAAGCAGAACATGCTTACTCTCTGGCCCTTTGTAAGTAGTAAAAGTAAAAGCAAAATAGGGGAAACTACAGAAGATACCCTATGCTTTTTTACTTTCAACAAGTCTTTCCAAGTCTTGATCAAGGCACTGTGGGGAGTGCTGGGAAAAAGGAGAGAGGCTGAGCTCTTCTGTAAGGGACGTGACTTAAAGTTGTGATTGCACCTTTTGCAAATGACTTTTCTCTCGACTTCTCTGTTTCTTGTACACTCATTCTCTTTTTCCACCATCTGCACACTTTCCCTTCCTCCCTGTCTGCGGTTACACAGGTTTCTTTTTTATTTCTTCTTTTTTTTTTTTTTTCGGTACATGGGCCTCTCACTGCTGTGGCCTCTCCCGTTGCGGAGCACAGGCTCCGGACGCGCAGGCTCAGCGGCCATGGCTCACAGGCCCAGCTGCTCCGCGGCATATGGGATCTTCCCGGACCGGGGCACGAACCTGTGTCCCCTGCATCGGCAGGCGCACTCTCAACCACTGCACCACCAGGGAAGCCCCACAGGTTTCTTAATCCCACGTTAGGACTCCGCTTCCCTATCTGCTTCCCTATCCTCATTTTCTGATCTACACACGGGATGTGTGTTGCAGTGAAAAAGACATCATATTGATATCTGGAGGTAGAGGATTCGAATTGGAATCTTACCCCGCCAGGTTATGCCTGTACCTTCCTCACTGGGTTACTGAAAAGATGGAGGAAGGTTAGTCAGAGTGCACTGCAATCTGCAAAACACCTTCCACATTTCATTTTTTGTTATTGGCCACACTTCTCAGGAGAATTCAAGAAATGAACTGCAGGCCACTTCACAGGTTTCCTTTTGGTGCTCCCCAGGAAGGGACAGGACCTGTCCAGACTCTATAATTGGGTTTATTCTAGTTTGACAAGGGGGGAGAACTCCCAAACCTCTCAGGCTGCAGTGTTTATGACTGACTCGGAATCCCAGGATTAGAACTCAGAGCCCGCACAATTGAACATTGACAAAAAGATGCTACATAGTGTGGGCCTTAAGCAAGATAGATGGCCATGCCTGTACCTAGTCCAAAATCTGGAAAAAAAGGCAAAAAAAAAAAAAATCAAGAAGAAACTGTGATTACTTAAAACTTCAAAGTTATAAATAAAGTTGAAAAAATATAGCGAAAAATTAAGGGAGACGTGAGTCTCTTCAATGGCACATCAGACTTCCTGGCTCAGTGCTATATTGAGAGGGTAATGCATATAAATTCATAAAGCACATGAAGAGCTTGAAATCCTTTTCCAACCCTGATGCACAGACCAATTTCATCCCTAAACCCCTCATCTATTGCCCCTGGAAAAATCTTGTCATGTGCAGAATCCTCCCAATGATTTCCAGAAACTTCATGTAAACATCCAGAGAAAAGAAAATGTTAACCTCTCCCATAAGTCACCTGTCGTGGCCAAAGAGAAAAGTTATCTTTCTTGTAAACAGAGATCTTCACATTTGTTACTTCTCTTGCAATCTCCTGACATCAAATTCACTCACAGTGAAACTCATTACTGGTCAATTCAGTCAGAACCACCAAACTGATTCTATTTTTATATATATATATACACATATATAATATATATATATATATAAATAATTATATATTTATATAATAATAATTATATAATTATATAATATATAATGATATTATTATAATTATATAATTATAATATAATTATTATATAATAATATATAATATAATAATATATATATATTTATATATCAATAGAATCAGTTTGGTGGTTGATATTTGGAGGCAGAGGATTTGAATTGGAATATTCAAATATTTATATATATAAATATAGTTTATAGTTATAATATAATATAAATATATTACATATATAATGTAAATATAAATATATAATATATATATTTATATGTTATAACTATAAACTATAACTAAATATAAATAAACATATATATACATATATATATATATATATATATATAAACTCCAGAGTATTGAAAAAAGCTTTGGGAAAAATAATCTTCTTAGAATGACTTGACAAAATGGCATCATCATTTCTGTCAAGCTGTCATACATCTTTAAAGCACACATTTCAAGTTCTGCTCTGAAGGCAGAATCAGCCCTATTTGGGGATCCCCACGCCAGAGCTCAACAGCTGAGCCAGCCCCATGCCAGAGGGAATAAACTGGCAACAAAACCTATGTACAGAGAGATTATGCAAAGACTTCACGTCTTCCAGTCTGATTAAAAACTTGCAAAATGGAACAGCAAGAATATAATTTGAACAATCTGTTAGACCCAAGACTGCTAGTATCTTTCTCTTGCTCTTTTTTTTTCCCCCACTTGGAACTCTCACTTTTTATCACTGTTGCAGATCTAGAAACACCATTTGGATGGAATTAGGCAATAGCTAATTGCTACACTTCAGCTGAATCCAGCTGCCTTCCACGAGGCTTCTTAGGCCCAACAACAAATTTCTTGGCCTCACTAGTGCCTACTGGAAGAAATAGAAGCCCAACTAGGATGAGAGAAGGGACCCAAAAGAATTATGAGAGAAAACAAATTAAATTTAGAAATATGAGTTATCATCAAGGGAGCATCCAGTTTCAAGAACCCAAGTTTGGGGAGATTTTTCCTGCCTATCGCTCTCCATCTTTCCCTTCTAATTCCCGTCCCACAAAGCATCACTGCTCCATGGTTAGCAATTACTGGTTCTCAGACTGAGAG
Source organism: Mesoplodon densirostris (assembly GCF_025265405.1). Taxonomy (NCBI): domain Eukaryota; kingdom Metazoa; phylum Chordata; class Mammalia; order Artiodactyla; family Ziphiidae; genus Mesoplodon; species Mesoplodon densirostris. The sequence goes on along the minus strand of NC_082677.1, from coordinate 62,715,306 downwards.
CAGAGGGCAAATCTTATGGGATCCTTGATTTCTCCATAGCCCACTGAAGGGAAAAAGAAGATAGACACGAGCACATGCTTATTTTAGACATCCTTTGATAGCAGGGTCTATCAAAGACTTAAAAGGCCTAATGTCTATGTTCCAAGTGCTTAAAACTTTCCCGGAGGAAGGAGTTTCTCTCTTGAAATAGCCTGGTAACACATTTGTTTACCTTTCACTTTTCCTAGGTAAGCATCCTGGCTTTCCAGCTTGACTGGAAACTTTGTGTTTCGTGTTTAACTCGGGGGTTTTCTTGCCAGGCTCTTTCCCAATACTTTTTGAAATGCAGTTATTTATAATGGGGATATTTTAGGTCGAAGCTCAAGCAATACTTCCACCGATTTGACCAACAAATGCTTCTCTCTGTAGACAAAGATGATCTCTTTGCTCCTATTTGTTCCCAGGGTGTGGACAGGCCTGCGCCGGGCCCTCCAGCTTGCCCTGCCATGACCACACCGCTGCTCACTGTCTGCTTGGGATTAGGGGCCTAGACTGGACCACGAAACCCAGTAAACCAATGCGCCCAGGTGGCCACGCTCATCCACACTTGGCCTCACTTAGTAGTTGCTCTAACTCAGGAATAGGCAAACTTTTTCTGTGAAAGGCTAGTATCAGCCTTTGGAACATGGAAAGCATGATTTTGGGCTTTGCAGGCCATGTGGCGTCTCTCAGGACTACTCAGTGTTACTAGAGTCGTATGAAAGCGGCGTAGATTCTACCTAACTGAATGAGCGGGGCTGTAGTCCAATACCACTTTATTTACAGAAATAGGCGGCATGGCCCGTGGGCCAGAGTTTGCTGATCCCTTGTAAACAAACTTGTCTGAAGAGCTTGAGCTCCACTCATTCCGTTTCTGGTTCCCCTGCTTTACTAATCCCCATCCTAAACACCACTTCAGGTTGTTCCTCAAATCCGTCTACCAACTAGAGTTGATTTATAACCCCCAAATCAAACTAAAATGTGATAGAAAAAGGAGGCAAATTTTATTAAATTTTGGGGAGAAGTCCAGCTTCTCAGATCAAAGGGAGACGTTAAACTCGGAGAACGTTTTTACATGGTCATTTAAATGTTAACTAACCATCAGCCTCTTGAGAAAACCACAGAAGAGAACAACCACCACTCCCAACAAACCCACCAGCTCACACAGCAGAGCTCTGTGAAACTGGCTAAGAGCCCGTATGTGAGGTTTCTCCTCTGTATCTGTCCAAGGTTACGTGGGGAAAAACATGCAGCACACAGCTCTGCCTGTATTGAATATTATTACCTCCCTTTAACAGACAAGGAATTAGAGCTGTGCTTCTCTTACTGTGACGGACCTATGCGTCACCTGGGGTCTTGCCGAAATACAGATTCTGAGGCAGTAGGTTGGACGAGGGGAGCTGAGGGTCTTCATTTCTAACAGGCATCCAGGGAATACTGATGCTGCTTGTCTAAGGCCTTCACTTCGAAGAACAAGGACCTAGAGAGATGATTGGCATCCTCGGCTACATGCTGGAAACGCCTGGGAGAGTTCCACATACAGAGGCCTGGGCCAGACCAAGACCAGATGCGTCAGCAAATCTGGGGATAGGGACCAGACAGCAGTATGTATTCAAGTTCCCCAGGTAGTTTTAATGGAGAGTCAAGACTGAGAGTTGCTGAACTAGAGGCTCAGAGCAATTAATTGACTCACCCAAGGTCACAGGGTAGGTGGCCAAGCATGGGTTTTCAGTGAGGTAAAACTTTTGCCTGCCTGATAATATTTGAAAATGATCTTAAAAATTGTTACAAGGCTGGACGCAGGCACAGGGTGTCTGGTTTCCAGGCTAACAGCAAAGATGAAGGAGGAGGACAAGAGGAAAGATGAGACTGAATTTACTCAAACATAATGATATCAACACGGTTGAAGGGGGCACAGGTAAAGAGGTGGCACAGCACAAGCCTTGGTTCCGGTGTGAAATTCCCCCTCATGGCTCTTTCTTTCTGCATGAAAGCAGCATGGCAAAGGAGTCTCTCAGAAGGCACATTTCAGTTCAGAAGTGTGCAGTGTCTTCAGATCCTTTGATGAATCACCACATGATGAAATCTCAGAGGCTGAGTAATTACATTTGGCTTCCTTTCTGCCTCTCGGGAGGTTCAAAAAGTCACATTTATGGGAATGGGCAAAATTTCTAACCCATTTCTAACCCATTCCATTCAGGAATTTCTGTCCTGAACAGGATCAAAGTAAGGGAAGAAGGAGAAGGAAAACAAACAAACAAACAAACAAAACTCTGGGGAAATTATGGGACAAACCATAATCTTCTGGGTCTCCTGAATGCGTCCAATCTACCTTGTGAGTGGAAGGCCATTTTCCCCTGGAAAAACACATGGATTCCAAAGACATTTACACAATTGTTCTACCACAGTTGTTCAAGATCGGATCTCTTTTCTCACTCTCTGCAGATCCTGTGGAGAATAAGCCTCCCCTTGGTGAAGACCTTGGCTGTGTAATTTGGGACATCCCAGCTCAAAGAGGAAGTGAAAGTGTGAGGAGGAATCGGACATCTTCCAGACCGAGCAGAGGGCAGCTGCGGAGGATGCAGCGAGGTGCAGGTTCACTTCTGGAACCTCGTCCTTTTAGGCAGAGGATGTGAGGGGCCAGGGTCTGGTGGGTCCTGGGAACACAGTGAGCTCACGGGAAAATTCATAATGATGAACCTGAACGGAGAATTCAGCGTTTTGCCAAATGTTTTCAGGGGCTTAAATTCAAACGGGACTTTTCCTCTGCCTCTATTCTTTTGGGATATTCTTATGGACATTTAATTTAGTTTCTTTACTCTATCCCTCCTGGACTCCCTTTTGGATCACAGAGAAATAGGAACGAAGCCCTAAAGGACATTAGCTGGACATTCTGGAAAAAAACCCAAAAAGCAAAAACAACTCTGAGGGTCTATGTTTTTGCCTCCACAGAGCTCTTTCTCAGAAGCTTCAAAGTGTGATCTAGAACCCGCTGGTCGGTGCTCAACGGGGTCACATGTTCCACACTCACCCAGAAGCTCAAGGTCATGGCACTCTAAAGGACTGTCCGACCACTCCTCATTTTACAGATGAGGGGACCTGGGCTGTGCAAGGTCACACAGTGATGCCGGGGCAGAGGCGGGACCAGAACCAGGTCTCCCAATTTCCAGCTCAGCAGCCCCTCCGTCTCAGGCCAGCCCCCTTCTCTGGGTTGGCCTTCAAGAATCTATTTTAATAAGCTTCTGGTGTGGGTGATCCAGGTCCCACATCTTCAGAAATGCTGGTCTAGTGGGCAGAGAGAACCTCTGAGACGCTAGTGACAGATCTTTCTCTGGCTTTGTAGTTTATCTCCTGGAAGCTTGAAAGATAACCCTCTTCTATTTTCTCTCCCACCAAAATCAGGGGGGAGGGGTGTACAGCACGCTTGGATGGGGGAGCCAATTTTAAAGTCCCTGGGGGTGCAGTGTGGCCCTACTTCTCACAGTTAGGAAGCCCTCAGCTCAACTCTGTCCTATGAAAAGGAAGCACTGGAACTACTTAAGAAAAAGGAGGCATATGTGAAATGATTTGCACTTAGATTCAATTGCATAAGAAGCGGTGATCACTCACCACTTGATATCACACATTCTGTTAATAAAGTGAAAAAACAAATACAGAAAACCTCTCCCCAGAGAGAATGACCCAATCACTTCTGAATCTATATTTTCAGTCCATATGACCACCCGGTGTTACCGCAACAGTAAGAATCTTGAAAAGGGGTCTGAGGTCACAAGGAAGGGTCCCTTTAGCGAGGAGACCTTCCTCCCACGTGCTTGGCATTTTCAGAATACTTTGCTTTTGTTTTGGCTCTGCCAATCAACCGTGATATGAAAACACCTTTTTTTTCTTGTGTTGTGGTCCAGAATTCCAAGAGAGAAGCCACTGCTGGGAGGAAGCAGTGGGGGAAAGTGTGAATGCACGGGACGGAGTGGGAGAGAAGGAAAGAGGGAGAATGCGTTCCCTTGAAGAAGAGATGAAAAGGGCCCACAGCGCCGGGAAGAGCAGAACATCTGTGGCGAGATGCTCAGTAATTAATCATCTCCGTGAGACCCCCACAGTCCCCAGCCTCATCCGCCCGCCCAGCAATTTTGCTGACACAGAAGGAAAAGGCACCTCCACAAACACAGCTAGTAAAACAGTATTACAGCTACATAAACAGTTGGCTCCGGCAGAAGGCAGTGGGCCCTGCTTTTTAAAATTATGCATGGAATCATGCGTGTGGAGAGAGAAATGACGTCCTCACTCTCTCAGTGAGCCTGGAGATACGCTGAGAACCTTTGCTGTCTTACACTGATATTGGTAGATGCTGAGCTGCAAATGTCATTTTTTTAAAACATCTTTATTGGAGTATAATTGTTTGACAATGGTGTGTTAGTTTCTGCTGTATAACAAAGTGAATCAGCTATACGTATACATATGTCCCCATATCCCCTCCCTCTCGCGTCTCCCTCCCACCCTCCCTATCCCACCCCTCTAGGTGGTCACAAAACACTGAGCTGATCTCCCTGTGCTATGTGGCTGCTTCCCACTAGCTATCTGTTTTACGTTTGGTAGTGTATATATGTCCATGCCACTCTCTCACTTCGTCCCAGATTACCCTTCCCCCTCCCCGTGTCCTCAAGTCCATTCTCTAGGTCTGTGTCTTTATTCCTGTCCCGCCCTTAGGTTCTTCAGAACCATTTTTTTTTTTAGATTCCATATATATGTGTTAGCATATGGTATTTGTTTTTCTCTTTCTGACTTACTTCACTCTGTATGACAGACACTAGATCCATCTACCTCACTACAAATAACTCAGTTTCGTTTCTTTTTATGGCTGAGTATTATTTCATTGTATATATGTGCCACATCTTCTTTATCCATTCATCTGTCGATGGACACTTAGGTTTCTTCTATGTCCTGGCTAATGTAAATAGAGCTGCAATGAACATTCTGGTACATGACTCTTTTTGAATTATAGTTTTCTCAGGGTATGTGCCCAGTAGTGGGATTGCTGGGTCATATGGTAACTCTGTTTTTAGTTTTTTGAGGAACCTCCATACTGTTCTCCATAGTGGCTGTATCAATTTACATCCCTACCAATAGTGCAAGAGGGTTCCCTTTTCTCCACACCCTCTCCAGCATTTATTGTTTCTAGATTTTTTGATGATGGCCATTCTGACTGGTGTGAGGTGATACCTCATTGTAGTTTTGATTTGCATTTCTCTAATGATTAGTGATGTTGAGCATCCTTTCATGTGTTTGTTGGCAATTTGCATATCTTCTTCGGAGAAATGTCTATTTAGGTTTTCTGCCCATTTTTGGATTGGGTTGTTTGTTTTTTTGATACTGAGCTGCAGGAGCTGCTTGTATATTTTGGAGATTAATCCTTTGTCAGTTGCTTTGTTTGCAAATATTTTCTCCCATTTTGAGGGTTGTCTTTTCATCTTGTTTATGGTTTCCTTTGGTGTGCAAAAGCTTTAAGTTTCATTAGGTCCCATTTTTTTATTTTTGTTTTTATTTCCATTTCTCTAGGAGGTGGGTCAAAAAGGATCTTGCTGTGTTTTATGTGATAGAGTGTTCTGCCTATGTTTTCCTCAGAGTTTGATAGTGTCTGGCCTTACTTTTAGGTCTTTAATCCATTTTGAGTTTATTTTTGTGTCTGGTGTTAGGGAGTGTTCTAATTTCATTCTTTTCCATGTAGCTGTCCAGTTTTCCCAGCACCACTTATTGAAGATGCTGTTTTTTCCCCATTGTATATTCTTGCTTCCTTTATCAAAGATAAGGTGACCATATGTGTGTGGGTTTATCTCTGGGCTTTCTATCCTGTTCCATTAATCTATATTTTTGTTTTGTGTCAGTACCATACTGTCTTGATTACTGTAGCTTTGTAGTATAGTCTGAAGTCCGGGAGCTTGATTCCTCCAGCTCCATTTTTCTTTCTCAAGATTGCTTTGGCTATTCGGGGTCTTTTGTGTTTCCATACAAACTGTGAAAATTTTTGTTCTAGTTCTGTGAAAAATGCCATTGGTAGTTTGATAGGGATTGCATTGAATCTGTAGATTGCTTTGGGTAGTATAGTCATTTTCACAATGTTCAGTCTTCCAATCCAAGAACATGGTATATCTCTCCATCTGTTTGTGTCATCTATAATTTCTTCCATTAGTGTCTTATAGTTTTCTGCATACTGGTCTTTTGTCTCCTTAGGTAGGTTTATTCCTAGGTATTTTATTTTTTCATTGCAATGGTAAATGGGAATGTTTCCTTAATTTCTCTTTCAGATGTTTTATCATTAGTGTATAGGAATGCAAGAGATTTCGGTGTATTAATTTTGTATCCTGCTACTTTACCAAATTCATTGATTAGCTCTAGTAGTTTTCTGGCAGCGCCTTTAGGACTCTCTACGTATAGTATCATGTCGTCTGCAAACAGTGACACTATTATTTCTTCTTTACTGATTTGGATTCCTTTTATTTCTTGTTCTTCTCTGATTGCTCTGGCTAATGTGATTTTGATGTGAAAGTCCCTCAAGAAAGTTACTGTTGATGAAACAGCAGTAGGAGCTGGAGGTGGCCTCTGTTTTCCCCACGCATTTCTAGATGGTCTCAGAGGAGAAGGGGAGGAGTTCCTCTGACTTCATTGTCTTGACTCACAGGAGGCTAGTGCTGGCCAGCTGGAGAGGCTGGCAGAGAGTCTCATTTACTTTTACCTATCTGCTTTGCTCTTCCCTCCCCACCATGTGAATGGAAAGAGGAAGGGTGGAGGGACTTCCACAAGGTTCTAGCGCTTTTTCTGTGTTTTCACTAGAAAATGGCAGCATTGGGCTTCCCTGGTGGTGCAGTGGTTAAAATCCACCTGCCAATGCAGGGGACATGGGCTCAAGCCCTGGTCTGGGAAGATCCCACATGTCATGGAGCAACTAAGCCCATGCGCCACAACTACCGAGCCTGTACTCTAGACCCTGCGAGCCACAACTACTGAGACTGCATGTCACAACTACTGAAGCCCATGTGCCTAGAGCCTGTGCTCTGCAACAAGAGAAGCCACTGAAATGAGAAGCCTGCGCACTGCAATGAAGAGTAGTCCCCGCTCGCTTCAACTAGAGAAAGGCTGTGCGCAGCAACGAAAACCCAACGCAGCCAAAAATAAATAAATGAAAGAAAATGGCAGCGTTTAAGATAGAATGCCTCTTGCCAGATCAGCTTGGATGAAAAGGATAGTCAGTGTAGGTTCACTGACTATGACAAGGGTACCACTCTGATCATCTCATGCCTGCTGAATGGCTATCGTCAAGGAGACAAGAGATAAGAATGGTGAGGATGTGGAGAGAAGGGAGCCGTTGTGCACTGTTGGTGTGAATGTAAATTGGTTCAGTGCCTATGGAAAACAGTATGGAGGTTCTTCAGAAAACTAAAAATAGAACCACTATATGATCTAGCAAAATCCCACTTCTGGGTACATATCCAAAGAAAATGAAAACAGGACATCAAAAAGAAACCTGCACTCCCTTGTTTATTGCAGCATTTTCCACAATAACCAAGATATGAAAACAACCTAAGTATCTGTCAATGGATGAATGGATAATGAAGATACGGTATATATCATATCTTATATGTATAAGATATGATATATGTATATCACAAACACACACAACAGAATATGATTCAGCCATGAGAGAGAAGGAAATCCTGCTGTTTACCACAATGTGGATGGACAGTGAGGCATTTGAGGGCATTATGCTTAGTGAGACATGTCAGACAGAGAAAGTAGCATCATACTGCATGGTATCACTTACATATGGAATCTAAGAAACTCAAAATTGTAGAAACAGAGGGTAGAATGGTGGTTCTCAGGGGCTGGGGGTAGGGGGAATTGGGAGGAGGTGGGTCATAGGGTACAAACTTGCAGTAAAAAACAAAACAAAACAAAGACACAAGTGTACCACTTGGTGAAGGATGTTGATAGTGCAGGAGGCTGTGCATGTGTGTGGCACAGGGTATACAGGGGAACTCTTTGCACTTTCTGCTTACTTTTACTCTGAACCGAAAACTTGTCTGAAAAATAAATCTATTAAGAGAAAAAAAAAAAAAAGATCTACCTTCTCTGTGGCAGCAGTTTCAACAAATTCAATTTTACTTTATTTTTGTTTGTGATTGTAATTTTGTGGGCTTTTCTATTCTAGAATATATATATTTCAATGCTGAAGTTTCCTGATCTTAGTAGAATAAAATCGAATTAAAAACAGGCTTATGACAACCAGGGCGACCCTATTTTAAAAGTGGAGAAGCAAAGAAATAGCTTAGCGCTAAGCCAGTGTACTTTTTGCATTAGCTACTTCATCTCTCTGGATTCTGGCATCCCCAGTGGTAAAGTGAGGGTATTGGACTAGATGGGCTTTAACGTCCTTCCAACTGTAAGGACCCCTGAATGTAGAGCAAATGTTTTGAATTAGTTTTCCCTGGCAGTGATGGTGAATCTGCACTTTGGCTCCAAGCTGTCTCACTCCACCCTCTGTGACCCTCTTGAGAGGATGGTGGGGAAGTTCATGGTGAGGAAGGGGGCCTTGGCCAGCATTTTTAAAAGGATCAAGGCCTCGGGCTTCATTTACATCTTGCTCTACTTACCTGAACAAACAGTCTTGTTTTTAGAGTTGGCGAGAGCCAGTGCAAAGCCAAACATGGCTTTGGTGTTTCTGGATAAATCACAGTCCTGTTTGCATCACAATGACTCAAAAGGGCTGAAAAATTGCTGACCACAATTCAAGATAATGCAATGATTTGGACACAAAAGACAAAACTCTGTAATAAGGATTTTAACCCAAAGTCAGTAATCCTGGAGGGACTTTATACAACTCCCACAAGCATTTTAAATAATGTGCTGAAAGCCTCTTACCATTTTATTTGTTTGCTTTTTTTTTTCCGGTACGCGGGCCTCTCACTGTTGTGGCCTCTCCGGTTGCGGAGCACAGGCTCCAGACGCACAGGCTCAGCGGCCATGGCTCACGGGCCCAGCCGCTCCGCGGCACGTGGGATCTTCCCAGACCGGGGCATAAACCCGCGTCGCCTGCATCGGCAGGCGGACTCTCAACCACTGCGCCACCAGGGGAGCCCCTCTCTTACCATTTTAAATCAATAGAGCTATAGCTCTTACTCTTCATCATCTGTTCAACCAAAAATAATTTACCTGCCAATGCAGTTATTGTATAGGAAGAGCTTATAAAGTGAGGACCCTGTATCCCATATTCCCACAGTTGAGAGCTTTGAGGAGATACCAGCAATGTAATGAAAAGCAAACTTAGGAAGGTAGTTGATTGAATGTTCTGGAAACACTCACAATAGTCACCATCCAGACCCAAGGCTTTCTGCCCCATCCTTTCACCAACATCCATTCTTCACCTCCCTTGAGCGAGCCTCCAGTCTGCATCATAGAATTCTGTGAAGTTGCTTGAGGCACCAGAAATAGCTCTATGTGTCAGACAGGAAAATTCCCTTCCTTAGTTCCTTCCTTCCTCTGTTCCTCCCTCCCTCCCCTCCCCCCCTTTCCCCCCAAACATAGAATCTTACGTGAGCAACAAAGAAGTGACAAAATAGCAGTAAACCCACTAAAATGTCTGTTCACCTCTTGTTTGACCTTTGATGGCAGTAGAAACATCGCAGACACCAAGAGGATTATTAACTTTAGGCCCCTGGGGAACAGAAAGCCAGCACTGCAAGTCTCTTCAAGGGAAACATCGAATAGCTGTTTCCAGTTGTTTCAAGCTTTGCAAACGAGGTATGATCTGTGAAAACCCTTTGCCTATTATTCTAAAGTGCTCCACAAATGGGGAACACTCTTCTTATTTACTGAACCAGGAGAGACTGTTAAGAGGCTCCTGCTTCAATCCGGAGCTACATTATATTTTGTAAGCCAGGCAGGTAGGACAATTTGGTGGATATAAATGGGGATAAAAATAAGAAACCTGGGTCCTTGCTCTGGCTCCTATGTCACTGGCGAACCTTAATAACGTTGTGCCTCTGTTTCTTCTTTTATTTTTAAAAGGAGAGAGGTCAGGATGGGGGAAGAGAAAAATAGCTGCAAGATCCTTGTCCATTTCTTGTCATTCCACGTAGTCAAATCTACTCTCCAAGCACCGATCATTTTACAGTTAAATTACTGTCGATGACTTGTCCCTGTGTTCACCTTCAAGTGAGTCAAAAAAAAAAAAAAAAAAAAAGGGCTATTTCAGATGCTGTTCACCTTCGCATCCGATTCAGCCACCTTATCTTGGTTTTTCATGTCCTCTGCCAGGATTTCTATCTTCCCTGGCCTGAAAGTTTTTTAAAAAGCCTTTCGGTGGCAGTCCTCGGTGGTGACATGAGGCCACAAGACATGCGCTGCTTTCAGAAATGAGTCACCGGAGCCTCAATGTGTCCCTTGTCCCCTCTACTCTGTCATTCCTCTAGGTTATTTGCATCCACCATTTAGCTGCCTGCTTCCCAAATTCTTTTACAGAGCTCGAATCTCTTATCAGCTTCCCAAATGTTCACCCTCGGACTTTTCATTGTCATCTTGCTACATGGCTGCATCTTAAAGAGAAGCTCTAGTGCTCACTTATTTGACAACGATGCAGACACTGGTGTTAACTCTTCCTTCTCATCTGTCTTTTCCTCAGTGACTCTTCCTAATGGTGCCAAGCAAAGCTTTTGTAGCCTTAATCTCCTCCAATCCTGAGGCTCGAACCCGAAGCAGCCCCTTCTGTAAAGACCAAAGGCTGGGGCAAAGGAGTTTATCTACTGGTTTTGTGCTAAAGCCAAAACCCCAATGAATAATGAAAATCTTTGAAGTTAGATGTTGTTCTTGTTTGATTAATAATAACAGTCACACTTAATCTATTGATATCACTATTATTAGCAATAATACTAAGGATAACTAAGTTTAATGCAGACAATGGCTGAGCCAGGAACTTCATGCACATTAACTATCATCATCACTGCAGCAGGACAACACAGGTACTGTTTTTTTTTTTTTCCTTCTCCATTTGAAAGATCAGAAAATGGGACAACAAGTTTAGGTGATTGGCTCATGATCACATAGAAGTTTGAGTTCTGCTTGTGTGCCTCCCTGGCTTTAGCATCTGTGTTACACCATGTGGAAATAAAGAGGAGCTGTGCCTCAAGGCACAAGAGGTGGGGTGCCCCTCACAGGGGTTGGGAAGGAAAGGAGGAGTGAGGGAAGTGATCCATCACTAAATCATGTGGGGCTGGCTTCTTTCTCAGGACCCCTCATCCTCATTTGCATGACATGAATGCGGGTTTTGTGACACCAAATGCTCCTTGCTTGCTGTACCTGTGCCTGCACCCTGCCTGCCTGAGGCAGTGAAAGAATGAAGGAAACACAGTTGTGTGCTATGCAAGCCTGTCCAGCAGGTGTATACCAAGAACCTCATATGTATTAGTGCTAGCCCACAAGGTGCAGAATTTTGGCCTGGGAAGACCTTTGAGTTTCTGCAGAAGAACCTTCTATCCGAAGAACTTAATGCACCCTAGTTCAGCAACCCATGGTAGAACTGTCACGGGGGACTGGTACCGCTGCAAACTAAGTGAAAATAGGAACCCAGAAAAAGAATACATGAGTATGGAGGTTGGCTTTTACCTTAAGGACATTTCCCAGACCCAGATGACCTGAAGCTTTGGTTTTAATAGATTTGCAGGGAGGGGCAAGGGACAGAAATGTAGGGCTTCCCTAAGGCCATCAGCCTATATCACAAAAAACTGGAATTCCAAGGGGTTAAGTAGGGGAGAGAAATAGAAATACCCGTCACCACAGGCCACAAAGACTTTCAACTGATTAAGTTCAAAGGAATATAAGCTTATATAAAAAAAAAGAAACAAACAAATAGAATAGAAGATATGTAAGGAAACAAAGCACCATGTGCAAAAGCCAGCAGAAATACCAGATGAGACCATCAGACACTTCCGATATTAGAAGTATCAGGTGCAAAGTGTGAAATAAGTATGTTGAAAGATAGAAGAAGGTAGGATTTAGAAATGTGAATAAGGAGTAAGATACTACTGAACACAGGACTAAGCATATTTGAAAAAGAACAAAATAAATATTAGAAATGAAAAATATAATCATTAAAGTTAGAAGCTTAGTGGATAGATTTAATGGGAGATTATATACAACAGAAGGGAGAGGTAATAACCTGAGAGGTGGAGCTAAAAAAATTATTCTGAATGTAGAAAGAGACAAAGACAAGTTAGGGGACACAGAGGATAGAGGGAGAAAGTCTGACACGTCTAATCAGTTATGGAATAAGAGTAGAGGAAGAAAGAGGGAATTAGGTTGAGGTAATGCTTGAAGATACATGGCTTAGCGTTTTCCAGATAATGAAAGAGACCAATTAGGAGATTTAGAAAGCCCAGCAAATCCTAAGCAAAATAAATTAAAAAAAAAAAGAAATCTATGCCTAGACACAACACAATAAAATTACAGAACAACAAAGAAGATCTTAAAAGCAGTTTGAAAGAAAATACAGATTTTTTACAAGGGAAGGACCAAGAGTAGGCTTCACAACAGCAGTGATACAAACCAGGAAACAGTGAAATATAAGCAGCAATGTACTCAGAGAAACTAACCGTCCATTCTAGGATGATGTATTCAGCACAAATGTCTCCCAAGAATGAGGGCAAACAAAGACATTTTCAAATAAAACCCCCAGGAAAGTGAATCCTCTAGTATGTATTCCAGACCAGGGAAAGTGATTCCTGATGGCTGGTTTGATGCAAGAAGGAATGATAAGGAAAGAAAGTAGTAAAATGTGGTTAATTCTATATACAAAGTTCCAGTACAAAATCATCACCATCTAAAGTCTTGTAAGATTAAAAAAATTATAAGATAGAACTAAATTATCCAATAATAATAGCACATGATCTGAGGGGAAAATTATCAGAGCTGAGGTGTTCTGAGGTCTCTGTATTTTTCCAGAGAAGGGTAAATATATATATATATATATTGCTGTACATGGCTCTCTCACTGTTGTGGCCTCTCCCGTTGTGGAGCACAGGCTCCAGACGCGCAAGCTCAGTGGCCATGGCTCATGGGCCCAGCTGCTCCATGGCATGTGGGATCTTCCCGGACCGGGGCACGAACCCGTGTCTCCTGCATCGGCAGGCTCAGACTGTGTTAGGTCAGGACACATGCTAAAATTTCAAGAGTAACCATTTTATTGGTAACCATTTTAGTAACCATTTTATTCAAGAGTAACCATTTTTCTAATTGAATAAAAAAAGTATTTAGATTCCAAACACTAAAAGAAAAAAAGTGGAATGAGAAAAAAATCCTCAATCAATCCATAAGAAAGAAGCAAAAATAAGTCTGGAATGAATGAGACAAATAGAAATCACAAAACAAGATGGAAGAAATAAACTCAACCATCTTAGTTTTTCTAGTGCATTTAAATGAACTAAATGTACCAATTAAAGTATGAATACTGTGAGTCTGGATTTAAATATAAAACCAGCCATGTGATGGTTACAAGAGCCATATCTGAAACATAAGGGTTCAGAAAGGTTGAAAGTGAAAATCTGGAAAGAGATATGTTAGTCAAATATTAGTTTAAAAAAAATCTGGTGTATCTATGTTATTATCAGAAAGAAATAGACTGGGACTTCCCTGGTGGTCCAGTGGTTAAGACTTCGCCTTCCAATGCGGGGAATGCAGGTTCCATCCCTGGTCAGGGAGCTAAGATCCCACAGGTCTCATGGCCAAAAAACCAAAACATAAAACAGAAGCAATATTGTAACAAATACAATGGTCCACATCAAAAAAAAAAAAAAAAAAAAAAAAAAAGAAAGAAAGAAAAAGAAAAAGAAAGAAAGAAAGAAAGAAATAGACTTTAAGGCAAACAACAACTACTACTAGAGAAGGGGGATCCCTATATAATGATGACAAGGTCCATTTGCATAGAAGATAAACTTGTAACTATAAATACAGACTCAAAATATAAAAAACCAAAATAGAACTACAAGGAAAAACAGATCAATCTTCCTGCCTAGTGAAATAACTCTTCCAGTAACTGATAGAGCAAACCTACCAAAAAAAAGAAAAAATCAGTAAAAATATGTAAGATTTGAAGACTGTTCTGAAAAGGGTCCTCTTATCCCATCATCCCCTTCTCCTCCTCCAGGAGGCCCGGGGCAGTGGCTCTTCTCTGTGGGAGGTAAAGTTTAGGACAGGACATGATGAAAGGGCCTGAGGGAGCCCTGGAAATTGGTGCTTACACTTGGTCCACCACTGGGTGTCTCTGAATTTTAAAAACTAGTGATGAATCACAGAAGCTTATTTAAAAGTATCATGTTTCAGCTACAATTTGATAAATAAGTGTAACAAATCTCTGGGTGGTTCACCTATCATTACTGGACACAAGGAGTGTACTGTTATTTTTTATTTTTTTGCGGTACGCGGGCCTCTCAATGTTGTGGCCTCTCCCGTTGCTGAGCACAGGCTCTGGATGTGCAGGCTCAGGGCCCAGCCGCTCCACGGCACGTGGGATTTTCCCAGATCGGGGCACGAACCCGCGTCCCCGGCATCGGCAGGTGGACTCCCAGCCACTGCATCACCAGGGAAGCCCAAGTGTACTGTTATTAAAAAATAAACACCCACACTCACCACTCATCCCCCCCACACACACACAATCCTTCCTGGTCATACCATGCTCAGAGTTATGCAAATCAGTGTTTTCAAAAAATATTCCAATAAAGGGGGGTGCGGAGAGGGATAAATTGGGAGATTGGAATTGACATATACACCCTACTGTATATAAAATAGATAACTAATAAGGACCTACTGTATAGCACAGGACATTCTTCTCAATACTCTGTAGTGACCTATATGGGAAAAGAAGCTAAAAAGAGTGGATATATGTATATGTATAACTGATTCCCTTTGCTGTATAGCAGAAACTAACACCACATTCTAAATCAACTATACTCTCCCCCCAAAAAAATTAAATAAAAAATATTCCTAGGGACTCACTTAACTTCTAACTCTCCAAAGTCATGGAGAAAGAAATTTTTTTAATGAAAATAGCGTAAAGAGATTGTATTTTATTTATTTTTAAAGAGAGGATAAAAGTTGACAAGAGAGGATGAGTTTCTTTCACTTGAGCCCTCACCGTTAAAATCCTAATGAAATACTTCTTGTTCCTTGAAGACTACTGTATAAAGAAGATTTGATTTTCCTGAGTAACTGGAAACATTTTCACGAGGACATGTCTCACACTAAAGATGGCCCCTGGGTTTTTCGATTTTATGTGAGGAGATCAATTAAGGCAGTTTGCTACCTTTCTGTTTTCTTCCCAGAGCCAGTCTAGCTGCTTCGTGTTTACCCCTTTTCTCTAGCACTCAAGGAGCTGCAAAGAGTGAGCAAAGGAAACGCTAGGCTTTTTCAAGTGCAGGGATGAGTGTTCTTCATTGCAATGAATTCAGGCTGCTTTGGAGAGTTTTCTTAGGTTCAAATCCCTTAGAATAAAACTTACAAAGTCATTGTTTTCCTGCCTCATTACACATAAATAATTTATGAATTTATATTGTAATTTTTCTTCTAGCTGAATCAGAGCTCTACAATTTTACAAATAATTCCACGCAGAAGCCAATGGCACACACATTCCTGAGACTTTCATTGCAATCGATAAGTTCGCTGTTGCTGTCAGCCTGTGCACTTTCCCTGATTAACCTGCGAAAAGTGTTCTCCTTCAGGAATGCTATTCAGAAATAAACCGATATTGTAAAAGGAGACAAAGGCGGGTTCCGGAACTCGAATTCTTGGTGATCTTAAATGATGATGTATGAAAGGAAGAAAGAGGGAGAACAATTTGATTTGCTCCAACTAGGTTGACCCAGAAAGGAGAAGAGTAGAAAAATTGCTTTGTCGAAGCAAACATGACATCCAGTCAGACAAGAGCAGCCCTTACGACATCCAGTATCGAAGGTTCATTTAAAAAATACACAGTCTGGATCTGAAAGACATTTAAATGATGGTAATGAAAACGTCTTTGCTCATTCTGTTTTCCTATTGCTCTTTTTCTCCTACTCATTGCAACAGCTTCCACATCCTCCTTTGAGATATGTCTTGGTGGGCTACTGGGGTGGGACTCCTTTGCTCTGGTTGAACGATGATTGAACTTGAAGTTCAGGTAGGAGAAATAGCCAACTGATGCTAAAAATCAACCTGACGTATAAAGGGATGCTGATTTTCTAGGGCAATGGACACACTCCCTTTGCAACAAGGATTTAGAATTCCCTTAGATTTCTAAAAACTTTTAAATGCAATCTTTACCTGACCATGGTCTGATTTAAATTAGAGCTAGCTTTATCTGCCATCGCCCAAAGTGTTCTGAGATCTTTGATTATGTTCTAGCCACTTATCCTTGGCCCATATTACAGCACAATAAATATTTGTTGAATGAATGATGAATTTCTCTTTTTTTTCATGAAAGGTTTGTCTCAGAGAGTAATGAAGAGATTTTTTATCAATTTAAAAATCTTGCCTTGGTCATCTGTATTTGGGGTTGATAATATTTCTGTTCACAAACATGTCCATCATTTTCAGTCTGTGTGAGACGCAGAGGGACATACGTTCCTGCCTTCTGGACAGTAGGCTTGGTCATGTGACCTGCTTTGGTCAACCAGATGGACACATTGTGCTGTGTCCCTTCCAGGTGGAGACTCCATAGGCACCCCTGTCACGTTCTCTATTTTCCCTGCTGCTGTAACAGGCAAAGCTCCAGATAATGGCTGATTGTCACCCTGTGTCCTGGAGTGAGGGTGACGACCATGTGTAGCTGACCCGCAGCCAACAAAACAGCAGGCACTTGCTACGAACAAGAAATAAACTTGTGTTTTTGTGAGCCATTATGGGGGTTGTTTGTAGTTGCTTCAGTGCCTGGCTTGGCCCATCCAGATCAACAGAATATTGGAAAAGCTTCTAAAGATATTACACAAACCCAACTTCCAAAAACTTATTTGTTAGCCAGCAATATAGTGGTCCTGTTACAGCAGCTGGTTCGTTCATTTACTGTCAACTTGTCTTTTTTTTTTTTTTTAATAGCTTGGCCAGTCTTTTAGATGCAAGAAAATACCCATGAAGTCAGAGCCTTTGACAATAATAACCATGAATGAGCTTAAGTAATAAAATTATTGTGTATTGAAGATATGTTTCTATCTACCTTCAGCATTTATGAAGGGAAGTCAATTTTCACTCAAACAGGTTTCTTTTCATCTGGTTTTCTCTACAATGTTTATGCCTGAGGTTTATTGCTAGCAGTAAAGAGTGTCCAAGTATGTTATGGGAATAGCCAAATTCCCAGTGCTTTAAAATGTATTCCATAGGCCCCAAAGTCAGTTAAAAGCTGATTGATTATACAGCAAATACATCAAAACTGGTATTTATGAAAAATCCCATTTCTTCAGCTCTATTTCTCATAAGCGTGAACATCTCATCTGGGAGTTGTGGAGTTATGGTGCGAATACCTCAGACAGCTATGAGAAAAACTGACTGAAGCCTTTCCATAAGCTGCTCAATAAGTTAATGAAAGATCTATGTCCACTGATACCTCTCATGAACACATATTTTAAATGGTATGATTTGGGCAGTTTAGTATGGCTTGTGTATTCAGGCTTTCATAATCAAGTCACCGAAAACACATATTTCATAGATGAATAAGGACAAGTCATGGGAATGGGTGTGCAGATGAACTTTTTCATCCGATCAGTTCAGAACTGACCATGTTTTTCTTTAATTTGTTTAAGGTATGGGCAAAGACTTCTGGCTTAAGAAAGGAGAACAAGCTATTGGATATGGCCTAGATCAAAGATGCTACATTTGTTTAATGTTTTCAATGTGCGTATTTGGTCAATGATGATTCATTTGTTAACATACCTTCCATATACCCTTTTTTTTATACATCTTTATTGTAATATAATTGCTTCACAATGCTGTATTAGTTTCTGTCGTACAACAAAGTGAATCAACCATATGCAGACATATATCCCCATATCCCCTCCTTCTTGCGTCTTCCTCCCGCCCTCCCTATCCCACCCCTCTAGGTCTTCGCAAAGCACCGAGCTGTGCTATGCGGCTGCTTCCCACTAGCTATCTATTTTACATTTGGTAGTGTATATATGTCCACGCCACTCTCGCACTTCGTCACAGCTTACCCATCCCCCCAAACCCGTGTCCTCAAGTCCATTCTCTATGTCTGCGTCTTTATTCCTGACCTGCCACTAGGTTCATCAGTACCATTTTTTTTTAGATTCCATATATATGTGTTAGCATAGGGTATTTGTTTTTCTCTTTCCTGCTTACTTCACTGTGTATGACAGACTCTAGGTCCATCCACCTCACTACAAATAACTCAATTTCATTTCTTTTTATGGCTGAGTAATATTCCGTTGTATATATGTGCCACACCTTCTTTACCCATTCATCTGTCGATGGACACTTAGGTTGCATCCATGTCCTGGCTATTGTAACCCTCAGAATGGGAGAAGATATTTGCAAATGAAACAATGGACAAAGGATTAAAATATAGAAACAGCTCATGGAGCTCAATATCAAAAAAACAAACAAACCGATTGAAAAATGGGCAGTAGACCTAAATAGACATTTCACCAAAGAAAATAAACAGATGGCCAAGAGGCACATGAAAAGATGCTCAACATCACTAATTATTAGAGAAATGCAAATAAAAACTACAATGAGGTATCACCTCACACCGGTCAGAATGGCCATTATCAAAAAAATCTAGAAACAGTAAATGCTGGAGAGGGTGTGGTGAGAAGGGAACCCTCCTGCACTGTTGGTGGGAATGCAAATTGATACAATATGGAAGTTCCTTAAAAAATGAAAAATAGAACTACCATATGACTCAGCAATCCCATTACTGGGCATATACTCTGAGAAAGCCATGATTCAAAAAGAGACATGTACCACAATGTTCATTGCAGCCTTTCACATAATCTTTATTGGTGTAGTTTATCTCAGATTACAAAATCAAATTCCTACTTCCTGTAGGCTAACGTTTTATGGGGCGCTATACGAGATACTATTCCCTGGAGGAAACACGGTGTATCTAACTGGTTTGATAAACAATGTTTTTTTGCAAACAGTAACTCTTGCCTTTTTGATGATGCTAGCACTAATAACATGTGATGATGGAGAAAGTACATGCTAGTTAGTTTTATTAAGTGCTACTCAAGAGAGGAGAACTCAATACATACATGATTGATTGATACCCATAGAATGCATCGTTTTGGGTTTAGCTGAAGTCAGGAATTCTGAAAGAAATTTTCATGTCTGAAGGGGAAAATAAGCATATCAACATACCATAAAATAGACATAAAATCTGTACAGCCATATTTGGGGTCTGAAAGGGTAACATTTCATTTCTGTGACCTAGAGGTCAACAAAGCTCTTGCTTAAATGTTTCTGAGGACAAAAGAGAGTTTAAAAATAGAGTTGAAAATGGTTTTTTGGTAAAATTACCCCCCAAATGACTTCAGACCACTTATACCTAAAGCAAGCTGTGCAAAAGTTTTCCCCCTTTAAAATGTGTGGCATGACTTTATCTCATTGTTGGAATCCACATGAGTCTCTGAACATGTCTTGAAGCAGTGGAGCGGAATGGGCTTCAGCATCTCCCAGGGAGTAATGCAGCCAGTGGGGTATATGTTACTCCCCAAGGTATACAGACCGCTGCAATTAAACACAACTTTGCCTGAGTTGAAAGAAAGGTCTATGCTTCTTCTGATTTCACTGTTCTTCCACATTCCTGAAAGAACAGCTTCCCAAGGATGTAAAAATAGTCCACTGTCCACTGGGTGTGAGCTGAAAATTCCACATAAGGGGCAGGCATTCCACTTAGGTTTCCAACAGTGCATATCATTGAATTAGATTTGTGCTTCCTCCAAGCCCATGGAATAAGCAGAATATCCTGGAGATAAGCCATCATTTTACATGTGTGTCTTAACGACATTCCCCACTTGGGCTTCATCGACCACAAGCCTCCTAAAGAAGCCTGTGTTGGGAGGCTCCCTCTGCCACCACACACTGCTGGGGATGCCCAGAGAAGGGCAGACACTGAGACCAAATAACTTGGGTGGCTTGGTTTTAATGCTTTGTATTTTCTCCCTGCTTTGAAAGCTCGCTGTATTTTGCTGCTGTTATTGCCAAGGGTTCATTGAAAATGAAACTAGGGTGTCTCAGTGGGGTTTTGCAGCAAATAGATAAAGCAAGTTCAGGCAGGACTGGGCAGTTCCAAATCTGAAGTGGATTGAGCAGTAGCTGTTTGTTTGCTGGGGTGAATGGGGCATAATTTATTCAGCTGCAGCAGAGGCTGAAAGCCAATCTGGCCTTGACCCATTTATCTTTAGAAAACTAATTAAAGAGCAGAATCTGGTTTACTGTTGTTAGGGAGGCTTTAGTTTCTCCTGTTCAGGCCAAGCAAAGACTGAGAGGTGTGTGTGTGTGTGTGTGTGTGTCTCTGTGTGTGTCTGTGTGTCTGTGTCGAGGTGGAAAATGGAAAATATCAGTTTCACCTAAAGACAGTGGCTGAGGCTCTAGATAATAAAGCAGTTTCTTAACCACAGCCTGACATCCTTTTGAAATGCAAAATAGTGGATTTAGCCGGATGCAGAATCCTTTGAGGTGACAGTGAAATTCCATGGCAATTTAAAATGAACAACGGACAGTTTCCCGCATCCTTACAACTAAGACTTCCTAAATCACACCAAATGGTCCCAAAGAGGCATGGAAGAACATTTTTAAGACCAGCATTTTACTCTGAAACTGGGATTAACCATCAGGCAGGAAATGGTGCCAGAATGTGAGTTGCTTTGTCCATTTTGTTTCTGAACAATAAGATAAAGGGTATAGCTTGATGACATTTTACAAGTACTTAAATTTATACGTATTAATATTAACAACATATTTGTCACCAATGGCATACCAATACATTTCAGAAATTGCATTGTGTTATTGCAAGAACCATATCCAATAATAAACATCTGATTTTGGGGGCCCAGATAAAGAAGTTTATAGGAGACAAGCGGGGAAGTCCAGCACACATGAGGAGTGGGTGAGGATGATATTATGCTTTACATTCTTTCCAGTATGTTCTAGGACATCATTCTTTTTTTGGGAAACTACAAGGGTCATAATAACCATCAGACAAGGAGATTGGACTTGTTCAACTGCTGGAAAATCTGGAGGTACCAAGAGAATGTTGGGGAGGGCAGGCACACACTCTGTCAACTGGAGCTAGTTAAGTTGTATCAGTTGGTCCAAACTAATAGAACCCTGACTTGTCCCACCACTGATGTATCCTTCTCCCACTTTCCATTTAGCACTAGGAGACCTTAAGCTATCTGCCTTCTCTGTTCCTTCCTCAAGGTCTTCCCTTCCAGAGTACTCCTGTTTCAGATATACCTCTTAACTTTCTTACCTTATCCAAACTGCCCTGGGCTCAGAGAGCTGGAATGATAAATAAGGATACCACTCAGAGGACATTTTCTTTTAAACAAATGAATATGAAAGGAGGAAATTTAGACACAGTGTTGCCACTGCCTGAATTTAAAGGCAGACATGGAGCACCATGATGTCATAGGTGTGCTACAAGAATAAATGAGCTCATCAGGCGAGAGGCATCTTCTCTTCTGGGTCCATGATGCTATGGAGGGTTCAGGTCTTTATGAAGTGGTAGTACCAGCACAGAGTGGTATTATGAAAACCACTGGATAACTTAACTGTCTCTTTATTACAGTTAACATGGAAAATCAGGCAGGATAACCTGGGTGTGCCTATCCTCATCCCCAGTACAAACCACTTTGTAGTAAAAAATATCCAATGCTTTCTCCCTAAATGCTCTAAAAGATATCAGTAAATTCAAGTAAGAAAACAAAGAGTAAACAAGCTATACCACAAACTATTTCTTACCCCCCTAAATTCTCTATGTCCCAGTTAATGGAAAAATTAGCTCCTTATGCATGAGGACTGCTGTTGGTTTGTTTTCATTATTAGGGAGATAATTATTCACTCAGCACAGAAGAAAAAAGCCAATATATTCTATCAGGGAAGAGCAAGTTTTTCAGGCAGACTATACATAGTCTGAACATTGGGATAGAATTCAAATCAGCCACCAGATGAGCTAGTCTTACACAAAGCTGAGACTGAAAGCTTTGCCATTGAGAAAGAATACCACAATGGTTGTTAACCATAAATACCAAGCTGAGAGGACATTCTTAAACCTGTTGGTCATGCACAGTGTTCAATGTTCTCTCTCTAGACAATTTGGAAGGAGGAAGTGGAGGTGGGATTTCTCAGAAACTCTCCGGAATGACCATACAAAGACAAATGGGGATGAGAAGAAGAAGAAGAAGAAGACCAAAGCTTACACTATGTTGCATTGTCCTCCACACAATCCTCTGGGAAGCAAGAGGAAAACAAATTCAAAGGAAAAAGAAAGAGAGATTATTCTATACATAATAGCACAGCACAGGTATAACGTTTAGCGTTGCAGACTGGCATTCCACCCATCCCCACCCCCGACTCCCTCAGAACGAGCAGTAGAATATTTGAGAGTCTGCACACACATGGTATGATGTTGAATACTTACTGGAGATTCATTGGTCTAACTCATTGCCAACTTGATGAATTAACTTCCAAGTCTAGGTTTTTTTTTAAAATCTACTTTAATAAAATATATTTCTCTAAGACACATAATTTACAGTATGTTTTTGCTCTAACGAATCAGCAGGAGTAAAATAACAGACACTCCCTGTCCAAGTGTGTCCAGGAGCTGTATAGCATGTTGTGTTGTAATATTCTGAGCTGTACAACTAACCAACATGGTGGTATGCTCAGATCTTAAAATCAAGCTACTTTGTGTTGATTTATTTTTACATACTATACTTTCCGTGAAGTTCTAGTGGAACTTTCTTTAAAGAAATCACTGTTTCACATCACATTATTTAAGAGAATTCACAGGGTATAAATTTAAGAAAAAGGGAAGAGAACCAATCTCTTCCTGATTTCAAATAACCACCTCTGGTCTATTGAATTGAAAATCAGTAACAGTGGGCTGGGACAGGACTGCTAGGGTGAGTGCTGGTGACAGGAAGAGACAGATGATGATGGGACCAGTTTGTGAACCAAGTTAGTTGATGGCATTTGTTCATTTCTTGAACAAACCATGGCTGCTGGCAGGAAGGACTTCAGTATTCTCTGAGGAGTCAGCTTTCCATCAGAAGCGGAATTTATACACATATATTCATTCATTATTGGATAATAAAAGTAACTTTAGGGTAGTATGCCTGAAAGCTACACCTAAACTGTTTTTTATGCCCATATAACTTTGAAGGAACACATGGACTGTTTCCTAGTGATATAAAAGAATTGACAACTTCCTTATAAATGTAGTAAGAGGTTAAATGATGGAACTGATATATTTTTAAGAGAGAGTTTTGTTTTGTTTTCAACTACTTTATATAAGTTTTAGCAGTGGTTTACCTACTTTGGGATTAGGAGATTTATTTCTAAAACAAACCCCATAACTACCACTTCACATAAAAAATTGCTTTATAATAGCTGGTATAAGAACCTTTACCAACAGATCCCAAAGTTAATGCCACAGGTACTAATTTTAAATGGTAGTAAGAAGCAACTCTCCGAGAGCTTTATAGCTAAGATATTTTCAGTTTGGCAAAAGGGGTGGGGTGATTGGGATCGTCTTTGGGATGCTATCTTTTGAAGCATTTTCTCTGCTGAAACACAGAGAAATTAAAGGAAGTCTTTTCCAATTATCCTTCTTTTCTGGGACACATGCTTCTTATAAATATTCAGGAAACATCTTTTCAGGGGAAAATTAAAACAGGAGTAGGTAACATGAGACTTGATCATAAACATTCCAAATAAGCAGTGATATATGGCAGACCCATCAGGACCTATCACCTTTGCATGTATCTTGAAGATGATTTTATCTGACTGTTGCACAGCGCTGTCTGGTCAAGGTAACTGCTCCAACCTTTCCACTATTCAGAACTATGTTGAACCTGCAAAGGGACTGTAAACAGTCCCTTTTTACATGGAAACAGTCCCTTGGTCTCAGGGGCTGAGAAAGTAGCTCCAGGTAGGTTTATGACTGGCTGTGAATTACAAATCGCTAATTCTTACAATATGGGAAGGAATCAGAATTTAATTGAATAAAAAATTAACAAAACTGCCATTCTCCCTTATAGAGCCTGAAGCCACACCTACGAGGAAGTAAGTACTATATGCCGTCAGAGAATATTTTAGAATAAAATTGACTTATTGATTTAAATTCTTCTGCACTGACTCTGGTCCTTATGTACCTTGAGTTTGGTCCTTTTCTCGTGATCATATGATTAACCATTATTAATTCTTTTAAAAAATTATTAAATGTATCTTGGGGGTGTGTAAAATAGAAGATCCTAAATCATTTTCCTATTTGCCAAGATTCCTCAAGACCCTTATATTTGGGGCACTTTGAGGATGACCAATGAAGTTCCTTTATAAAAGATTCAAATACCAATTTTCATATCTACTAGATTTTAAACATCCTGTGAAATTCTCAAAGTGCTGATGTTTTATTCAAGCTGTACTGAATTGTATAAATACCGTTGCCTTGAGAAAAGTATTTTTCTTGTTCAACTTCCCCTGTTTGAGTGTGTGTGTGTGTGTGTTTCTCCTAGTAGGAAAGAATACTGTGTTTCTGTTTCAAAGGCAAAAAAATTAATTAGTAGTCATAGATGTCATTATTGTGTTCAAAATCAATGCAGTTTTAACTAAGTGGATAATGTACTCCATTTGTTTTCCAATTTTATTTTCCTGAGGTAAGAACATTTAACCTGAGATCTAGGCTCTTAACCGATACAGTACTGTTATCTGCAGCACAATGGTTGTACAGCAGGTCTCTAAAACTTATTCATCTTGCATTGTGCCCAGTTCTGATATGAGAGTTCATAAAAATTCTGAAAAGCCTGAATTGTTTCATTAACTAAGTTAGAGCCAACTGAAATAGGAAAAGCAAAAAACAAAAAACAAAAGGGTGAGAGAGACAGAGGTCAAACCCCTACTCACAAATTGTGCTCTGGTTAAAAGGATCTTGACATACAAAGGAATTTGTAAAATAAAAACCCAAACAATGGAATCTAATGAAACCACCATTTCTTTACAACTGACTGGTTGTTTGGTGGAATCTAATTGTTTGTTTAAAAGAAAAAAGGTGACTAATTTTAAACTTTTCCTGAAATTGTGAATAAAGAATAGATATAACTAAGGTAAAGTACAAGGTTGAAGCAATTACCCAAATGATCCCTTTTTCAAAACCTACACTGAAGAGGGGGTTTTATTTGCTAATGAACAGTAATAAGTTTATAACAATTTAGCAGTTAATGACTCCACTTACCCCTTCACTTTGACACTTCGTGGATAGGTCTTTGTGTTGTAAGCACATTTGATTTTTATAGAGAGAAATGCTGAGATGTACTTAGTATGAGGCCAAATGCTACCAATTTAATCTTATGAGTTCTATACTGTAGAAGGATATTAGCTAAAATGATAAAGTAATTTATAACAGTGACTAATAAAAGTATTTTCATAACCAGAAACCCTTGAGATCTGAGTTTATATGACATAATCAGATGTGGTTCAAGTGTTTTATGACCTTAAGGCTTTTATGTATTAATTTTACATCAATATAATTGGCGAAGCAACATTAACGGCACTAACAATTACAGGTATATAAACTGGTTATAGTGCTATAAATTGTATTGAAAACGATTGGGCAGTATTTCTTTGAAATTATGAGCTTTTCCTTTTTTATAGCAAAATTTGATGTTTGAAACACATTAAAAGTTGTGTTTACTATATTTATGGTTGTAATCTCCAAGTAAATTGCTTCAATGATAGATGTTTGGTCTCCTGACACACGTTTAAATGGATCAAAGAGTGACTATTTCTAAGCATTCCAACTTTTAAAAGACACATAAAAAAGAAAAAAAAGGTAGTAGTGTTGATTTGGGGTCTCTTGGCAAGATTTTTCAAACAGAAACTTTACATATAAGGAACATTCATGATAGAGTTACATTGTATCATAATTGAATAAATAACTGAAGCAGTTGAATAAGAAATGTGCTATTGTAATTATATCTCTGGAAGATATAGGAACTTAGTCTCCAAATTAATATTTCAGAAGAAATATGGAGTTGAAGATTTGGCCATTGTATGAGTGGATTAATAGTGATAAGACTCCTTAAATAATCTAATTCTTGACCTAAAAGGAAGATCTCATTACTTTTCAATATTCTAATTAAGACCAGGAGCAGATATAAGAATGAGATGACTTTTACCACCAGCTTTTTCAGAATCCCATCACGTTTTCTGAAGAATAACCCTGGTAACAGAAAGTGGCCACAACGGGAGAACTCACCAGCCGGTCCAAGCTCGTGCCTGCAGCAGTGGTTGGTCTCTCCTCAGGATTGTAAGGCCTGAACCGCGTATTAAAATTTTCAGGAGCTGAGCGAGCAGATCTGAGGGCTGGAGCAGGTTTGGGTTGGCCACATCCCTGAAAGACCTGGAAGAACCATTGAAAGGTTACGAAAGTTATACAGTGAGTTTCTTCCTAAGATTATGATGCCAAAGTATTCAGTGCACTGGCTTCCACATTTTTCATGGAACTCTTACCTCCAAAAAAACTCTGATCTGGAAACAAACAAATACAAGCACCAATGAAACAGAATTACTCCGTCAGATACAGAGTGACTGACTTACAGTCTGACTCTTATTTTCTATGTATACAGTCAATCCTCGTTATTTACAGATTCTGTTTTTGTGAATTTGCCTATAGTTGACCCTCTCCGTATCCATGGGTTTCGCATCTGCAAATTTAAACAAACTCGGATCAAATTTGATTTTGAGATCTGCAGGGGCTCCTGGAACTAATCACCTGCAGATACCGAGGGAAGACTGTATTCATTAAAATTAATTTGTAATCCCCAAATCAATACTCAAAATACTTCCGCAGACATGGGGAGAGCAGCAAAGTGCATGTTCACAGCTGCAACAAGGAGAAGCTGTGCCTTCTTGCTTCGGCTCTCAAGCTGTAAACACGTGTCTCTTTGGTGGTCTATTTAGTGCCACATTTTTTCCATACTTTTGTGTTTTACTTGGTGACTTCCCAGTTTAAAACGGCCCGCGACCGTAGGGCTGAAGTGCTGTCTAGTGTTCCTAAGGCTGTGATGTGCCTTTCGGAGAAAACTGTGTGTTAGATAAACTCAATTCAGGCATGAGTTACAGTGCACTTGGCTGTGAGTTCAATGTTAACAAATCAACAATATGTATCATACTGTCTTTCAGGAGAGACACACCTAAAACAAGGTTATGGATTGACTGGTTGATGAAAATGTGACTAAAAGCTTGCAGGAACCTAACCCTGTATTTCTAGTAGGAGCAACGGTTCAGTATTTGCTAATTCAGGGTTTGTGGTGACTCATAGAATACAACTATGCAAATAATGAGAATTGACTGTATTAAAAGTAGGAATTGTAATAGTTACCTCATAGGATGATTTCAGGATTAAAGAAATTATGTCCCAGACATTTTCATGTACTTGAATTTGGCATTCAAGAAACATTCGTTTGGGATTCTTGTTACTGTGACCAATGTATTTCATGTATAGCATAGAAGGCCAATAACTTGAGTGTCTCCTCTTTGAGTAATGAAAACCTCTAATAGAAGAATTCTTTGAAAACACTCTCTAGAGCAATGATGTGTAAATAGGACAAGCAAATGTGGATAACTTCCCTATAATGACAGTTTCCTCTAATTTTGTTGTTGACAGCTGTTCATGTCACAATTAGGGTTGCCATGGGAAATCAAACATTCTATTGTAATGATCTCAGGGACCAAGCTGCTAGTTCTTTTCCACAGTGGTTTTACTCAGGGTGGTGTGGGGATACCTCCTTTGCTAGTTTTAGAAGCTTCGCACTCTCTGCTGGTTATCAAGAGATAATCCCTTTGATAGCATTACAGGAAATCCAGTAACATTTTCAGGAAGTTTTTATTAATTTTTTTTGGCGGTATGCGGGCCTCTCACTGCTGTGGCCTCTCCCATTGCGGAGCACAGGCTCTGGACGCACAGGCTCAGCGGCCATGGCTCACCGGCTCAGCCACTCCGCGTCATGTGGGATCTTCCCAGACCGGGGCTCGAACCCGTGTCCCCTGCATCGGCAGGCGGACTCTCAACCACTGCGCCACCAGGGAAGCCCCATTTTCAGGAAGTTTTGATGAAGTTCAACTTTGCGTTTCTTCTGTTTCTACACAGGAGATGATTCTATCCTGGATACTTCTTTCAGTAAACTTTTTGGGATTATTTATGTCATCCAGTTCTTAAGGTACACGTGTGTGTTTGGAATGCATTCCTTCTGGTTTTGTTATTTGACTCTGTGTTGTTTAACTCTAAAACAAGCGTTTTTCATTAGGCATATTATGGGATTCCACTGAAGTACGCAAGGGCTCCTGAGTGCCATTCCCGATGACAAATTCCATCCTGAGACACAATTCATTTAGTTTTACCACTACAGCTGATTTCTCCTTTGCTGTATTCAAAAGTTCTCCTTCCACTCAGCACTTTGCAGAGCGGGAGCACTTTGTCTTGGCATTCCTCGAGATTGGCCTTAACACACTATTGATTATGCTTCTCTCACACAATTTCTGAAGCCGATGGTGTAAACCAGTGTGATAAAGCTAGCGTGCCCCTTTCTGCCCACTGCCTAAATCACCTCCCAGTGGCAAGGTCATTGCTGATGGAGGGCATTAGCATTTCCAAAGCTCCAGGGTTCGGTTGAGTGTGCTATTTTGGATTGCTTCGAAAATGACAGCTGACTTTTAAAAAGTATAAAGCCTAGGGCAAAACAATATTAATGGCTTTGCTGAGATTTCTTGAAGCTGGGCACACGGAAAGAGTTAACAGACCTTCTTAATTTGCCTTTTGGGAAGAACCTGGCAAACTGGCTTAAGTTAAATCAAAGGAACAAGAAATGCCCTGAAAGAATATTAGTGCCCCAGGGGAGATATTTCATTGTAACAAAAAACCTTACCACTTGTAGGATTTTTTTGTTTTGTTTTTTGGGGAGAGTGTTAATTATAACGATAGAACATAGGTAAGTCAATATAGCTTTCTGCTCGTAGCTTTCTGTTATTTATATCAGGCTTGGATTTTGAGGATGATTTCAGTGCAGAAATTGCTGGGTCTATGATCTATGATCCAAGTTGAAGACACAGACTTCTAATTACTATGGAAACAACACCTAACCCCATAATCAGATGGAGAACTTCATAGAAATCTGTCACAATATGTGAAGATATGAATCAAGAAGGGCCTTCGGCACAGATTCTTGTATACCCTTAGAAAAAGGGAATCGTCTTAAGAGATAAGCTTTAGTGTGGAAATGCAAAGCTTAGGGATCAAGAGCTGTTTTTCAGAAACTTACAAAACCTAAAAAAAAAAAAAACCACAAAGATACCAGAGCATCAGCTTACCCTGTCTTTGTTCGGGAATGATTTAAAACACCTGTATGATTCTCATGTCGAGAATGTATCTTAAACAGCGTATATCCGTCAAATAACTTAGATGACATACAAAGTGAAAATTAATAATTTCATTTTCAGTACATGCAATCTGTTAGCTAGACAAAATATTTTTCAAACATGAGTTTCATGGGGTCGTTGACAGAAGGAATTCCCATGCAGAACATTTGGACTGTCTCAGACAATGTTTTTGAGCCTGCTATAGCAGCAGGATAGTTAGGCAAAGTTCTGGGCCTCCTGAGGTCCAGGGCTATATTCCTATAAAGGACCAGTGAGCCTTCTTCCTGGTGGTCTGGGTGACCCAATATTTTGTATTTTGAATAAGGGTAGAAACAGATGAGGAATAACGTGTGGGCGAAAGGCTTTAGTTTCAATGAGTCTGTAGATCAAGGTTCTCCCCCAGGAAGTGGTCAGGACTGCAGACACAGATTTAGATCATTAGCCTAAAGATGGTATTTAAAACCCTGAAACTGGCTGCACTCACCAAGGGCAGGTATGCAGACAGGTAACAGGAGGAGCTGAGAACAGCCCAGTGCCACATCAGCATTCAGAGGACCTCCCTGAACCTTAGTTTCCTCCTCTGTCAAATGGGAATATTAATATTATTTACCACACAGATAAGCTGTGATGATAAAATGCAATAACACATAAGGCAGGAAAATAGAAGCCAGTGTTTGGAAAAGTAAGTGCTTGATAATAATTAGCTAATTATATCATTCTGCGATCGGTTCTTTCTAGTTCTGTTTTCTGAGTAAGGAGATTTGAGGGGGGAAAATGTCTGGGCTGATGTTTCTTAAATGTCTTCCACAAAATATTATTTCCCAGGCTGTTAACAGCTGTTACATAAGCAATGGATCCCATGGGTCCAAGTTAAATGAGGTACCTTAGCAGGGCTTCATCAGGGTAATGTGTTTTGACTCGTCAAAAGGAAGAAGCTCATTTGTAGTGTTTTCCAAAACTATGTGGCCAAGGGTTCTCCAGGAAGTTCTTACAAGGTGTTCCAGGGAACATACCAGGACACACTGGGAAGTTTGCTCTAATTAGCTAAGAGGAGAAATGATTCAGATGTAACTGCACTTACCTAGAGGTACTTGTGAAGCCACTCCCCGCTCCACTACCTTTAACTCAAGAGAAGAAATACTATACAGGTCTTCACTTTACAACAGAACTTTCTGGAGGATATGGCTGCAGGCTAAGTCACCTTGTCGTGGAACAAATCATTAGTTCTGCTCCTTGAAAAAATAGAATCAGTACTACCTCCTGCCTGGCTCCCTCCAAGGAACATTGAAAAGGATAATTAGATAATTTGGAAAAGTATTTGGAAGTCCCAGTGTAGACAGATGTTACAGAGGTACAAAGAAATTATCCTTCCCACCTAGCAGAATCGCAAAACCTGTGGATTTCGGGAATATCTAGATTGGGAATCCTCTCTCTAAGAGGATTACTAAAATAACGTCTCTGAAGTATGTTGGCATTCTGAGATGAAAGAAGCTGACGTTAGACTTCCGGGTAAGATGGCGGAAGAGTAAGACGCGGAGATCACCTTCCTCCCCACGGATACACCAGAAGTACAGCTACACGTGGAACAACTCCTACAGAACACCTACTGAACGCTGGCAGAAGACCCCAGACGTCCCAAAAGGCAAGAAACTCCCCACATACCTGGGTAGGGCAAAGCGGAGAGATCCCCACACAGAGGATCGGTGCCGAGCGGCACTCACCAGCCCGAGAGGCTTGTCTGCTCGCCCGCCGGGGCGCGCAGCGCTGGAAGCTGAGGCTCGGGCTTCGGTCAGAGCGCAGGGAGAGGACTGGGGCTGGCGGAGAGAACTCAGCCTGAAGGGGGCTGGTGTGCCACAGCTAGCCGGGAGGGAGTCCGGGAAAACTCTGGAGCTGCCAAAGAGGCAAGAGACTTTTTCTTCCCTCTTGGTTTCCTGGTGCGCGAGGAGAGGGGATTAAGAGCGCCGCGTAAAGGAGCTCCAGAGACGGGCGCGAGTCACGACTGAAAGCACGGAGCCCAGTGACGGGCGTGGGACGCTGGGGCTGCTGCTGCCGCCGCCAAGAAGCCTGTGTGCGAGCGCAGGTCACTGCCCACACCGCCCTTCCGGGAGCCTGTGCAGCCCGCCACTGCCGGGGTACCGGGATCCAGGGGCGGCTTCCCTGGGAGAACGCACGGCGTGCCTCGGGCTGGTGCAACGTCACGCCGACCTCTGCCGCTGCAGGCGCGCCCCGCACTCCGTGCCCTTCCCTCCCGCCAGGCCTGAGTGAGCCAGAGTACCCGAAGAGGCTGCTCCTTTAACCCTGTCCTGTCTGAGCGAAGAACAGACGCCCTCCGGCGACCTACACGCAGAGGCGGGGCCAAATCCAAAGCTGAGACCCAGGAGCTGTGAGAACAAAGAAGAGAAAGGGAAACCTCTCCCAGCAGCCTCAGAAGCAGCAGATTAAAGCTCCACAATCAACTTGATGTACCCTGCATCTGTGGAATACAGGAATAGACAACACATCATCCCAAATTGAGGAGCCCGGAGTCAGTGCTGTGCCTCTGAGGTGGGAGAGCCAACTTCAGGACACTGGTCCACAAGAGACCTCCCAGCTCCACATAATATCAAACGGCGAAAATCTTCCAGAGATCTCCATCTCAACACCAGCACCCAGCTTCACTCAACGACCAGCAAGCTACAGTGCTGGACACCCTAAGCCAAACAACTAGCAAGACAGGAACACAACGCCACCCATTAGCAGAGAGGTGGCCTAAAATCATAAAAACTCTGCAGACACCCCAAAACACACCACCAGACGTGGACCTGCCCACCAGAAAGACAAGATCCAGCCTCATCCACCAGAACACAGGCACTAGTCCCCTCCACCAGGAAGCCTACACAACCCACTAAACCAACCTTAGCCACTGGGGACAGACACCAAAAACAACGGGAACTACGAACCTGCAGCCTGCAAAAAGGAGACCCCAAACACAGTAACATAAGCAAAATGAGAAGACAGAAAAACACACAGCAGGAGAAGGAGCAAGATAAAAACCCACCAGATCTAACAAATGAAGAGGTAATAGGCAGTCTACCTGAAAAAGAATTCAGAATAATGATGGTAAAGATGATCCAAGATTCTATTTCCCAGATCCAAAATCTTGGAAATAGAATAGACAAAATGCAAGAAACAGTTAACAAGGACCTAGAAGAACTAAAGATGAATCAAGCATCGATTAAAAACACAATACATGAAATAAAAAATACTCTAGATGGGATCAATAGCAGAATAACTGAGGCAGAAGAATGGATAAGTGAGGTGGAAGATAAAATAGTGGAAATAACTGCTGCAGAGCAAAATAAAGAAAAAAGAATGAAAAGAACAGAGGACAGTCTCAGAGACCTCTGGGACAACATTAAACCCACCAACATTCGAATTATAGGGGTTCCAGAAGAAGAAGAGAAAAAGAAAGAGA
Organism: Mesoplodon densirostris; assembly: GCF_025265405.1. Taxonomy (NCBI): domain Eukaryota; kingdom Metazoa; phylum Chordata; class Mammalia; order Artiodactyla; family Ziphiidae; genus Mesoplodon; species Mesoplodon densirostris. The sequence goes on along the minus strand of NC_082677.1, from coordinate 62,682,173 downwards.
CTGAGAAAATATTTGAAGAGATTATAGTTGAAAACTTCCCTAATATGGTAAAGGAAATAGTTAATCAAGTCCAGGAGGCACAGAGAGTCCCATACAGAATAAATCCAAGGAGAAATATGCCAAGACACATATTAATCAAACTGTCAAAAATTAAACACAAAGAAATCATATTAAAAGCAGCAAGGCAAAAACAACAAATAACACACAGGGAATCCCCATCAGGATAACAGCTGATCTCTCAGCAGAAACTCTACAAGCCAGAAGGGAGTGGCAGGACATAATTAAAGTGATGAAGGAGAAAAACCTGCAACCAAGATTACTCTACCCAGCAAGGATCTCATTCAGATTTGATGGAGAAATTAAAACGTTTACAGACAAGCAAAAGCTGAGAGAGTTCAGCACCACCAAACCAGCTTTACAACAAATGCTAAAGGAACTTCTCTAGGCAAGAAACACAACAGAAGGAAAAGACCTACAATAACGAACCCAAAACAATTAAGAAAATGGGAATAGGAACATACATATTGATAATTACCTTAAATGTAAATGGACTAAATGCTCCCAGCAAAAGACACAGATTGGCTGAATGGATACAAAAACAAGACCCATATATATGCTGTCTACAAGAGACCCACTTCAGACCTAGAGACACATACAGACTGAAAGTAAGGTGATGGAAAAAGATATTCCATGCAAATGGAAACCAAAAGAAAGCTGGAGTAGCAATTCTCATATCAGACAAAATAGACTTTAAAATAAAGACTACTAGAAGAGACAAAGGACACTACATAATGATCAAGGGATCAATCCAAGAAGAAGATATAACAATTGTAAATATTTATGCACCCAACATAGGAGCACCTCAATACATAAGGCAAATACTAACAGCCATAAAAGGAGAAATCGACAGTAACACACTCATAGTAGGGGACTTTAACACCCCACTTTCACCAATGGACAGATCATCCAAAATGAAAATAAATAAGGGAACACAAGCTTTAAATTATACATTAAACAAGATGGACTTAATTGATATTTATAGGACATTCCATCCAAAAACAACAGAATACACATTTTTCTCAAGTGCTCATGGAACAATCTCCAGGATAGATCATATCTTGGGTCACAAATCAAGCCGTGGTAAATTTAAGAAAATTGAAGTTGTATCAAGTATCTTTTCCGACCACAATGCTATGAGACTAGATATCAATTACAGAAAAAGAGCTGTAAAAAATACAAACACATGGAGGCTAAACAATACACTACTTAATAACGAAGTGATCACTGAAGAAATCAAAGAGGAAATTAAAAAATACCTAGAAACAAATGACAATGGAGACACGACGACCCAAAACCTATGGGATGCAGCAAAAGCAGTTCTAAGAGGGAAGTTTATAGCAATACAATCCCACCTTAAGAAACAGGAAACATCTCGAATAAACAACCTAACCTTGCACCTAAAGCAATTAGAGAAAGAAGAACAAAAACATCCCAAAGTTAGCAGAAGGAAAGAAATCATAAAAATCAGATCAGAAATAAATGAAAAAGAAATGAAGGAAACGATAGCAAAGATCAATAAAACTAAAAGCTGGTTCTTTGAGAAGATAAACAAAATTGATAAACCATTAGCCAGACTCATCAAGAAAAAAAGGGAGAAGACTCAAATCAATAGAATTAGAAATGAAAAAGGGGAAGTAACAACTGACACTGCAGAAATACAAAAGATCATGAGAGATTACTATAAGCAACTCTATGCCAATAAAATGGACAACCTGGAAGAAATGGAGAAATTCTTAGAAATGCACAACCTGCCAAGACTGAATCAGGAAGAAAGAGAAAATATGAACAGACCAATCACAAGCACTGAAATTGAAACTGTGATAAAAAATCTTCCAACAAACAAAAGCCCAGGACCAGATGGCTTCACAGGTGAATTCTATCAAGCATTTAGAGAAGAGCTAACACCTATCCTTCTGAAACTCTTCCAAAATATAGCAGAGGGAGGAACACTCCCAAACTCATTCTACGAGGCCACCATCACCTTGATACCAAAACCAAACAAGGATGTCACAAAGAAAGAAAACTACAGGCCAATATCACTGATGAACATAGATGCAAAAATCTTCAACAAAATACTAGCAAACAGAATCCAACAGCACATTAAAAGGATCATACACCATGATCAAGTGGGGTTTATTCCAGGAATGCAAGGATTCTTCAATATACACAAATCAATCAACGTGATACACCATATTAACAAATTGAAGGAGAAAAACCATATGATCATCTCAATAGATGCAGAGAAAGCTTTCGACAAAATTCAACACCCATTTATGATAAAAACCCTGCAGAAAGTAGGCATAGAGGGAACTTTCCTCAACATAATAAAAGCCATATATGACAATCCCACAGCCAGCATCGTCCTCAATGGTGAAAAACTGAAACCATTTCCACTAAGCTCAGGAACAAGACAAGGTTGCCCACTCTCACCACTCTTATTCAACATAGTTTTGGAAGCTTTAGCCACAGCAATCAGAGAAGAAAAGGAAATAAAAGGAATCCAAATTGGAAGAGAAGAAGTAAAGCTGTCACTGTTTGCAGATGACATGATACTATACATAGAGAATCCTAAAGATGCTACCAGAAAACTTCTAGAGTTAATCAATGAATTTGGTAAAGTTGCAGGATACAAAATTAATGCACAGAAATCTCTGGCATTCCTATATACTAATGATGAAAAATCTGAAAGTGAAATCAAGAAAACACTCCCATTTACCACTGCAACAAAAAGAATAAAATATCTAGGAATAAACCTACCTAAGGAGACAAAAGAACTGTATGCAGAAAATTATAAGACACTGATGAAAGAAATTAAAGATGATACAAATAGATGGTGAGATGTACCATGTTCTTGGATTGGAAGAATCAACATTGTGAAAATGACTCTATTACCCAAAGCAATCTACAGATTCAATGCAATCCCTATCAAACTACCACTGTCATTTTTCGCAGAACTAGAACAAAAAATTTCACAATTTGTATGGAAACACAAACGACCCCGAATAGCCAAAGCAATCTTGAGAACGAAAAATGGAGCTGGAGGAATCAGGCTCCCTGACTTCAGACTATACTACAAAGCTACAGTAATCAAGACAGTATGGTACTGGCACAAAAACAGAAAGATAGATCAATGGAACAGGATAGAAAGCCCAGAGTTAAACCCACGGACATATGGTCACCTTATCTTTGATAAAGGAGGCAGGAATGTACAGTGGAGAAAGGACAGTCTCTTCAATAAGTGGTGTTGGGAAAACTGGATAGGGACATGTAAAAGTATGAGATTAGATCACTCCCTAACACCATACACAAAAATAAGCTCAAAATGGATTAAAGACCTAAATGTAAGGCCAGACACTATCAAACTCTTAGAGGAAACCATAGGCAGAACACTCTATGACATAAATCACAGCAAGATCCTTTTTGACCCACCTCCTAGAGAAATGGAAATAAAGACAAAAATAAACACATGGGACCTAATGAAACTTCAAAGCTTTTGCACAGCAAGGGAAACCATAAACAAGACCAAAAGACAACCCTCAGAATGGGAGAAAATATTTGCAAATGAAGCAACTGACAAAGGATTAATCTCCAAAATTTATAAGCAGCTCATGCAGCTCAATAACAAAAAAACAAACAACCCAATCCAAAAATGGGCAGAAGACCTAAATAGACATTTCTCCACAGAAGATATACAGACTGCCAACAAACACATGAAAGGATGCTCAACATCTTTGCTCATTAGAGAATTGCAAATCAAAACTACAATGAGATATCATCTCACACCAGTCAGAATGGCCATCATCAAAAAATCTAGAAACAATAAATGCTGGAGAGGGTGCGGAAAAAAGGGAACACTCTTGCACTGCTGGTGGGAATGTGAATTGGTACAGCCGCTATGGAGAACGGTATGGAGGTTCCTTAAAAAACTACAAATAGAACTACCATATGACCCAGCAATCCCACTACTGGGCATATACTCTGAGAAAACCATAATTCAAAAAGAGACATGTACCAAAATGTTCATAGCAGCCCTATTTACAATAGCCCAGAGATGGAAACAACCTAAGTGTCCATCATCAGATGAATGGATAAAGAAGATGTGGCACATATATACAATGGAATATTACTCAGCCATAAAAAGAAATGAAATTGAGCTATTTGTAATGAGGTGGATAGACCTAGAGTCTGTCATACAGAGTGAAGTAAGTCAGAAAGAGAAAGACAAATACTGTATGCTAACACATATATATGGAATTTAAGAAAAAAAAATGTCATGAAGAACATAGGGGTAAGACAGGAATAAAGACACAGACCTACTAGAGAATGGACTTGAGGATATGGGGAGGGGGAAGGGTAAGCTGTGACAAAGTGAAAGAGCGGCATGGACATATATACACTACCAAACGTGAGGTAGATAGCTAGTGGGAAGCAGCCACATAGCACAGGGAGATCAGCTCGGTGTTTTGTGACCGCCTGGAGGGGTGGGATAGGGAGGGTGGGAGGGAGACGCAAAAGGGAGGGGATATGGAAACATATGTATATGTATAACTGATTAAATTTGTTATAAAGCAATAAATAAATAAATAAATAAATAAAATGAAGCTGACGTTAAAGATAGAAAGTGCTGAAAGAAGAGACATATTATTGTTTGGAGAAACAAGAAAGAAAGGGGGTGTGGTGAGAACAGGTTGGAGTGCTGTCTCAGGTTTCCAAGCATTATTCCTTTAAGAACATCGCAGCATCTTAACATATTTCCTTAAAATAAATAACACAGTGTGCACTTTTTCAGAGGCATCCAAGCTTCTACCTCCCTGTCCCCTTTATGTTCTGCAGGTTGATTATACATTCACCGAAGTCATTACTGGCAATCTGAGAAGCAACGGCTGCACAGCAGTCCTGTCTCAGCCCATGTGTGTGTTTCTTTAAAAATTTATCTTCTCAGTTTCTACTCAGTGGGTTTTTATTCTGGTGGCAAAGATGTTGCTATTCCCATACGTCATTTTGAAATTTGCAAGCAAAACTCTTATCTTGTATAGTAGTAGGGGTGACAGTGTATGCTACCTAGATTTAATTGGACTTGATGTTTTGAGAGTGATGTTTTATTTACTTATTAGATTCTAATTTACATTAGAGTGTTAATGAATGAACTGTTTGTCAGATGACCACTTGGGGAATTCAAATCTATCCCATTTGTTCCCAAGGAAACAGAAGCTATCATATCTGATGGGCTCTACATATATTTTGTCCAAGTGTGGCCACTTCTTTCATGAGAGCCAAGTATAATAGGAAGGTAACCAATTAGAGTCTAAAAGCTTGGAGTCCTGGTTTCCGTCTTTCTCCTTACACCTGTGTGGTGCGGGGGTACTATGTTGTCCCCAAATCTCAAGGCTGTTGTGAAGATAAAATAATATGATGCTTAGAAAAGACGCTGAAGCAATGAGGTAAAAAGATGTACTATTATTTTACTGACGTAATCTATAATCAAATAGGACAATAACAGGTAACAAATCAAATCTAGGGACTATGCAGAGTGATGCATGAATAATTTAAGATCTATGAAGAATAAGATCTTATACATTTTGTTCAGCATTGTATCCCAGAATCTGTAAGAGTTCCTAGCACATAGTATGTGTTTAAGAAATCAGAAATGAGGGCTTCCCTGGTGGCGCAGTGGTTGAGAATCTGCCTGCTGATGCAGGGGACACGGGTTCATGCCCCGGTCCGGGAAGATCCCACATGCTGCAGAGCGGCTGGGCCCGTGAGCCACAACTACTGAGCCTGCGCATCTGGAGCCTGTGCTCCGCAACGAGAGGCCACGATAGTGACAGGCCCGTGCACCGCGATGAAGAGTGGCCCCCGCTTGCCACAACTAGAGAAAGCCCTCACACAGAAACGAAGACCCAACACAGCAAAAATAAATAAATTAATTAATAAAGTCTTACCCCCAACATCTACAAAAAAAAAAATCAGAAATGAAAGATTATGAAGAAGGAAAATTTTTAGTTATAATTTCTGTCTTTTGCAAACATTTATTGAAGTCAATTAGGAGGTAGATTTCTGTAATGAGAAAGAAAAGACAGGAAAGGAAAGAGAAATAATACTTATTGAGTGTCTATGATGGACCTGACTCAGGGCTACGTGATTCATACACTTATCTCAGCAGTCAGTTATCTCAAAATCAAAGTTGAACCTTTCTTCCTTAGGCTTCAGAAAATACAATGAATCATCCATCCATATATATATAAAAAAAGATATCTCCTTTAGTCCACTTACTGTGCCAACTTAAGGCAAAACCAAATCACCAACTTGGTTTAACTGATAACTAGAACCAAAAAATCCAGTTTCTTTCTTTTTTTAAAAAATTGAAGTATAGTTGCTTTATAATGTGCCAATCTCTGTCACAGCAAAGTGACTCAGTTTTACACATATATACATTCTTTTTTTTTTTTTTTTTTTTTGCGGTACGCGGGCCTCTCACTGTTGTGGCCTCTCCCGTTGCGGGGCACAGGCTCCGGACGCGCAGGCTCAGCGGCCATGGCTCACGGGCCCAGCCGCTCCGCGGCATGTGGGATCTTCCCGGACCGGGGCACGAACCCACGTCCCCTGCATCGGCAGGCGGACTCTCAACCACTGCGCCACCAGGGAAGCCCTATACATTCTTTTTTAAAATATTCTTTTCCATAATGGTTTATCCCAGGAGACTGGGTATAGTTCCCTGTGTTACACAGCAGGACCTTGTTGTTTAAAAAAGCTGGTTTCTTGCTCATCTGATAAGAGCTACTCGCTGTGCTTGATGGGACAGTTAGTGAGCGGAAGACTTTGTGTATAAAATAGGCTTGGCTCTAACTGTTGGTAGGTGAGCTGAGAGCGAGTCTTCTGGAGAGAAGTGGCTGTTTCCCGATCTCCCCATCCTGCAAAAAGCAGCAGAGCCTGCACTCCGTTGTATCACAGCCCAGTTACTCATCACCTAGGTTCAGCTCAGAGCTGGGGGCCTGTTCTCAAAGCGGAAGTGAAACGTGAAGACTGAAATGGGTGTCAAGGGTGCGTCCACATATCCTCATTCAACAGATGCAAGTACGTTAAAATATTAAAAAACCCATTTCATTAGAAGTCGTAGCAAGGAGAGCTCCATCATCACCACGACACAAGATTAAACTAGACACCCCAGGGCCTCATTTTTGCACATTTTTTTCTGGTTCCTAACAACAATCTGTTAATATCCTAAGAAGTGTTTTCCTGAATATAAACTTAAAACATTTTAATAATGACTCTTTAGATATAAAATCATTATACTCATCATACATTTTAAACATCAGCATTTTTTATTTTATTTTATTTTTTTACTTTTATGAGTGTGCCAATTTTCCTGATGGATTGCCTTTCAAGAAAATGGGCTTTCATCCTATGGCTCTGAACAATCTCTCTTCTTCTCTCTCTTCTTTCCTCTTCCCTTCCCTCTCCCCCTACTTCCTCTCTCCATCTCTTCCTCTCTTTTCTTTGCTCTCTGATTCATGCTTTTGTTTCCTTAAAGATTGATTACAGTGGTCCTTTGGCTAAGCCCTCTGGCAAACTCAAAGTGCCTGGATGGGTCCAGGATTCTGTGTAGAGAATTCTGGGTTGGACTGAATCAAGTCAAGTTAGCACTTTCGGTTTTGGCTGCTTTTCATTCATTGGCTTCAGTTTTCAAAAGCCAGTGATTGTGTCAGTTTCAAGGTTTTAAACATCTACTCCTGATGCCTATGCAGCTTGCTTCCAGAAAACCTGTCAGATGGGTTGCATACTTCCTAAAATCGTTCCTTCAATAAAAGCAAATTCCTTCCATTTGCTGGAGAAGATGAATTTTTTTTTCCTGGAAGGCTCTGCATTCCTTCAACAGCAGAACACCTTGCTATTGCCTCCAAAATGGTGAGCAGGGAGGAGTGACAAGGAGCTGAACAAAACATATTTTGAGTGTGAGGAGAAAAAAACCCTAACTCTGTTGGCCTCACTAAATGGTTATTTCATACGCTCTTTGTTTACAAGGTTGAAAGCAATTCTTTAAGATCACTTTGCAGAATTTACATAAATGTGTAAATTTCAACAGCCTGGCTCTGTATCATTCATTCAAACTACTATTCAACGAATCTTTGTAGAGTGTCACTAAGGCCAGACTTAGGTGCTGGGGATGTGTCAACTGGACATGTCCCTGATCTCATGAGGGTTCTGACAAGAAATCAGGCAATTACAGTAGAATGTAGTAAATGCTATGGGAGCACCCACAAGAGGCAGCTAACCCAGACTGGACAGTCAGAGAAAGCATCTCAGGAGAGCAGGGATGTGCTGGAACCGGCTTTTACTGGCTCACAAGACCACGTGTTAAATTTTCAGGAATTTTGCAAGCCAGTCATTAAACAGAGTGATTCTTAAAAGTTAGATTGTATACACTTAAAATGATATAAATTATACTAAAATCAAAGGTAATGTATACTGAAAATTCATTACTTCCTAATTATTTTACCATTATTTATGCTCCTGTGGTTATGTGTGCCAAGTATGCCAAGTGTACCCCTAAGGGGGAAATGTTACATTGTGGTCTGCTACTATGTTCAGTTGACATCATGTTGGTAGCTTGAAACTTACACCCCAGAAATTGGCAAACACTATAAACTAGCATGTTTTCTGCACAGAGAGCTGGTTGTGCAAACACTTCCCAGTATAACACTGAATCTTGCCAGGAGAGTGAAGAAATAGTTGGACTATGCCTGGTGAATGCTGTGTATTTGGGGTGGGGGAATGGGGAGGTTAGAAAGAATGTTTCAGGATGAGGAACAGCACATGCAAAAACTTAGAGATGAGAAAGGATGCTGCTTCCAAGCAACAGAGCCCAGGCCATTTGTACATCTGGTGCACACAGAGATTCTCTCACCTCCTAGACTAGAACTTTTACTAGGACTCATGCTCTGTTGTTGGTCTTATTCACCACCATGTCCACAGCGTCTAGCACTGGTCTCGGCAGACAACCGGTGCTCAACAGTTACCTGAATAATTTAAGGTGGGGAGAGTGGTGAGTGGTGGACCCAGACGGGCAGGCCAAGGACTGCATCGTGCAGGAACATGTCTGGGTTTTACTCAAATGGCAATGGGGAACCATGGAAAGATATTAAGCAGGGGAGTAATGTGAACACATTTGCATTTTCAGCAATCCCTCTGGCTAGAGCGTGGGGAGTGGATTGGAGTATGGGAAAGCCAGAGGCAGGGAATTAATTAGGAGGCTATAACCCATGAGCTGAGATGATAAAATTAGGGGAGCCACTGTGGATGGATTCAAAAGAAATTCAGAATGACTGTTTAATGGGTTTCATTATGGCTTGACTGTGAGGGCCAAGGGGATGGGGGGAGTTGGGATGGGGGGAGTTGAGGGGTCAGCTGGGTGTCTAGCTAGGACACAAGAGCTAGAGGGGGGGCATTCTCTGGGATGGAGAAACCTGGGGAAGGAAGGGTTAATGGGAGGACAGTGAGCTTGGTTTTGGACAGGTGTGTTTGAGGTGGCGGGTGGCTGTGTGTAGCACACAGCTGGATAAACAGGTGTAATCAGGAGAGTAATCTGGGCTGGAGAGAGATTTGGGATGAAAACTCCTACCTTTGCTGTAGCCAACCCAGAAAATTGTGTCTGAGATGTTTCAAGTTTTCTACACAAGAACTCTTTTGTCACCTACCCCCATGAACCCCGTTTTTAAAAATATTTTGTCTAGTTAACAGATTACATGTATTAATAAAGAAATGATTGATTTTCAAAGGGCGTCTCAGCTATTTGGCTGATATTTAAGATATATTCTGGGACAATAAGGAGGCAAAATAAAAGAGGGAAGTAAAATGTGTTAGAAGAAAAAGACCTGCAGATAGCCATATATAATTCCAAATTTTCTGGTAGAACGAGTTGCTATAAACTCACAGAGGTAGTAGCTCCTTCACACGTTTAACTACAGGCTGCCTGGGGTAATGACTCCATCAGGATCAAACCATACTGCAGAGTCCCGGGTAGAAGGAAAGTGCTAAGAGTTGGGGATAACTGTGTATTTGTGAAACTGGTCAGAGGTCACTGAAATTCCTCTAATGCAGTAGTCTGCTGCCCATGGGAAGTATGGCTCTAGGGAAGCAGTTTCTCCTCTGTCAAGGCAGGAGGAGGTTGGAAGAAGACTTTCTTTCAGGAAAGCAAGAGGGCATCTTGCTCTGTTTCTAAGAACACACTGAGTGTTAAAAAGTGAAGTGAGTTTCAATCACCTATTCTTGAGTAGACTTCATTAAATGTAATCTTCTCATTTTTGCCCTGAAGTTAAAGTGAAAAAAAATCTTAAGATAAATATCCAAAGGTTAGAGATAATCAGGAGTTTCCCTTTATAATCAAAAGGAGAAAAAAACATTTTTTAAAAAAAAACCTTTTACATGGAAAGAAAGTTAAAACTATCTTGCTTTGGATGCACTTCCTATAAATGCATCATAAGCATTTTTTTTCAAACCTTCATTTTGCTTTATAAAAAAAGGTGTCTTTTTCTCCACCTTGTATCTAACATCTGAAAAACCCGGCTTTGTGGTCCAGTGATGTTAACACACAGGAAAGAAACAGATTCTGGTTTTCTGTAGAGAAATGAAGAAATCAAAGAATCAAAGATGTTTCAAGGTCACTGCTTCTTGGTGGAATATTATAAGTGAGAACTGGCGGGCAGAATACTAGCTTTGAAATTTGAATAAACAGAAAAGGTATTCTGAATCTAGAAGTCACTGAGAACTTGCTCTTTTCAAAACAAAAGAGGAAATAGAACTCAAAGCTTTATAAAGTGAAGGGCCGTGTGCTTTTTTCTCAGAGATCAGGCAGAAGGGACGGAACCACTTGTCAAGGGAATAGGCCAATTATCCCCTTCATGTAAGAATAATGTGAGGTTAGGCTGAGGCTGCTGACATTCCTCTAAAACCCTTTGCTCTGCTGGCATCAGTGTCACCGATAGGCACGGACAAGAGTTGGGTTGCTGTCATCACCTCCATCCACTCCACTCTGCCCTCAAGCCCACTTTCCTCCAAAGGCCTTGTTGATGAGATGTTTATTCAGTGCCACGTGCCATGTCGTAGGCCATGCAGAAATATATGTCCCCTTCCAGGTGAGTCTCTGCCATTGAAAATAATGCCATGTATGAGTGGATTCAAATGCAGGTGTGTGACTCTCAAATCTGCTCTTCTGATCTTAGATGCTAGTGACAAGCTGACAGACCATCATGGATGAGGCAAAATCACAGAGTCAAAGCTCTTTAGAATTTACGTAGCATAGGCATTTTCCATAATAACAATGAAAATACTTAACTTGATGCATAGTTTTGATTTGACAAATTCCACGCTAAGCATTTTACATGGATTATATCATTTTACCCTCAAACAACTTTATGAGTAGATACGACTAGCTTCCTCATTTTTAATGTGAGTTAATTGAGTTTGGACAGATAAATAATTTGCCCCAACTCACACAACTAGTAAAAACCAGATCCCAGGGCTCTCTGACGTCAAAATATGATCTTGTAACGTTTATGCTATTTTAAAGAATACAAGACTAACTTCAAGTATATTTTAAGGTATTTTCTATTCCTTATTGTTGAAATCTTTCTGGCATTATAGTTTCATGTTCTGAATTCAACTCGACAAAGTGTATTGTTGCTTCCATGTGTAAAATGGCATGTTAGAATGGTTTTCTGTAGAATGTAATAGTGAGTAAAATAACTTATAATTCTGGGAAGGAGAAGGTAAGTATACAAATAACCGTAACACAAGGAATAATGTGCCCACTGCCTTAAGAAGGGCACACATAACACAAGGGCTCAAAGAAAGGAATGGTAAATGCTATTGGAATAAAAATATACTTATTTGAACTAATTCTAATCAATGTTTTTATATCTGAAGGAAGATATTTTTTCCATGTGAACTCCCAGGATATTATTTATACCTGAATGCTTTGAAAGGAAAAAGTTCCAGAGAAAAGAAAAATATCTGAATGCTAGAAAAAGAAACCTAATCATTACCGAAGACATAATGTTCATAAAGCTGTAAACTGATACAGCTGGAAAGGGGATATTTGCATTAACCCCTCTCTTTACAGATGAGGAAACTAAGACCCATTAGCTAAAGGCAGAAATTATTACATTCTCCTTTCTGTTCTCTTAGCTTTTTTCGTCTTCATCTGAGCTGTAGATTCGGAAAGAATTGTCTGGAGAAAATTAAGTAACTGAAGGCCATGCTGCTCTTCTGTAATGGGTTCTACCCTCGTCTATAATAAGTATTAATTGAATGGATGGTTTCAATTGGAATCTAATAAGTCTCCCTTCTTAATTTAGATTATATCTGACAAACCAATCTTTTCCTGGATTAGGTTTGAAATTATTCCTAATACAGTTAAATTATATATAGTGAGATCAGTTTCATCTTCCCTGATAGGATAGAAAGGAGATTATCAACACATCTGAAATTCACAGGCAGAGAGACTCAGCAAGTTTATTTCTCCTTTCCTTTGGAGAATTTTCTCAAACCTGCAAAGTTCAGAACTCCTTTGATTTGGGCGGTTAGCAGAAGTGGTGGGATAATGAGGACCCTTTCCTGTCATTGATGAAGATTGTGAACTTGGTAAACGTAATAAGCATTGGTTGGGGCTTGAAGAACTAACAACTTGTGTTTCTCTTCAGTAGGTTTCCCTACTGATCAGAAACACTCTCATTAGTATCATAATCAGTAGCAGGCTTCAAGCAACAGTCTTCCCTTAGATGGCTGGCTCCTCCAATGCTGCAGTCCATCTGGTCCATCTGGTGGGGAGTTACATACTGAGGAAACAGTGGCTTGCTGGGAAAATCTTTTTCTTTGGATAAGACTGTTCTGGGCTGCAATCCCAGCTCTGCCACTTCTTAGTTGCCTGACCGCAGACAAGCAACTTAATCTCTCTAAATTTAACATTCTTTACTTATAAAATGAGGAAATGAATGCTTTACAAGATTGCAGTAGGATTTGAAATAAATATATCAGGCATTTAAAAAGAGACTGATGCTTGGGCAGAGAATCTGTTTTGTCCTCTACTATATTCCTTGTGTCTGGTACATGAAGGGTATTTACTGAATGAAATATAGTAGGTACTCAAGCAATGGTAACCATGATGACTGTCATTGTTACTAAGTGATTATTTGTGCAAAAAGAAACCAAGAAAAATTTTAATATGTTATTGTCCCTAGTCTTAAAAATATGTATATAAATAATATTATATGTTAATATAATGATATATGTTATAAACTACATAATATATATAATATAATATATAAAGGACACACAAATCAAGAGTTTGAAATAAATGCCATAATGTTATTACCAAAATATTGTAACTTGATTATACAACTTGGAATAGCCAATGTATTTTTTGAAAGGGATATCCATGTGCCTTACCCTCAAACAGCTTAGCTGTGGGCTAAATGGGAAAGGAAAAAGGATGTGACTCTACTGATAAAAACAGATCTAAAATTTGAGCCTGAACACACATGATGAGAATAGATCTCTTCATTAATCTGTAATCTCTCTAATTCAGGATCTCACTGATTAGGTACAGAAAACTAGCTGTTCCTACACCTGAAACTTACATAATACTGTACATCAACTATACCTCAATAAAAGCAATGAGCTGTCCCCTCCTATAGATATGATGGGGACTACTGCATTAGAGGAGAGGAATTTCATATCTGAAACTGATGTGTTCCTCTCTGCCTTCAGATAGAAGAAGGGAGAAAAAAGTAGACTTTGATATTTTGTACTATTAAAGCTCTAGGAAAGGTTGAAAGCAATGAATGTTGAAGCTAATAAGAGAAATATTTCATTAGCATTTAGCATGGTGGGAAGTACTGGGTATAGTTGTAAATGGAATCAGAGAGAAAGACTTGAATTCTCCTGGCTTTGCTGCCTCTGTTTCCTTACCGTCTCAGGCAGGTTTTTACTGAAGGCTATTGAACTTTCTCTCTCTCTTTTTTTCTGTTTGGTTTTTTTTTTTTTTTTGCTTTTTATTTTTATTTTTTAACATCTTTATTGGAGTATAATTGCTTTACAATGGTGTGTTAGTTTCTGCTGCATAACAAAGTGAATCAGCCATACATATACATATATCTGCATATCTCTTCCCTCTTGCCTCTTCCTCCCGCCCTCCCTATTCTTTTAATACTTGATCTATTCAGCAAATGTTTACTAAATTCCACCCTTGTGTGGGATTGGCTCTGTAGGCACCTGCATCATTAAGATGCAGAGATGAGCAACGTGGGATCTGGAATCAGACACTCCTCTGTGTACTCCTTCAAACACTATGAGCCCTTTGTAAGCTCCTTCACTTTTCTAAGGCTTAGTTTCCATATTTGGAAGATAAGGGGGGAAATCCATCTCATCACAAGCACCGTTATAAATATTATGTAATATAAACCATGTAAAGCACAGTACAGTCCTGGCAGTAAGCGTTCAACCCATATGAGCTTGTAGTTATAAACATTGCTGCTTTTCTCAATGAGCCTCTGGGAATGACTTCCATCAGAAACTGCTGTAATAAGGTAAATGATTTTCCAAGGAGAAGTTGCCAATCGTATCCTGGAGTAAAAAGTCATTTTAATTTGTGAGTTTTACAACCCTCAGGGTGTCTGGACCCCCAATTAGGGAATAGCTTCTGGCCTCACCGGAAGCTCTGCTATCAGAAATTAACAAAGTCGCTGGTTATGCGAATGCTCCAGGCAAAGTCTGGAAATCCAGAATTTCAAATTTGATAAGATTGTTTATCAACAATGACTGAGGGTTCCTTGGCAAAAGGAAAAATTCAACCAAAAAATTCAACCATCCAGTTCTTAGCTAGAATGTAGATTTTAGACTTTAGTTCATGCATAATTTCATGGATGTGGCTTATGTGGAAAATGAAACTACATGTTTCCAAATTCCATTCCCTTGAAGAAATAAAACCTCTTTCAGAACATGTCCATTCCATCAGCAGATCCTGTTGGTGTTTCCTGCTAAAGTTATCCAAATTTCAACCCCCTAATTAACAACCTCTCCACCATACTAAAGGCTGGCTTTGGTCCTTTCTCCATACTGTCCCCTAGATGAGACCCTGTCTCCCATGCCTCTTTCCTACAGAGCTTAGCTGCCCTCCTCTCTCCCCTTCCTAAACTCACTCCATCTCCTTCTCTCTAGGTCAAGACTACCAAATACATTTCTTTTTTTTTGTTTGTTTTTTTGGTTTGTAGCTTAGTTGAGATTTTTGGTACTACTGTTTTATGATCCTCCAGACTGTATCCTTTCATGAGTGTACTCCTACATGCCCTACATTATTTCTGTTCTTTCTTTATTTTTTAATTTATTTTTTCCATGCTTCATGGCTTGTGGGACCTCAGTTCCCTGACCAGGGATTGAACTTGGGCCATGGCAGTGAAAGCATCAAGTCCTAACCACTGGTCCACCAGGGAATTTCCCATTATTTCTATTCTTGATTTAGATATTTCTTACAACGAAAGGTGTCTTTTTCAAAGTGCATGCCTTATTAACAGCCATAATATTATAATGTGGTTGGACAACTTCCATAAAAATGTCTCATCCGCATTCTGGTATGAAAGAGAGTCCACCTGACCTCTTAGAGAATTTTTAATAGAAAAAGTTGACTTGAACACATGTGCACACATACCAATGGAAAGCTCTGCTTCTAAGGAGTGTGTGATGTTCTCAAACCACTGACACTTTTGTGTTTTCATGCCCTCTTCTCTAGGGCAGTTTTGAACATCAGTTACCATCGAGCCTGGTTACTCAAGCACTGCTGGGATATTTGGCCTCTCACAACAACATTAATTGGTTTCTAGGCAATAGATTTGAGAGGGATAGATAATTGCTTTTCTTTCACTGGAAAGAAAGAAAATGGCTTTTCATGAAACTCCCAAATGTGCTATTTCCCCAATAGGTGATGGCACCTTGGAGCATCCTTCTTTACACAGGTTAACCCAAGCTCACTAAAACCTGAAACTAGGCCTATGAAACTCTCAGCCCATCTGTCTCCTAAGGAGAGAGAGAAAGGGGCCCAGGCCAGATTCTTTCTTACCCTACTTTCAGTCCAAAGCTAGTTAGATTCATACTCAGCCAAGGAGACCTGGTCAGATTCCATGGATTTCTTTCTGCTCTGCAATTACTCCCTACCACCTGTCCCCTCCTCTTTGATTATATTTGAAATCTTTTCCACAAAGGATTTTAAAAATTGAAGAAAGCTAAACATGTAACTCTTTGCCTGACATATTTTTGTGTGAATGACATTCAATTAAAATGCAGTCACTCTGTCATCAGGTTGAAAGGACTGATGCAGATTTGGTTAGTGTTTCAGGACAGGGAGACTGGTGAAAAGAACAGAAGGGCACTGTGTAGTCATCAGTATGGCTAAAAGGGGCGATGAAGGAAAAGGCCAGAGACTCACTGCAAACTTCTAAATTTTGCTTAAGGAAAGTCCTATTTATTCTCAGCTGGGTGGGGACAAATAAAAATTGTGCACGTTCATGTCCTGGCTGCTGTGAATAGAGATGCAATGAACATTGGGGTGCATGTGTCTTTTTGAATTATGGTTTTCTCCAGATATATGCCCAGGAATGGAATTGCTGGATCATATGGTAACTCTATTTTTAGTTCTTTAAGGCACCTGCATACTGTTCTCCATAGTGGCTATACCAGGTTACATCCCCACCAACAGTGTAGGTGGGTTCCCTTTTCTCCATACCCTCTCCAGCATTTATTGTTTGTAGATTTTTTGATGATGACCATTCTGACCGGTGTGAGGTGATACCTCATTGTAGTTTTGATTTGTATTTCTCTAATAATTAGTGATGTTGAGCATCTTTTCATGTGCTTTTTAGCCATCTGTATGTCTTCTTTGGAGAAATGTCTATTTAGATCTTCCACCTATTTTTTGGTTGGTTTGTTTTTTGATATTGAGCTGCCTGAGCAGTTTGTATATTTTGGAGATTAATCCCTTGTCGGACACATTGTTTGCAAATATTCTCTCCCATTCTGAGGACATGGAAGCAACCTAAATGTCCATCAACAGAGGAATGGATGAAGAAGATGTGGTACATATATACAATGGAATATTACTCAACCATCAAAAAGAATTAAATAATGCCATTTGCAGCAACATGGGTGGATGTAGAGATTGTCATGCTGAGTGAAGTTGTCAGACAGAGAAAGACAGATATCATATGATATCACTTATATGTGGAATCTAAAAAAAAGGGTACAAATGAACTTACCTACAAAACAGAAACAGAGTTACAGATGTAGAAAACGAACTTATGGTTACCGGGGGTAAGGTTGAAAGGTTGAGAGGGATA